>NW_006442124.1:2150431-2187909 GCF_000325575.1 Pteropus alecto | reverse complement strand
GTGAAGAATGGCTCGAAGTACGTCAGCCTCATCAGAACTCAGCCCGATGCAGACCACAGAATGACACCTGCGCACAGGTTCGCAGGCTGATTAATGGGCTGTCACCTTAGTTGTTGACTGGTGAATTATTTATACTTATAAACCACTAAATAATTTAAAGCTGATATCTTAAATTACAGCTGAGAGTGACAAGGGGAAGGTCGCCTAAAATTCCTACTGGAGAGATCAATGCCCTTGTTCTCATGGTGCTTTACCACACAATTTCTGCTGACTGTTCTCAGAGAAAAAAAAAAAAAAAGATGGAAAACAAAAAGCCAGTTGATTTGGTATAACATGTTCGAATGAAATGCTTCAGCAATCAAAAGCGAGGTTGCTTTTAAACAAAACAAACGTGATACGACTCTAAAGAACACTAAAATTTCATAGGAAATAAAAATATTTGGCTTCAAAACTTAATCATGAAATCTAGACCCTCTATATGTTTTAAACTTTGCCTCAGAGAAGTTTATTATGGTTTGTGGTCACAGAAGATCAAGATACATCACTATTTTCACCTGTGGTTGTTGCCTTATGTTTTGTCTTCCTTTTATAGTCCAGAAAAGGCAGCTTAGAAAGAAATTATTAGTTAGCATCACACAAAATGAAACAGAACTGAGAAGAGACCAAATCTAGACATTTTAAATTGACAAAAGGAAAGGAAAGTTGAGAAGGAGAAAAGTTAAGAATTATTATCTTATTGATGCCACAGAGAAATTTCAAAATAACCAATAAACTTAGAAAATTTATCTCAAAAAAATGGTTATTGTATGCAATTTAAGAAAATTAAATGTATGTTGTCAAATAAATGGTAAATATATTCCAAGATAGCATTGTGATATTACAACAAGAGCTTTTCCATTAAATTAATTGAGATTTTTCTTTTAGCCTTTTTAGTTGACTCAAACATTTTTAAGGCAGGTATCAAAAAAAAAAAAAAAAAAAAAAAAAAAAGGAAAGAAAGAAAAGAAAAGAAAAAAGAAAAAAAGAAGAGAAAGAAAAGAAAACAGAAATATAGGCTCTCAATTCTTCCGATTGCTATTTTTCTTCACACATTTCATAGTCTCCTCTCAAGTTGGCTTTTACAGTTGAATCCTTTTTTAAACGCAGGACCATTTAAATACCTATTTACAATGACTATTCAATAATTCTGTAGTTGCATTGGCCTGCCCTGAAATTACTAGTGGCTCACCCTTCATCATAAACTCCTTACAAAAGGACTCTAACGATATTTGCCTAAAATTGGATCGGTCCCATTTGCCAGAATCTAGTTCTTTTCTTGAAAGAAAAAATAAAACTTAAGTTACACTGTTTTATTTTTATAACAAGGATTATACTGCAATAGTTAATAAAGAAAAAGTGTGAGTGAACTTTGGGGCGATGCAGTCTGGGATTTGTGCTAGAGTAGGAGGGGTCCTACTATTGTATAACTTTGTCTGGGATAACTGCCTGCATCATCCTTTGACTGAACCAACAATACTCAATGTCACCTTCACATTTTCAGAAGACGTCTTCTGCCTCCTACATTAAAATGGTACTTTCACAAGCTGGTTTCTGATTTCTCGTTTACTCTTCTCAGTATTTAGAATAGACACTCACTGTCATTTTAACTCAGAACAGGGGTGAAATTCTGGAGTGATAAAGTTCCAAACAAGTTAATCTCCACTCTCTGAATTTCATAGACTTGCTTAGAGACACAATTATGTTTAGTTTCTGAAATTAGATATAATTATTCCCATCCTTGTAAAGGTTAATAGACACTTAAAAACAACAGCAAGTGATTGGATAGGCTTCTAAATTTGGGGTTCCAAGATCAAATAACTCGGCTCAGTGCTACTACGTATACATAATATTCAAATATTTGTTATTTTAATATTGTACCTGCCATGCACATGCTGTTTCCAAAATCTATTTCTTCAAACGATACCATTACCATGAACTCAAGATTCATATAATAAACTGTTTATTTCACCGCTCCCAAATTTGTGGAGTGATAAGTATCTAAAATGTAACATGTACAAACAAGATTACATGTACAAACAAGAAAAAGAGAAATGACAAACTACCTATGAAAAACCAATCCTAATCTAGCCTACCTAGCTTCCCTCAATTTTTCGCCACTTCAATTAATGGGCCACTATTCATTCAGTTCTTCGGATATCAAATTGAACCCTCTCTGGTCACTCTGTTTTCCTCAAACTTTATATCTAATCATTGAATAAGTCCAAATGACTCACCTTCAAAAACATCTATAATAATCCAGACTTTCTGTGAAAGCGAGATTTTTAATGGCAAAATAGTCTATATAATCTCCCCAAATTCCATAAAAAAAACCCCACTAAAAACAACAACAACAACAACAACAACAACAACAAACAGATTTCTGGTCCATACAAGACAGCCTGAAGTTGTTTCTCGTTGGTCCTCCCTACTAAGTACCCTTATAACACAGGAGTCAGTTGAAAGAGAATTCTGAAAAGAGGTGAGAAGTGGAACTGGCTTGAGATCTCAGAGCTGGAGAGACTGAGGTTTCTTCATGAAACAGAGAAGAAAATTCAGACCTGGCATTCTCTGACATGTCACTTGGCAAAAGAGGGCAGTGCAGGTTGACTCATTTCTCCCTTGGATTAAATTGAAGTCCCTCTGACACCCCCAAAGCCACGGGAAGTGTCCTCATTCCCCATGTGGTCAGAAACTCCTCTCCCCACAGAGAGAAGGAAAGGAGAAAGAAAATTATATGGAAAGAATATTTGAAGAAAGAATCACTGAACACTTCCCAAATTTGATGAAAAACAAGCCTACAGATTAAAAAAAGTAAGCCAATCTCCAAAAGAATGAACTCAACGAAATCTAGACCAAGAGACACACAATAAATAAACTGACAGAGACTAAGGACAAATAAAAAATCTTAATGGTAGTCAAAGAGAAATGACAAATTGAGTGGATCGTTTTAGGAACATTATAGATGTCTAATCAACGTACTGTATACTTGAAACTAATTTAAATAAATAAATTTATTAAAAAAAGAGAAATGACAAACTACCTATGAAAAACCAATCCTAATGACAGCAATTTTTTCATTTGAAACTGTAAAGGCCAGAAAGAAATGGCGCAATACTCTACTGAAAAAACAAAGATACATTTTTTTTTTTTCCAAGAGGCCATGGAACTTTTGTTAAGATAGATCATATCTGAGGCCATAAAACAAACTTCAACAAATTTAAATGAATTGAAATCATACAGAGTGTGTTTTTTGACTGTTAAGGACTCCACTTAGAAATCAATAGAAAAAGAAAACAGAAGTTTCTAAACATGTAGAAATTAAACAAAATACTTGTAAATAAATCCATGATTAAAAGAGTAGGCCTTTTAGAACTTAAAAATATATAAAACTGAATAAAAATAAAACCGAAAATATGCATGTAAAAATATGTGGGATGCCGCTAATGCAGTGCTGAGAGAGAAAATCGTACCACTGTGATAATTATGTTTTGTGTCCACTCGGAGGGGGTTTTGTATGATATTGACATATAATCAGTTAACACTGAGTAAGCAAATTATCCTCCATGTTGTAAGTAGGCCTCATTAGTTGAAGGACTGAGTAGAACAAAAAGAATGGCTTCCCTGACAAGACAAAATTCTCCAGAACACAGCCTTGGACTTTATCTGCACTTGCTCTCATGGATCTCAAGCCCTCTACTTGCACTGTAGATTTTGGACTACCAGCATCCACAGTAGTGTGATCCAACTTCTTATAATAAATCAATATTTCTCATATATATATATATGCACACATACACTCACACACATATATAAGCTTTTCTGTGTCTACATAAAATTTCGACAAGATTTTAGATATAATAAAGATTATATATAAATGACAAAATTATATATATTTATGTATAAACATATATTTTATAAGTATCAATGTGATTTTATATATAAATAATAAGATTTTATATGTATAGTTGTATTAATATATAAATATATATATATATAAAGACAAGATTATATATATATATAAAGACAAGATTATATATATATATAAAGACAAGATTATATATATATATAAAGACAAGATTATATATATATATAAAGACAAGATTATATATATATATAAAGACAAGATTATATATATATATAAAGACAAGATTATATATATATATAAAGACAAGATTATATATATATATAAAGACAAGATTATATATATATATAAAGACAAGATTATATATATATATAATCTTGTCTTTATATATATATATAAAATCTTGTCAAAGTTTTATGTAGACATAGAAAAGCATATTCTATTATCTGTATGGCAAAGCCCTGCCCTAGAATAGCTAGAACAACTTTAACAAATAAGCATAAAGTACAAGGAATTTCTTTACTTTATGTCAAGGCTTACTACATAGCTATAGTAATTTAGACAATGTAGTATAAGAGAGAGAGAGACGTATATTAGATCAATGTAATATATAAATAGAGACCCTGAAATTGACCCATACAAATGTGCTCAACTGATTTTTTCAGAAAGTTGAAAGAATTTAATAGAGGAAGGATAGCTTTTTCCATAAATAGTGCTGGAGCAATTGGATAGCCATAGGGCAAAAATGAAATTTGAATAAAATTTCACACCTTATACAAAAAATAAGAGATCATGGACTTAAATATAAATATAAACATAAAATTTATAGAAAAAAAATAGGAAAAAAGTTATTTGAATCTAAGATTAGGCAAAGAGTTTTTAGACTTGACACCAAAAGCACAATCCATAAAAGGAACAATTAATAAAATGAATCTCATCAAAATTAAATTTTTAATATATCATAAGCCCTATAAAAAAGATGAAAAGACAAGCTAAAAACTGGGAGAAAATATTTGCAAACCATAACATACGATATAGAATTAGTATCTGGAAGATATAAAACACTCTCAAAATATAACAATAAAAAACCAAGCAGTCCTATTATGAAATGGGCAAAAGGCACAGATGCATTTCATTGAGGAGAAAGATATACTGATGGCAAATCAGCACATTAAAAGAAGTTCAGTAATCAGTAATCGGGACATGCAAATTAAAGTCACAATGAAAAAACACTGTGTAACTATCAGAATGGCTAAAATAAAACAAGCAAAAATAGTTACAACTTCAAATGCTGGGAAGAATGTGTTGTAACTGGATCACCCTGCAGTGATCCAGCAAAAATAGTTACAACTTCAAATCCTGGGAAGAATGTGTTGTAACTGGATTACACTGCTGGTAGGAAACTGAATGCTACAGCCACCCTGGAAAACAGCTTGGCAGTTCTTATGAAACTACAGATACAATTACCACACAGCCCAGCAATGGTACACTAAGTCATTTATCCCAGAAAAATGACAACTTACATTTTACAAATGTCCATAGCAGCTTTAGTCATAAGAGCCAAAATCCAGAAATAGTCCAGATGTCTTTCAATAGGTGAATGGTTAAACAAGTATGTACATATCATGGAATATCACACAGCAATGACTTGGATACAGTTTCAGAGGATTACAGTGCAGGAAATAAGCCACCTCTATATGGTACGATACCATTTATATAACGTTTGAAATTACAAAATTTTAGAACCCCAGAGTGTAAGTGTGTGGGGGCATAAACTGTCCAGCATGGCCATATGTAGCTTTGGCAGTTGTGCATAGATAGTAAAGAGGAGAAAAGAGAAAGTTCTGATAACCTTAAAACCCCATAATGTAAAAATCACCATAAAGTGATCACTCCAAGAAAAGAAGAGTTCATCTCTGAGTTGCATCTTCAGCGAGCATATCTGAAAAAGAGGAAAAACTGGGAGAGGTATCTGTAGCTTCCAAATTGCAGATAAGTTCATCTGTACTTGGGCAGAGCTGAAACACTAGTGGCAAAAGGAAGAGAGAGATTCATATACAAAGGGCAGGGATAGAAACACCTCGGAATGGAGAAGGTAGCTAACAGGAGGGTATTTCTACAAATAGAAACTGAGACAGCAACTGAGGTAGGGAGCTTTGAGTGGAGAAGCAGTAATGCTGTGCCCATCAACCTGAGATCCTTGCATAGCAAACACCTAAGGTAGAAAAAAATCACCTCATTTAATTATGACAGCAGAAAAGAATTGCCAGTGAACTCCAAGCCACAGGTATTGGAGTAGTAAAGAGAGCCAAACGAGTTGAATATTGAACCAACAAATAATGCAAGCATGTTCAAAAACATAGTAAAATACATTTTAAAAGACTAAAATTGTTGTCTGGTGTTGCAAAAGGAGCTGAAAAAGTAAAGAAGCTATGGATTCCATAAAAAACAGGATACAATTGACATAGATGCACTCTATGATATGATATGTCAAAACAGAAAAAAAAAGAAAACACATTGGAAAAAGAGAGTAATAGAGGATGAGAAAAAATAAAAACAAAGTAAGTAAAAGTAATTTAATCTAGATATAGGACAAAGGAAAGGAAGATCCAGTACCTTTGCAAGAGCCAAGAGACAAGTAGAAATTCAAAACAACAGAATTAACAAAAACAACAAAAACAGACAAAAACTATGAGAGATTTAAGGTAACTTTATTTCTTGAGGTTGAACCCAGTTGGAAACATTGTTTTACTGGACTATTTCACCGAAAGAATCATCATTAAACATATTTTAATAAAAATACTTGACTAAGATTATAAAATAATGTTTTAGACACCTAGGCAAAATATATTAAGCCACTAATGAGGGAAAGAAATCAGATTGACATCTTATTTATCAAGAGCAACACTTCATACCAGAAAAATGTTAAGCATCATGTTTAAGCTATTCAAGAAATAAAAAAGCCAAGTGTTTCATCCCCAAACAAATTGATATTTAAAATATAGGCTGCAGAAAGTGAAAATCTGTGCAAAAACTCTAAGTATTTTCCCCACAGAACCTTCCTGAGAAAAGGACAAATGTCAGGCAACCACATTAGATCTTAGGAAAAGCACAAATACATTTAATGTCAGAAATAAGACTAACAGGCAAGAATAAACGGAGTATTAGGTATCTATACATTCTGACAATACAGATCCATTAATAATAAAATTAACAAGGTGGATGAAAACATGAGAAGACAAAAAGGAACAGTAGAATAAGTTCACTGATAATATCCTAAGTATTAAATAGATTCACTTTTAATGTGATACAGCTGAAAGAAAGAGGAAGGGTGAGAGCAAGTTTTAAGACATTAGTAGAATCTTAAGAAAGAGAGAGAACCTAGTGTCATTTTATAAACTCATTGTGTAAACATAATCAATAGAACAATAACTTACAACTTTATAAATACCGTAAGATCCACCCTAACAAAGAGTAAGAGAGAGATAGTATATAAGACAGGAACCAAATATAAAATAGTATGTCAATGAATGTAATTGGCTTAACTCAATTATACACATATATATTTTCTATTTGTATTTGTCAAGAGTGCCTAGAACTAATAGGGTACAAATGGTGAAAAGAATACTTAGTGCCCAGTTCTTGATTTGTTAGAACACTGATTTTTGTTTTTTTGTTTTTTGTTTTTAATAAAAAGGATCAGAGTGTCTTAGAGAAAAAGTTGATTCTGGGAATGAGATAAAGAAAATACAAGATGAGCCAGGAACATCCTCTGGTACTAACAGGTACAGAAATGTGCATGTCAAAAGGACACATGAGTCAACATGAAAGACTATCAATGTCCAACAATGGACCAATCTGAGCAACAATATAAATAATGTTAGTATTGGATTTTATAGCCCAAAGAATAAAGTAAATATCTATGAGTCTATATAAACAACTTAGCTAACTAAATGGGAGACTCATCCTTATAGAAAGAATAATTAATAAATGGAGATACACCTAATAAAGAATAAAGGGAGAAACACTCTCCCAGAAGGTGGAGTTTAATTTCTCTCTTGAGTGTGGACCAGACTAGCGATTCACTTCCATAGAGTAAGAAAGGCAATGATGGTAACTTTAGAGTATAGAAACCTGGAGAGAGGAAACACATCTGTAATCCAGCCACATTTTACCACATTTACTTGGTCATCTATACTTCTCTAAAATGCAACTGGTGGGAAAAAAAAAAAAAAAGAACTCTGAACCCTGAAAGATGTGCAGGGAAAAGCAGCTCTCACACTCTCCCCCTGGACTATCACATGAGAGAGAGATTGTACCTTTGTTCTTCAAATCGTTATTTTCTAAGATCTCTTGGTTATAGCACCTTAGTTTTTTAACCTTATCATTAAACCTGATTAGTGACCCACTTGCCCTTCTTATGCCTTTTCACTTTAAGTTTCTTAAATCCTTTCTGTCTAGCTTTGAACCCACATGGTTTGCTTCTACTGCACAACTAAGAGGTTTGATAACCACGTATAAGATTATGCTTCTTTGCCCAGATATAATTGAATTGTAAAAGAAAGGAAAATGAAGCAGACACTTTTAGATAAATTAATCTCTCTCAATGATGAATTTCAAAAATAATATTGGAGGTTAAGGGGAGAGAATTGGAGGTTGTTTTAAAATGTATTTGTTGAGTATATGCACAAACAAATGAAACCAGGTGATGACTCAATGTGACGCCACTACTCTTGCTATGTATATATACACTTTCATAGGGCAAATGACGTGAGAAGGTATATTAAATGTAGTGAAGAGCAGTAAAATTGATTCTTTCAAGATTTTTACTTGAAAGGTTTGAATATGTAAACTGAAAGCATATGTGAATAAACCATGAATGTATTTGCCACTTGAAAATAACTGTGTGATTTCCGCTCATCTTTAGACAAAAGCATTCCATGAAAATAAGTCAAACTAGTGCCATAAAAAGCTACAATTCATCATTCCTAATGAAAAAGGCTGGCCATGATAGTCTTCAGAGCTTCTGAAATTTTACGTAATACTTCATCATTTAATATTGTGAGATCTGGCATTTTTACTTTAAACCTCAGTGATTTCATTTTGAACAGTTAGATGGACTCATAGAATCAAAGAATTTTAGAATTAGAGAGGTGGAGAGGATGTTTGCGAGCATATTGTTAAGCCCTCTGAGGTGTCTAGAGTAGAATGACAAAACCCTGGTTCTCGCTGTGCTGGCCACGGACAGTGCCAACTTCACAACTAGAGTGTCTTGTCAGGAAGATGACTCCAATTCCCACTCTTTGCTTAGCCCATTTGCAAAAGAAATAGGTACAATAGGATTTGAACGACACTAGCTGCGTTCCTCTGTCTATATCAACTGATATCCTCTTGTCCTTTGGGCCTTGTTTTATGCCTCCTCTGACCATGCAAAGCAAATACTCTGTTTTCCCCATTTATTCTTATTAAATTTTCCCAGTAATTTCCTGCTTAATTGGTCCCATCTCAAGAGAGTAGGGATCTTGGTTCTATTGTTTTTATACTCCTACTCTTGAGAACAGGCACTCTGTAGATGAATGTTGGAAGAGTGTTTTAGTAACATCAGTAACTTTATCCTTCACTTGAATTTCTGTGTGTAGTCTAACGTGGAAGACCAGAGCTTGGCAAACTTTTCTATAAAGGAGTGAATTGTAAATATTTTAGGCTTTCTGGACCATACCGTCTTTGTTGCAACCACTGAACTCTGTTTTTTTGTTGTTGTTTGTTTGTTTTTTCACAGAAGCCATCACAGAAAATATATGAAGGAATGTCTGTTGCTATGTTCTAATAAAAATTTATTTGCAAAAACAGGTGGTGGATGAAATTTGGCCCAAGGCCAGGAGTTTGCCAACCCCTATGATAGATGGCTAGATGTGAGCCTGCTTTGTTAACATATAAAATTTGGGTCAATCACTCTTTTAAATATTTTAGAAGTATGTTCAATATTGCTACTGCTTTTATAACTAGATAATAGCACTCGTTGTGAATAAAGTATATCGTAAATGAATAAAATTGCATATGCATAGTTTGCATCATGCACATATTATCTCATTCAGTAGCCTAGTTGGACAGGCTACGGTGGTTAAAAGCAGTCAGCAGACTTGAGAGCTACGGCTTGTATTACCTGCTCATTTTCTACTGACTATATTACCTTGGGCAAATCACAAAATATTTCTGCACTACAATTTTTGAAAATTAATACAACACTATCCACATTGCCGTGATCACATGTTTATATGTTAAGTATCTTTCATTGCTGGGGAGTTTTCGACCGACTCTGAAGAAGTAAGAAACTGGCCAATAACACATTAAAGATTTAAAAGTACCCAAAATAGGAGGTGTTTCAGGTACTGGGGCAAAAGGGGCCTTGGCCAATATCAAGTTGGATCAGTCTTGATCAAAAGAGTGTGTAGGTAAAACATAAATTTCAGCATCAGCAGACTTCTGAGAGGAAGAGCAAAGCTAGCAGAACACTAAAAATGAACAAGGAAATTACATATTAGAAATATGACACAATCAGCTTTGTTAAATCAGAAAAGAGTGATTATTTTTCTGAGAGACTTTGAATAAAACTGGCCAAACATTTCAATTGCAAAGGTAAGAGTGGATCAAACAGAGACAGCCCCGACTCTCTGAGATACAAAGGTGAGATGTGTGTTCTCTCGTGCTCCCCTCCCCACCTCGTCTCCTGTGGAATGCTCACCCTTCTGACTTCTCCATTTCTTCTAGTCTCCAGAGCTGTCTGTGACCCGTTTTACTCCTAATTTTCTACAGGCCCTTCATAAAAGCTACTAATTTACAGCCTTCATCCACACAAATTGGCCCATTGTTTTCCTCTTGGCTTTTAATTCTCTTATTGTAAAGCCTGCAGACACCATAGACTACTATTTATTTTGTATCCTTACCCATAACATCTTGGCTCCAAATTTAGGTCCCTAAGCTATCTAAATTGTTCTGCTAACCAAGTTAAATCCCTGAGCTTAGAGCAGCCACAGGAAAGGTTTCCTACATCTCATCCTGGTGCTTTAATTGAAATTAAAGTAAATTATTCACACAGTGCACATTAATGTTGGCGCAGCTCCTTCTGCCTTCTTCCCAAATGACATTATGAGTTATGCCAAACTGAACTCATTTCCATTTTTGATATGGTTAACGAGTGGTAGATGAGGGAGTGCCATTGACAGAGTATAACTTGATTTCAGTCAGGCGTTTAGGAAAAACAACGACTCTCAGACTTTTCCTTTGGACATGGCAGATAGATATTAACTGCACAGTACAAGGATATTTAAATAAAAATTGCCGAGTTGATAAATTGATTGATAAGAATCAGAAAGAAAAATTCTTTTTCTAGTCGTTTTCCTCAACATTTCCTCTTTGACCAGTTTTGTGGATCAAATACTATGCCATCATTAAAAGCATATTTTTGAAGACTAATGTCACAAGACAGTTTTTTTTTCAAGGAGATAAACTATGCATATATGTATTGTGTGTGTGTGTGTGTGTGTGTGTGTGTGTGTGTGTGCACGTGGGCGCACAAGCATGCAGCCTAGGTGAGAAAAAGACTGGATGGAAACATTGTCATTTCAAATGTTATCTCTGAGTGATGGGATTTAGGTTATTTTTTTTCATTTTATTTTCCAAAAGTCTCTAAAACTCAACTAAGCAAATAATATTACCCTTCTAATAACAAAAAAAAATGATATGAGTTATGGTTAGAGTAAAAACCTGATCGAAGCCAATTAATAAAATAGAGCAAGGCTGAATGTACAGCTTTGCGTTTTTTTTCTGCAACCATTGGTAATCATGTGCATGGGCTAGAAGTTGCCTTTACTCAGAAAGACCTGGTGATTTAACTAGCCCTAGGCACAAAAGGAACCAACATAGGGGCACAACTGCTGAGAGAATTAAGAGATACCTGGTCCTGTAGTCAAAAGTATTTAAAAAAAATTCCAATCTCTATTTCTCTCCAAGAATACCAATTTATACCCATAACAGAATCCTCATGTCTCTTCATCTTTGTATTTAAGATCCTCTCATCTTACCAGCTGTTCCAGGGGTCCTTCCTGGCTGAAACCAGAAAACTGTCCTGGTCACACAGCTCTCTTGAATATGATTTTCCAAAGTTCACCGCTAACCCCTTTTCAGCTCTCGCTTTCCAGTTCCAATCCAGTCAGAACCTGAGGAGACTTGGTGCTATGTCCCCAAAACGGTCTCCAAATGTGTTCATTAATGCATGTTACGATTTATTTTTCCAAAAGTTTTCCAATGTGTTTTCAATACTTGAGACTTTTGAAATCAGAACTAATGCTCTATGATTGAGATGTATCCTACAATTTTATTAAAGTGTCCATTTTTATCATTTAGTGTTAAGATTAGTAATTTTTTTCCAAGCATAGACTTTTTGTCCCATTGCAAAGCTTTTTGTCATTTATTCTTTTTCTTTCTTTATATCGTTATTCATTTGTAAAACTTAACTACCCCATCAAGCAAGAAAAATCACTGGAAGTATGGTAACATGTTGAAAGTAATATAAAGGTTAACAATCTTTACAAATAAACTGTCCTTTTTATAAAAGGAGAATAGTCATAATATTGAATTTCTACTGTTTAATGCAGTATTTAGATCAGATATAATCAAGAGAAGCCTAATTCTCTTCGATGATTGCAAGGCTACAATGAGAGGTAAAATATACAATTCTGAGAAGAAATTTTCATAGTCTGCTTATCCTCCAGACTTCACCTCCTGATTTCAGCATTTCTTTTCTGCTCTTAACTAAAAAAGAATCAGAAGTCAGACAAAAGTAGAAATGACTTCTCTATGTTCCTTCTAAGGTCACATGGAAATGATTCATTGAAGTTCAGCTCTAATCAAGATTTTGTTTTGGGTGAAGATACCTCCATAAAATTCTCTGCAGGTGATCTCAAGTGCCAGGAGATCGTGTGACCTTCAGGATGCAGGTCAATAGTAGATCTTTGGATCTGGTAAAAACAGATGACAGAAATATTTTGAACAGTCGGTTTCAGTTTTCCTTTATACCCAGAGTTCACTGAACAAATCATACATCGGATAGTATTTTGACAAAGAGCAGAATGCCTAAGACAGAGAGCCTGAGAAGAAAGTCTACCATTTAATGACAGTGAACTAGTAACCGATTGGGTCCTCTTTCTAACTCAGCTAAATAATGTTTTCTTTGAAGTTGATATGATACAGTAAAAAGAAGAGAGTATCTCTCTGTTAAGAAAGAATAATTCTTTTCATTGAGATATGAAGTTTGAAGTTTGTCCTGCCAATTTTAAGAATATATATTAAAATGTTAGTGATTTTATCCCCCACTCTGCTGTATTCATATACGTCTCTACCTCATAAATGTTGAGGCTCTTATGCTAACCAGTGCTCTAACCTAGCCGTCCTGGGGACAAAAAGGAAAAAACAAATGTGATCTGGTAAATTATTTGTACCTGTTTGAGAGGCTGTCTTAGTCTGAGGTGTATTGTATTATTTATCACACTGTATAAATATTTATTAAGTGTGCAGCGCATCTTTTCCCCAAAAAGGAAAAATACCACCAACAAGCAAACAGAACTCCTAACTCTTTTTTGAATACTACCAAACTAAATATTTTAGTCAGATTACAGTTTTCAGCAGCAGACCACTGATTTAAATGTCACATACTTCAGACAAGCTGCCCTTCTGGTTCTACTCGGGATCACTCTCATTCTTATTTCTGGTCCCATGTGTATTCAGCACAGCATGTCTTCATCAAACCCTACAGAAACTTCCAGAGTGCTCGGAATGGGGAGATATTTTAGTATAGTACTTAAAAATCATAAACGTTTCAGAAATTCGGCTCTATATCCTTCATTTTAATAACAGAAATGTCATAATTTTTACAATTAAATCATTTAGAGGTAAAATAAAAATAAATTCAAAATTTCCCCTACTCATTAAGCACTTATGATACATTTTGTCTATGCAGTCACCAGAAAATATCTAGTTTAAATACTCTATAAGCATTCTCACACACTTCCACAAAGCTCTTGTGAAGGAATTGTAATATTTTTGGTTGGCAAATAAATAAAATTAAGTATTAAAACAAATACTTTTTTCCTATATCGTCAAGTCCTTTGTTTTTAAGTCATTTTTCATGATTATATCTTTTACTTTATGGATTGTGGAATAATACTCAACATAAGGTCAAGTTAAAAAATTTTTTTAAGTTTTTATATTTGCAAACTCTTTCTATGCACACAGTTCTTTGTTATAGCTCTGATGGTCTTTAAGAATGCCATTTGTGACAACATAGATGGATCTTGATATTATTATGCTAAGCAAAATAATCAGACAGAAAAAGTTGAGAACCATATGATTTCACTCCTATGTGGAATAGAAAACTGAAAGTAACAAAGGAACAAGACAAACAAACAAAAACTCATAGACACAGACAACAGTTTAGTGGTTACCAGAGGGTAGGGAATCAGGGAGGTTGTAGATAAGGGTAAAGAAGGTAAAACACACAGATCAAATAGAAGGAAACTTAACTTTAGCTGGTGAGCACATAATGCAATATACATATGACGTGTTATTGAACTGCACACTTGAAACCTGTATAGTTTTCTTACCCAACATCACCCTAATAAATTTAATAAATAAGTAAATAAAATATTAAAAAAAGGAATGAGTTAAATAAACACTCACACATACACCCATACACACACTCATACTTAACACACGATTCCCTTAACACTGGGTCTCAACGACACTAAACAGTACACTATTAAGGTTAATGTTGTTTCTCCTATCACGCTAGTTAAATATTTCAAAGTGGGATTTAAAAAATTAAATGCAGGGTAGTGTCTACAAAATTCGATTAATCTAAACAATAACATCTTAACCAGAACATGACTTAAAGATCCTTGAGGACATGGCCAATGCTTGTTTATTTCAGTTCTACACCTTGGTTGCCTGACATAACAACTGACACATGTATTGCAGAATAAGTTAATTGAAAACTAAACAAATGATTCAATTAAA
Organism: Pteropus alecto; assembly: GCF_000325575.1. Lineage (NCBI taxonomy): Eukaryota > Metazoa > Chordata > Mammalia > Chiroptera > Pteropodidae > Pteropus > Pteropus alecto. Next base: position 2,172,938 of record NW_006442124.1, on the reverse strand, counting down.
GTTTACTTTGAATTTTTAAAATTGTTGACTAAACAAATGGATAAATTAAAATTTACTTATAGTAAATGGTTGCTTGGCTATTAAGTACTGATAATTTAGAAAATCTTTTTCATACTATGTTGTGAAGAAAAGTTTCTAGAATTAGTACGTGTTTCTAAATTTCAAGGTAATTTATTAGTTTTTATTACTGAAGCAATTCTATTCTAGTTGTTATTTTAAAAAAACTAGAAGATATAGCATGCAAGATGTGACAGTAATTTAAATCTGAGAAATAATGTTAAAATCTTTGCGTATCTCCTTCCAGATTTACTTCTGCAAATCTGTGACATTTTAGAAAACTTATAATACAATGTCCATACTGGTATTTGTAATTTGCTTTATGTAGGTAAAAATATCTCATGAGTCTTTGCATGTTTATTAATTTATTATCTATAACATCATCTTTAACGGAGGAATGTCATTTATGTTAACATATTCATTTTTAAATTTGCTTTAAATTAGTCAGGATTTTTAAATTATTATTATATCCAATAACTTTTCATCCCTTAGCAAAAATTCTACTTTGGAGAATTATTCTGCTCCACATTTAATCAAGATTTAAGGCTGATGAACAAAAGTGAGTTCTAGACCCTTTTTAACAAAATGCCTTGCCTTGTGGAGCAACGCATTGCTTGCATCTGTTGCTCTGATTCAAAAAGCGAACGTAATGCTTTGAGCATAAAGGAGCTATAGATGAGGCTACGATCTTCATTTTCCCCAAAATCTCTTGAAAGAGAAAATGTCATTTGTTTTAGTTTGTTAAGATGCGAAATGGCTATAAAATGTAATGTGTAAATATACATCATTGACTAGTGTTTAAATTGTCTTCCCTTAAAACATTTACTCAGTGGTTCCACATTAAAATATATTCTTCAGTAATCGTCAAGTTTCCTTGGGAATACATGAAACAGCATATTATACAATAAGATGCATTTTATATGTGCATAACTATCTTTGTGAAGAAAATCCTTGTAAGTTGTGATATCATTAGCTGCAATAATTATAACAAAATAACATTATGGATATGTTATGTTTTGTGTAAAAGCTATAATTATAACCAAAGGGAAAAAATCTTTACATTAAGTTAAAACTCAGTAAACCAATTTGATTTTGCATGGATTAATTCCCTGGCTCTTTTTCCAGTGACTTTTTTTTCTTTTCACAATAGAAAATATGATCTAATCATAACAGCTATCTTGCAAATACATATTTTGCCAAATAAATAAATAAATAAATAAATAAAGTGAAATTCCCCACTCTACTTGATTACAAAGCTTATTTAACTCGAAATAGTATTGCAAATAGTCACTCACCTTTTAGTCCTAGGAATGTAATGATTTATGCCAAACACAAGGCAGAAAATATACTTAATTTATTCATTGCACAACCTATACACCACCTCAGGGCGGGGTGGGGGAAGGCTGGAAAAACATTGTGAGCTAATAAATTATTTCTCCTTGTTTAGAAGCCTGTCACTATGGTATACTGCTAGTAAAGCTTATAAATGATTCTTATTCTGGAGATGTTGATAAAAAAGGAAAATAATTGGGCTGTATGATTAAGCTTTGCCTGTTTTTCTTTATAAAATTTTGTTGAAAAATAGATAATTAATTAGGCTTTCATCATAAAATTGTTGGCAAAGAATGACCATAAGAAAAATAATCTAAAATTTCCATGGTTTTTTCCTTTTCTTCATATGCGAAAATACATTTTCCTAATTTCCATACTCTCTTCATGTGAGTATTCTCTGCAAATGTCAGCATTTGAATAAACTTCCCAAATCCTACTCCTAGACAGCCGTCTACACAGTTGACATAATCCAGATAATTCATGCAAAAATACGCAAATAAAACAACCCTTCTTATTGTGTTCGTGACACCCTTATTTCTCTTTTCTTGACCTGAATTACCCCCATATTAGCTCTCTACAGAGCACCAATTCAAAAATAAATATTGACCCAACACTTTATTTTGTGTTGTGTAGACTTGGCAATGTACAGCCAATAAAGCTACATTAGAGCATCTGAACACTCAATTTAACCCTGAAAATTTGCATTTATAATTGATGGTTATGTTTAGCTGATTAACAGTATAGAGAAACAGTCTGAAGATTACTAGTGAATTCCACTTATTTTGTAAAATAAAACCTAAGTAAGACACTGGTTGAATTTCAATCTACCCCACGATGAGCTGGATTATAAAGAAATTCATGTGTAGACTCTTAAATTCATTTTTCTAAAATAAAATAAACACCAGGAGTTAACAAATTGAATAAACACAGCAAGCATAATAAAATAATGAGTGAAAAAATATTTAGTCATATTTAAATAGCTTGAGGGTGTTGCTAAATATCTCGAGGCTCTCAAAAACAGGTAATTTGACATTATACATATGTAAGTTAAAGAAAAATAAAATGGACCAAAGAATGTTGACTATACTGAACAGATCTCAGAATATCAAAATTCAAATTATTTATCATCAAACAATTTAAGACTAAGAAAAATAAAGGGGCAATCTGAAGTAATATTTTTCTTCAATTTTTGTGTCATCCTATAATTTCTTTTTGGAAAAAATTCCCTTATAAAAGACTGCCTGAAATAAGATTTAGTAAAAGATAAAAATTAATAATTTTATGGTTATTAATTAGATTTTATTTTAATTTTAGACAAAAAAATTAAAATCAATTTTTTTATTCTGTCTAAAAGCTTCAAATTTCACTACTGAGGTAGAATAAAAATAACAATAACAAAAGCAAAATAACTCTATTCAAATGTTTTTTTTTATTTGAGGAAAATATGTCATTTGATCAGAAGTAATGGATGGAACTTCTGTTGTTGATGCTATCGATAACTTTGTGAATGAACATAAATTTCGAGGAAGAAATAAGAAGAGAAAAACTATTTACACGGGAGGCAGTACCATATTTGAAAGTGGGCATCAAGTCACATTCACAATATGGAGGGTTTATCTAGATCAACAAGCCACACCTCCTTTTTTTATTTATGCAACATACATTTACTGAACTCATCATAAGTACAGGATGCTGTTGGAGATGCAAAGATGACTGCCAATTTGATTTCTCTGTAGATGTCATTTCTTCCAGGAAGAATTTGAGATGGTACAAAGGACATATAAAACATAGTTGGTTTAATTTTGCTTAAAATGTATTTTTCATAACTTTCATCAACGTTATTTACATAAGATTCCAACTCTTTTCAAAACACCAGGGTCAGGATTTTTGGCCATGAGAGAACAGAGAGATGAGTGCCTTGGAGCTTGGCCAATGGGCTGTGATGCTCTTAAAACAGGTGCAACCACTGCTGGGTCAGGCTGGGCAGAGGTTGTAGCAGCCATGATGGATGAATTTGCCTACCTTCCAAAAGCCTCACAGATTGGCTCTCAGCTACAATGACGCTGCCCTCTTTTCCCACTCCAAAGAACTTTTAGTCTCTGATGTAATTCTTGACTCATATAGGCCTGACCTTAGTGAACCACATTACATTCTGAATGGTTAGATTTTTAGATAATTATCTTTTTGATGCTCCCCACAATACTTTCATCAGTAGACAATCAAAAAAAAAAAATACCAATTGAGTCAAATGGCCTAATTTTAAATTGAATAATGATGGAGTCAGTAACATGCCAATAACTAGCAAAAAATAATAAATTAAAAAAATTTTCAATGGATGCTTTCTTTCTTCTTTGGGAAAAAAAAAAACAGAATTGGTGTGAGAAACACGAATGAAGTATTTAAATATGCTTCCATGGTATAACCTGTCTTTTTAAAAATATAAACTATTTTCTCACAAAAAAACATGTCTATGATGCATGTTAAACAAAAAAAAAGTTTTTTGCTTTAATATAGGTGAATATCAAGGAAGCGGAGGAAGAATATAATGCATATAATGATTAGGTAGAATTTTACAATTAATAAAAAGGTGTGCGGAGTAGGTAAATGGCCTGAGGATGTCTTGAATTATTTACTTATTTTCACATTGAGCTAAGAAAAACACATATTTTATCCATGTTGAACTTGACTGACTCTTTGGTGAGGTCATAAGATTTCAAGATCATTCTAAAAGGGTCTTTAGATGTATATACAAGCATATATATAAAAAGAATCTCCTTCTAAAATGATTCCTTTGACTCCCAGAAGAAAATAAACATATATATCCTAAAACATTTCAGATATATCCACAGGACTTCCTTGCTTATATTGGTCTCACTCTAACTTTCTTCTGGTATATTTTCAATATGTTATTTTCATTCATTCCTCTCTTTCCTATATTTTTTATAATTTTATGAATAAGTCTTATTGCTAAGAACATTTCACTAATTATGCAATGAGGCATTTACTTTTCTGTCTTATTCTGTTTTTTCAAAAGTCCACTTATGATACATTTCTTTTGTGTAAAACTCATGCTAAGTCAAAATTAAAGACTAAAGATGATTGAAATGGATTTTGTGATATTTTACATTTCATCTCTGCCCAATGCTAGTACCCATGTTTCAACCTTTTTTCCCCAGGCTTAGCATATTCGACTTGAGATTGTGGCCCTATAGGGCATATGTGATGCACTGCTTCGTCATTGTGCATGGCTCAGGGTGGGGTATTGGTGCTTAAAGAAATGCTATACATAGTACCAATAATAACTGTATGTAGTGCATTCAGAATATGTTCATTAAATAACAGTTACGTGATAGCAGGCTTTGCATCCTCCCAAGAATATAAATGAATGTGTCTACACGTGTTCATGTGAGCATGCACCCAAATATGCCCTGACACACAAAAAACTAATTTAGGACAAATACATAACCATTTTTTCCTTTATTTCTGTATGCCTTTCTGCTGGCATACTCAATGTATTATCTCAAATTATTCCTTGTATACTATCTACATGCTGTATGTTTCAGTAGTGTGTCCAGCTTTGTGCAGACAGTACAGGAAAATGGTTTGAGGGATAGATTCTGCATAGAGTTAGCTTCATCACATTGTAAAATAATTTTATTTTCATTTTTAAAATTTAACCAGATTTAATTGGAAGAAGAATAAGCATGTTCTCATATAAATCACTTACTAATTAGTGACTAATAGTGAACTATAAAATGCTTCATGACATTTAATTTTACTTTTTCTTATGGAATTCTCAATGTATATTATGGGAAACATGAAAACAGGTCTTCACATGGCTCTTTAAAACTATCTTATGGATAGTAAAAACCAAATCAGAATCAACTTGTTATATCACTTGATGGAATAAAATAAACATAGTTAACAAATCCTGGAATTCATTAATTAAAACTCATGTATGATTTTGGAAGGGAAAACATGCAGGTGGGTGGCATAACTTACCTTCTTTATAGATTTGGCATTTTTAATAGATTTCTATTTTCGAGGCTTCATCTTGCCTCTATAATAGTGCTATTTTTTTTCTATCTCTAAAAGGCAGTCCTGCCCTACTTCCACCTGAACATAACTCTTCACATTTTATTTTCACATTCAGAACAAAGGCTGCTGCACATGGAGGTTCAGTTGGTCCAAAGCAAATCCATCTGATGCTTTATGGTTCTGTACTAAACAGACGTTAATTTAGTCTAAGAAGAAAATTAACTCAATGCAGGAATTCAGAAAGAAAAATAAAGAAACTAGGCTTTCTCTTGAGTTCTCAAGTAAAAGAATGTGGGACAAGTAGAATATTATGAAGTTTTAGGATGCAAACTTCGGTAATTTTAAACATGTTTAGGAAGGCCTACTATGTAGAAAACACGGTACTGGACATCCGACATAAATTATTTTACCTAATTCTCATAACATTTCTTCAGGGTAGATGTTATGTGTCCCAGTGTTAAAAAGGATGGAGGTTTTAATGCTCAAAGAAGGTATACATTTTCCCTAAGGTACACAGCAATTAAGTTGTACAGCGAATGTTCAGACTCAGACAAATAGATTTCATCTACACTTAACCACTTCTACTGACTAATATTTATCTATCGATTTAGCCAATGAAAGAATTCAACCTTTATGAATGTTGTAGATACATTGAGGTTTTAAAATTCTAAATGAATATAGACTATATTGGGGTAAGATGTACAATCTTGTTATCTATTGTAGTAAGCTGCTGATTACTAATTCACGATACGGTAAGGTGAGAAATTTTAAATACCTTGCCTTCTTTAAAAAATACTTTCATAGAATAAAGTTTGAAATGACTAAATGAAATGTTGGAAAGAGTAGCGGATCAATTGATTAACAGATCTGTTGTTTATTAATATAGATAATTAAAAATTCACGCAAAAATAAAGTTTATAAAACTATGTTTTGATTTCTCTTATACTACCACTTTATTTTAGTTGATTTTTTCTTTTACTTATAGCTAAATAATATATAGCTAAAAAAAATAGTCTGCTTTGTTTTTCTGGATGACTATAGCAATTGCAAGAAGTATAATATGAGTACTACTATATGGTAATAACACACAGGACAAATCACAGCTGGATGACAGATAGTAGCTCTTCTTCACAAAGTCATTCTTCCTTTCCCCACTGCAGAAATGGTGCACTTCTCTAACGGAAGAATCTGAATTGTGGAAATAAACCTTGTTTCATCAAGTAAGTGAAAAGAAAGCTGAAATACATTTTTAAATTGTTTAGAAAATAATGAATTCTGCCAAAATATGGCTTGCTTCCCAGAATTTAAAAAAAAACTCCATTCACATTTACCATCTGATTCCATCCACAAACCTTTTCTCTATCTTTGTCTGACTCTCTATATTGTAAGTCAATGCGACTATCCATGAATATATCAAATTCACACAAGAATGCATCCAAAGGTACAAAATGAGCAAACAAATATAATCATACAAATCCAGGACATAGCACAAAATGAAACAGGTCATGGAAGTAGATTACAATCTAAGTGTAACGAGCCAATCCTTGCTGGTGAAGATTATTATCATTTCCTTGGCCTTAGTCTCTGACTTACAAAATATTTAGGTCCTACACATTAATTTGGAAACTAATTTTGGGGTAAAATATATGATCTTGTTCCCTTTTGTAGTAAATTGCTGATTAGTAATTTGTGAAAGGGAAAGTTAAGAAATTTTAAATCCCTTTCTTTTGTTAATTTTCATGCCAAGGGAATCAATATAATAAAGGGCACTTGTGTTCTATAGATACAGTATAAATCCTCATGTGAAGGAAGGTTACTATTAATGAAAATCATTTGTGTCCCAAGACCTGGCAACAGGGATCAAGTGGAACCAGGGAGGGGGGAAGATTTTCCATCTCCAGAGGAAAACTTTTGAAATATTTGATTTGTCTTGGGCACTTTTCCACTTCTTATTTTGTTCCTCAAGGGCTCATTGTCTTGATATTTTCTCAACTGTACTTCTCCTCAGGATAACCTACCATGTAAGATTTAACTACCTATCAAAATGTGCTAAATCCTAACTTGCTAACAACAATCATAATTGTAATTATAATAATTAGAAATATTGATTGAGCAGTTTCTATGCATCAAACATATTTCTAAATGTTTCATAGCTATCTGCCCTCTTATTTCTTACTGTAATACTATAGGTAAGCATTCCTATTGTACCATTTTATGGATAATAGTACTATAAACTATAATAAAACCTTCCTAAGAGGTGACTTATGAAACAGAAAATAATTAATTCACATAAAATTATAAATGGCTGATACCTTCTCCACGATAAGACGGTTGCTCTCTGAGAAGACTCTGAAATTAATGAATGCTTATTCAAAATTTTTAAAAAATTTATTCAGTGGTAGAGAAAAATCTTACCAACAAAGGATAAAGGGATCCTCCTTAATGATAATAAACACTCGCAAAAAACCTACAGCTAACACAATGGTTAATGATGAGTAGTGTATCAATCAGGGTTCTCCAGAAAACAGAATAAATGGTGTAGATAGATAGATGATAGATAGTTGATAGATAGATGATAGATAGATGATATGACAGATAGATTTATTAAAACGAAAAAAAAAAAAACAAATTGATTCAGACTCTCATTGAGGCTGGCAAGTCCCAAGGTCTGCAGGGTGAGTTAGCAATCTGGAGATCCAGGACTGCCAGCAATTTAGTTCCAGTCCAAATCCAAAGGTCTGAAAACAAAGAGAGCCAATGGTGTAGTTCAAGTCCAAAGGCCAACAGACTAGAGACTCAAAAATAGCTATTCTTTTAGTTTAAGTACAAAGGCAGGGGAAAACCAATATCCTGATTTGAATGTCATCAAACAGGTGGTATTCTCTCTTACTTGGAGTACAGTCATCCTTTTGTTCCATTCAGGCCTTCAACTGATTGGATGAGGCCCACCCATGCTGGAGAGGGCAATTTGCTTTACTCAGTGTACTGATTTAAATGTTAATTTTATGTGAAAATATTCTCACAGAAACACCTAGTATAATGTTTGACCAAATATATAGGCACTTTGTAGCTCATTCAAATTGACATACACAATTAACCTTTCCAGTGAGAAACTGAAAACTTTCTTCTTAAGATCAGGACCAAGACAATGATGTTTTTTCCCATCACTCTGATTCAACAGCATACTGAACATCTTAGTTAGTTTAATAAAACACACAAAGATTGGAAAGGAAAAATTAATATTGTTTTATTCACAGATGACATGAGCATCTTTGTAGATAATTACAAAGAAATGATTAAAAAAACTTTAAGAATTAATAAGCAAATGCAGGAAAGTTGCAGAATAAAAGGTGCATAAACAAAAATCAATTGATTTCCTATATACTTGCAATGAATAGTAAGAATTTTAAATTTATAAAAATACCTTTTGTAATAGCACCAAAGGAAAAGAAATACATAGGTATAAATACATAGGTATAAGAAAATACATATAGCATCTACATGTAAGAAAACTACAACATTCTGATGGAGAAAATTAAAGAAAATCTAAATAAGTGGTGAGATATTACATGCTCATGAATTGAAAAAAGTCAATATTGTTAAGATGTCAAATCTTTCCAACTTGGTCTATAGATTCAACACTGTCTCAAACAAAATCCCAGCAATAGCTAATGTAGTACTGAGGAAGGGCAAAGTTAAATGACTCATGCTATCCAGTTTCACGTCTAAAAAGCTATAGTAATCAGGACTGCACAGTTTCTACAAAAGAATATACTTGGATCAATGTGAAAGAATACAAAAATTCCAAATGGACCCACACGTATGTAAGCAAATTATTTTTGACAAAGAAAAAAAAGCATTTATTTTAAATAAACAGTGTTTAAACAATTGGACATTCACATTTAAAAAAATTAAACCTAAACACAGACCTTATAACTTTCACAAAACTTACTTCGAGATGGAACATATACCTAGATGTAAAATACAGAATTATAAAACTTCTTTACAAAAATATAGAGGAAAAGCTATATAACCTTGGATTTAGTGATGATATTTAGATACAACACAAAAAGTGCAATCCATGAAAGAAGAAGAATCGATAAATTGGAATCTCTTAAAATTAAAAAGATGTTCTGTGAAAGATGCTTAAAATAATCAAAAGACTAGCCACAGGTTCTAAGACAATACTTGGAAAGCACATATCTGATAAGGGAATTGTATACAAAATACACAAGGAGCCTTAAAAATCAACAAAAGAATCCAACAAACCAATTTTTAAAAGTAGGCAAAAGATCCAAACAGACACGTCATCAGAGATACAAGATAGCGTACACATATGCACAAGAAAGATGCTTGATGTCAGCTGTCATTAGGGACTTTCTAATTAAAACAACAACATATCACTACACACATACTAGAATGACTAAAATCTAAAACTGACAGTACCTGATACAGGCAAGGATGTGGACCTCTCTTTTTTAACTAGTGGAAATGCAAAATGTATAACCATTTTTGTACACAGTTTGGCATTTTCTTGCAAAGCTAAATGTAGTCTTTCCATATAATCCAGCAATCAGGTTCCTAGGTATTTATTCAAGTGATTTGAAAGCATGTCCACACAAAAACCTGCACATGACTGTTTACAGCATCTTTATTCATAATCACCAAAATTTGGACGCAACCAAGATGTCCTGTATAGGTGAATGAATAAACAAATTATGGCACATGCATACAATAGAATATTTATTATTTAGCATTAAAAAGAAATGAGCTTTCAATTCACAAATCGATGTGGATAGGTCTTAAATACATATTCATAAGTGAAAGGAGCCAGTCTGAAAATGCTAGCTACTATGTGATTCCAATTATATGAAACTCTGGGAAGGCAAACAATAGAAACACTAAACAAATCAGCGGTTTCCAAGATGCTATGGAGAATGTGACAATAGAATCTAACTATGTGAAAAAGTAGGAAACGAGCTCATCGAAGGAGTTGGGGGAAATGGCAGAGACCTAAGTAACTTGAGACATGAGTAGAATTTGTAAGACCAAAGGCAAAAAGCACTATGCATGAGCACTGTACTGTAATGGATAAAGTATTTCACCCCTGGGTACATGAATTCACTATTCTGATAGTGCTAAACGTGTACACTGGAACTGAACATTTAAGTAAATGAATGAATGATGGGGAGAACCAGGGTTCTCAGTGTTGGAATGGGATATTTTTAAAGCTGCTGAAAGCTGCCGATATGTGTTGCTGAATTGTCCTACAAAACCATTTTATTAATTTACATCTTTACATCAGGACTACATGAAAGGCTTTGCTTCCTTATACCCTCAACGGATAAGCAAGGGAGTGGTTCAATTTGCCTTGCCCCCCAGCCCCCAAAAGTGTCAGCTGCTAAGTTATTCCTAAAATTTGTAGGTTTCATTTTTTTTTTAAATTTTAAAATTTTCTGTTCATAACTCCTCTAAACATTCTGGCCTTCTTTATTAATATTATTATTACTTAATAAAATAATAATATATAATATAATTTTAATACTAGCTAGCAACATTGTCTAAGCACTTTATAAATATCTTATTTTTGTCTTTATAAGCATCTTATAAGGAAGGTAGCATTCTAATTCTAAAGATAACAATACTGAAGCTTAATAATAGTGAGGAATTTGACTCTAGTCTCAGAACTGATTGAGTCAGTTGACAACTGTTTTGAGCAATCACCACATCCTTGTGTAATTAACAAGTATATGATGATCAGCAAACTTGCAAGGACCATGATTCAAGAGAGCATACAGTCTGGTGGGGGAAGACATATGCTATACCAGAAAATATACTGACATGAAATTAAAGAATTGGTTTATAAAGGAATCAGACCAATTCGGGGTCACTATGAGTTAAGTGGAGAGACTTTCTGGGGAAGTCACCTGGAAGTAGATGTACAAAGGATGTGAAAATCCTAGAAGTGATGAGAGTGGAAGGCGATATGTAGATATTTCCTAGCAGAGGGAACAGACCATGCGAAAACACAAAGATGGAAACTTGATATAGTCTAGAAACTCATAAATGAAAGACCAAATATATAATCCTGTCTATAGCCATGCCGCCCCGAACACACCCAATCTCTTCTGATCTCGGAAGCTAAGCAGAGTCAGGCCTGGTTAGTACTTGGATTGGAGACCACCTAGAAAGATTGATTGGTGTTGTAGGTGGAAAAAAAAATTATCAAATATGTAATCCTAGGATTGTTAAATTCTACAGTCTTTGCTTGTACCCAAACAAACAAACTATAAAGACTTTATTTTAAATATTGTTTCCTAAATATAAAAGATATTTCCTGTAGAAAATCAACAAAAGTTAGAAAAGTATTCAAAGAAAGCAAAATTAATCAGTAATTCCACTGTACACTGAAAAACAAACATTTTAGCTTCCAATCTTCTGGTAGTTTTTCTCCATCCGTATGTGACTTTTAAAGAATTAAGAACAAACCATATACTTTTTTTATAATCATTATTTTATTTGTTGCAAAAATTTCCTGTGATATTATTAAATATTGTATAGTGATATTATTTCAATGGTTACTATTTAAAAATCAATTTATGTGTATGCCATAACTTTGAAAATACTCTATTGCTAGCAATTTATGTGGTTTTCTTCATTTTAAAGTGTGATGTATAATTCTGGGTGAATATTTATATGATTTTTTCTATCATTAATAAATTTCACAGGATAAATAAAAAATATATATATTTGGCCAAAAAAAAAAAAAGAGAATAATTTTAAGGCTGCTGACGTCTGCTGATAAGTATTGCTGAGTTGTCCTACAAAAGCATTTTACTAATTTACATGTACATCAGGACTGTGTGAGAGGCTTTGCTTCCTCATACTCTCACCAAACTGGAAAGTTTTTATTTGTTTTCATAAGCTATTTTTATAGGCAAAATCTAGATATTGTAGCCTTATTATATTTGTTCATTTACATTTGAATTCTGCATTAGTGAATTGTTGTTTATATTCTTTGTCCGTATTCATACATGATATAAATTAATCAGTTATTCCAGTGGTAGTTATGGAGTCATTCTTTTTCTCTACAGAGATTTAAAATACGGTTAAGTTGACTACATGCATTTTAACCTGTGTTTGAACTTTCTCTTGCATTTCATTTATTTTGATCTCCTTACTCTATTACTACATTGTTTAAGGTATTATTGCTTTATAACATCCTTTAGTAGCTGACAGTGCTAGTCCCTTATCATGATTCTTCAGTTTTAAAATTTTACTTTCCGTTTTTATACATTTATTCTTCTAAATAAAATATATTTTTTTCTTAAGCTGAAAATAATCTGGTATTATTTTTATTTTTATAGTCATATTTATAAATCAACTTTGGTTTTTACAAGTTCAAACTTCTATAACAAATTATATGTTATATATATGTATATATTTTTTGATGTTCTGACAATATTTTAGTGTTCTTCATGTAGAACCCACATATTTCTTATTAAATATATTTTTGTCTTGTTGCTACTTTGTAAGCGAACCCTTCCCTTCCCCAACATTTTATTTTCTAATGGCTAAATTCTACAGGTTGTTTTTCCATGTTTATGTATTTAGGATCACCTCCATCTCGGTAAAAATATTCATTTATTTTATGTTTCTATTTGATTTACTTAGGGATGCAGTGTAATTCTATGTATTTAAATCTGAATAATTAATACACTTTATTGGTCTCTTTAATAGTTAGAACTCTTATTAACTTTATTGCATAGTTACGTAGGCTATAGCTTACCCCAAAAGTTTAAATGCCAATAATAAGGCATCTGTGCCTTGTTTCTATCTTCGTCAACCTCAGTAATAGTTGACATTTATCATGTACTTACTGTGTGTCTGGTACTGCTCTGAGCATCTTCATTTTAAGTCCCAAAGCTACTTTGTACAGTAGGAACTACCTATGTTTCCATTTTTTTTTAATAAAAGGAACACAAAGGTACAGAGGAATTCAATGAATTACCCTATATCATGAAGAATTAGTGGTATAGTAGATAGTCTGATTGTTGAGTCCAGATCTTTCATACACGGTCTTCTGGTCGGTAGTCAAAGAGGTGACATAGAAATAGGAAAGAAGTGAGTATTTAGTGAAGGAGCAGAGCAAGAAAAGAAACGCATTTTGTGTCAATAAATACAGCAATGCCTTCATATGTTTCCATCGATGACCAAACTCCATTCTCCTGAAACGCAACTTCCTAAGAACAACTCTTCTTTTCAGGCATCATCTCGCCACTTAGCTGTTTAAAACACTCGTGAATGTCATTTTAATACTACAGTGTTGGGTAAAATGATATAAGATGCCTCTCCCTCTTAGTTTCCCAACTTGCAATTATCAAAAGTCTCACAGATTTTGATGCCCTGAAAAGCTAATGAAACAGACAGAGAGAAAAGACAAAAGGAGAGAGAAGGTTCAACAGGCCACACCAAGCCCCTGCCAGAGCCTGCAGACCCTTTCGATAACTATAACAACCTCCTCACGTGCCTAGTGTATGAGTCACTGGCTTCTTACAAAGGGACAATGGAGTAATCGACTAAATCATTATGGTGATTACTTATGCACAGTAACCCATTTAACTGTGTTGCTATGATTGTGAAATTTGGGTCCATTTTAATGGGAACAATATGTGTGTGGATCATACAGTCTACACAACAAGTTCAGGAACAATGCCTTGCATCTGATTTTATAGTATAAGATCCCAGTGTATCTAAAATTACTAGGCAGACAGATCCAAGGGTCGCGGGGGGAAGATTAGAATATATGACTATAAAGCTATCAGTCTAACCTTAACGTTTTTAGCATACAGACTATCAATATATTCTACACAATCAAAGGGGGCGGGGGGGAGAGAGATTGAGAGAGAGAGAGAGAGAGTCACATAGATTATGTTGAGAGAGCTGTGGAAAGAAAAAGAGACACTTCCTTGCCCCTTCAGCTACCACAAAGAACCTTGAAAGCTGATCTGTATCACTCCTTCAGTTAGAAGTAGAACATTAACCATTAACTTGGTCGTAGTTTCTCTGCCACTCTAGTTAGCCTTCTAAACCATATCCCAGAAGTCCTTACTGGAGGATCCTTATCACTCCCTTCTTTCCTTGTTCTTTACCGCATTTATTCCAATAAACATGCTGAAAAGCATGGTCACTAAATACTGATTTGCCCATTCAGTAATTCTTAGAGCTGTCCTGGCCTTTGAGACGCTTTGCTATCCCCTCCCAGCTTGAGAATGAGGCCCTCTGGAAGTGGCAGGGAGGGAGATTGGCTTATTAGACAGAAACTGACAGTCATAGAATGAAGGGCATGGCGGACCCCTCAGAAACGCATGTGGACCATTGTGGGAGGATTAGCAAAGGAGAGGAGGCCTTTGGGCACATCTCCACAAAGAATAAAAACAGGAGGGAGCAGGAGGTAGGGTGGCAGGAAGTCCATACTTCTGGTTATATATTTTATTAGTTCTGATTTGGCATTCGGAGTCTTTTCTCAATATTGTGTGTCCATTTACTCTCAACTCTTTAATATTTATACCATTCAGGGCATCATGTACTCTATGATTTGTTGGCATGGGCTGTGTTCAATCAGGAGTGATCTGTATGCATTTACATTGCGAGCTGCTCGCTAATTGGTTTTCATCCAAGTAATCCCACAGAGAATAAGGTTACATGCTGAAAAGGGCTGAGGTGAGAGAGTGGGTAAAAGGGGACTGTGAACTCTTTCCTTTTTTCCTTATTAGGAATGCTGTGAGCATCTGCATTAAAGAGAGAAAAAGTCCAAATTTCCGAGGTTCTCTTATGTCATGAATAAGCATACAGTATACCCCAGAGCATACTCAACAAACGACAGAGACAAAACCATTTTTGGATAACTCCATCCACTTCCGCATGACGCAATAGCTGCCATAACATAGATCGAATGTTAGGCTAAAAGGGGACACACAAAGCGAAGTTGTTGGAAAAAATAATTAACATTGAGAAAAAGTAAGCATTTGTTTAGATCCAGAATCCTGGGATTTTGTATGGAATAACTCTCAGTGAGTGTTTTCATATGTGTTTTAAAAGGAGGGCAACTAAAACCAACTCTTTTTCTGATTGCTTCTTTTTAGCATTGTTTTTATTTCCCCTGGGTCCTTTAGATATTTTCATTTGTCTTTAGCAACACATCTCTTGTGGCAGCAATATGTAGTACATGTGTATTTTTTCTGAGTCTAGTCTACTCTGTTTTAAAAGGAGATGAATTTTTTTTTTGTAGGTCTGCAATTATGCTTTACTAATATGATTTAAAGGTGAACAAATGGAGGCATTATTTTAAAGTTTTGCAATGAAAGTTTGCCCCACTGAAAGAAATATTGCATTTCGATTTACATAAATATTGCAATGGTCTTTACTTGCTGAAAATAATGTCAATTTTTCACTTGCCATCGTTAGCTTGGCTGATGCTTCGATTAATATAATTTGTTTCAAGTGCACCTACGGTAGAGATAACAGATTGCATAAGGAGACTGGTCATTCTATATTTTCTGCTATAAAATGAGAATATCATGCTTGGTCATAGTGCTTGTTTTAAAAGTAATTATCATTTTCCGAGCCCAACTCATTCTCAGAAAAGGAATCTGGAATTAGGCTTTCTAAATCAGAAAAAGACAGTGGTGTAATTGTTCTTCCTCCTGGGAAATACACTTTTCCTTAACTACATAAAGCAACACAAAAACTTCTATAAATAATACAGTAACAACATGTTATGCCAAGTAAATAACAAAAAGAAATCACTGTATATTCGAGATTAAAGAGAGTATTAAAGCAACACTTTTTCAATCTCTGCATCAGAGCACAAAATGAAACCACCCAAAGAACTTACAAGAATAAAAATAGGTGTAATGCTGTATGAAATTTCACTCTGAATTATCCTATTCTCCTGCTTATATGGCAAGTGACTTATTTTATGACAGCTTAAATAGAAGAGTCGTATTAAAAAAGAAAGGATATTTTTCTATGAAGAATCTTACAGGCTCAAAGGCCATTTAACTTAGCTCAGTTATCTAGTTTATTTTGCATTAGAGGAACTTCTCATTTAATTTACCAGTCCATAATAGGTAACTTTTTCAGTGTGAAGCTAAAGGTCACTATTATATGTAAGGAAAATTAAGCCGATGTTCTTGGTTGCCTTACAGTTCTCTTAGTTCAACTACTCCAATAAATGAACATGTACAACAAGCCGAAGGGCTTTTTATTACAAATTTAATTCATTTCTCTAGACAACTGTGAAATTTGCCATTGACATTAGTCATTACCCCAAGGCGAACTAAAAGATGATCTCAGTTAATAAATGATCCTTAACAAGGAATGCTCCTATCTCCTGTGATATTGGTACAGGCACATTTTATTAATGTAGGACTTGCTTCCTGCCAGAACACCAGCGTTCACGACTATTTGGTGTGCTTGTTTCCTCTTCCTGCTCCTGATATTAATAATTATGCAATGGGATAATTAGCAACACAAAGAGACAGTACTAGGAGCTTGAAGCTAAATTTTCAACACTTTAACCTTCTGGGAAATAAAGAACAGAAGCAGAGTCTAGCCAAATAACCAATGCAGGTTGATTTCACAGTGTGTAAAAGGCTAATTATCTGTGAAAAGTCTGACCCCAAGTAACAAAATCACAGAAATGTGCAGGCATTTTATTTTAAATAAAACTCAGAGCCACTGTTTCATATTCTAAAGAAACCTGATTAACAAACGTACTAAAGGAACAAAAAGGAAACGTAAACAAAAGTAAGCTCTGAAGGAAATGATGGTATCTCAAAACAAATGTTAATGATCAACCTAAACACCTGAGAAGGTAGGGTGAAAAACTCCCACTTCCTTTCCCTCCCCTCAACACATAGTTGTTACAATAAACACACACACATGCACACAGACACAGTAAGTATGTGACAGAAGTAGGTTAAGTGTGTTTTGTTTACTCGGAGACAGGCTACAATAAAAAACAGAAAATATTACTACTTCTTTACAGATACCATATGTAATTCATTCTGATATAGGAATATTTATCCACTAGAAGTAATAACAAACCACAATTTTTGTCATGAAAAAAATAAATTGTATTTGCAAAAAGCAAACACATTATAGAGTGTGTAAAAATGCAATATTCCCATTTTCTAGTCAGAGTTCCAATTTATTGAAGTAACAGAGCAGAAAATGCACTGACAGCTGTTACATTTTATTGCGAATTAGTATATACGTTTTATATCCAGTGAGCAAATGCATGATACATTGTATTCCAGTAATTGCCACTGGCTTTCCAAATGGAGGCGGATGATCTTAGTGCAATTACACTCAGGAGAGTACATAGGACAGCCTCCAGTTCTACATTATAGCACTTTAACAATACTAATATTAAGTATATTTTATTTCTTAAGAAAAAAAAGAGAATTAAAAAGGTCAAGCTAGGTTTTTTTAAAAAAATAGAAAAAGTCAAAAAGTAGTGCTCAAATGGTATATGCGAACTCTCCTTAATCCTGGGTGACCATTTTTTTTGTCACATGCGTCAGAACACTGCAGTGAGGGGTGTTCATGAAGGCTAAACGAAGTTCCTCTCTCCCCCTCTCTTTGTTGACTGTATCAATATTTTACTTTCTTTGATGTTTCCTTCTCTATTCTCCCGTTAGCAATAGAATGTAGGATTTAAAGTGATGGGAACAGGAGGCAGGTGTTTGAATATTTTAGAAAATGAACTATATGCTGACTTTTCACTTTGCCCCGAGCAGCCCAATCATCTTTAATTCCCTTCCTCGTACCTTCCCAGCTACTCCTGCTAGCACGCACGTGCATTAGCCACCTTCCCGAAGAGAGAGCCATTTGTTTTCATAAGGGTTAACTCTGATTTCATAGATCACCTGGCTAATGCTTAGGGCTGTGGGTTAACAGGCAAGCACACTCCAACATTCTAACATCTTCGCAGTCAGTTCTAATTTATTAGAAGCAAAGTTCCAGCATACCGTAAGAAGCCTATTTTGTCTATTTTTGCAAACCTTGATAATCCACTCCACCCTTTCTCTTGGCAGCGCGTCCGCTCACAGCTTTTCCACCAGGGGCTCTGTGGTGAAGCCTTCCGCAAAGCCGGCTGTCTCCTCCCCTCTAGCGGTTACCAGCCCGCCTTGCAGGGGAGAGAAAGCAGAGGCCTGCAGGGGACCCACGGAGGGGACATTTGCACAATTCTTTTGGCTTAGGAAAAAAATATAAACCGAGCAGTCTATCGTCGCAGAAAATAAATTTTATCAAGCATTTAAAACTATGTTAGTGATGGCTACAGCTTAATCAACACCAACCTGCTGACATGGATTTGCAATTTGAGCTAGTTATTAGTGATTGAATTAACGGCATGTCACAACTTGTATTTGGTTTAATAAAAGAAACCCACTAATGCAACAGAATCGTAAACAACATATAATAAGGCCTTTCTTTCTTTTTTTCCCCCTCTTTTTCTTTTTTCTTTCTGCAGGCTGGAAACAAAATCCCACGGAGCTAGAGCAAGAAAGAGAGAGGACCACTCCCCTTGCACCTTGGAGGGCTGCCCCAACCAAAGCAGCGGGGGACTCCTTCCCATGGGTCTCTGCGCTGCGCCAGCGCAATGGCCTCTTCACAGAAGGCCATATAAATCACCACCATTAACAATAGCAGCGACATCAACAAAACTAGTGACATCTCTCATCCGGATCACAGTAACAGTTGTGTAACCAAAGAACCAGGTGGTAATGCCCTTCTCCATCATCATTGCTAACTTAAAATACATGAAGCCTCGGCTTACCCCTCCCCTTACGACCATTTCTACCCCCAAATTGTTCAGACTTACTTGAAAGAAAATGTTCTGAGTCTAATATTGAAATAAATTCAGAGCATGCACCCTCCTTGTTTTCCTACAAAATATATTCATATTATGTGTTTGTGAGTTTAAAAATTTTTAAATGTAAGTTTAGGAATCCCCTCCATCCAATGTAACACAAATAAGTTTGCTGTTCCAGAAGAATTTGGCTTTTCTTTTTTCTTTTCTTTTCTTTTTTTTTTTTTTTTAAATTAGGATGGAAAAATTAAGGTTTATTCCGGGCTTAAATCATACCTAAATGTACTGAAGTGTTTTCATGTATTAAGAGGATGATTAACATGGACCATGATCTACCTGGAATTACTCAGATTTGGATCCGACGCAATTTATTGGATTCTTTGGTAAAAGGAAGATATAAATATACATATGATTTACTTCTAATAGCTTAGTTCCCTTCCTTTTTAAGAACATTTTTGAGAATTAGTTTAAGTGAACGTGTACGAGAATGAAAGGGAACCCAGTGACCCATATTGGGGAGATTTTAAATATTGCTGAAAATAGAGTGATTCTCTTTAAAGGATATTTTAAATTATAAGAATTAAAATATTATTGGTACTGAATACTATTAAACCGATCACATCAAGCGCTTTTAAAACAGTATAGCAAAAGTTATGCAAATATGATATACAAATAAGATAGAATTTTTTCTCCGCAGGTTATTCAGAATCCTAGCCTGAATTCTTTCCAAATGTCTATAGGCAGCTAACTGGGGAAAATCGAGTACGCTTATCTCCTGCTTCACTGAAAAGGGGTCCTGCAGGGGCTGGTCTGATCTCATCCGAGAGCGAAATAAGGCCGTTCCTTGGGGATCGCATTAGATCTAAGTGAATGTGTGGCACTGAAGCTTGGGGGAAATAAAACAAATCAGATATGGAAAGATATACATGATCTGTCGCAATAGACTTTTTTTTTTTTTTTGGTAAAATCAATGAGAAATCTGAGTAATGCTGATTTCCTCTCTTGGAAATGCAGTAGAATGAGAACTATACTTAGAAGAATTATTTGGTCTCATCTTATTTTGGTTTCGATGGGTGAGATGATCTGCTCGAAAAGCACAGGCAGGTCGCGACGGAACACTGATCATATTCTAGGTTTCTATGCACTTTTCTGATATAAGGAAAATTTTGACTCTCCACAAGGCATTAAATGATGATAACTTGAGGTGGATTTTTAATTTCAGGATTTCTCCAATACCTGGTATAAATTCTAGACTTATTTTAGTTGGTGTATTAAACAGAAACTCTAAATTGATTTTAATATTTCCCATAGCAAAGCAAAATATGAGATATTCTGAAATTTCTGAAACAAGTATTCTAAATTTTAAAGAGGAGAAAATAACTTGATTTGTATTATCTATAGATTTGGATTAACTACAGTCTTTTCCTATTATCATTTATCAGCAGTAGTTGATTACGAATGCCACTATACAGCGTTAATTTTTACCGGTAAAAAGTTTTAGATTAATTAATTCTTCCTCATTTTCTCCATTTGTGCAAGAAAATTATATTGTTGAGAAAGTTTTCTATCACTCTCTATGTACTATATAAAAGAAAATGTTCCAGGCATCAGAAAAACACATATCTGGAAAAAGTAATAAATTATCTAAATTACCTCTCTTCACTCCTTACTTCTAAATTGTCTAATCCAACACAGGATGGAAAGTGGCCATTTCTCTATCCTTTTTGGTAGTAGTTTGAGTTTTTTGCAGAATTAAACCATAAAGCCTCAACTTTAGGATTTTATCAGAGAACGTGATTAAATGTGTATGTATTTTGGGGACCCAGTTTTGTTTTAAATTTATTTGTTCAACTAATATTTATTTGGTGTCAAGTGATGGTACTTGTAATGGAGATGTATTGATGAGCAAAAACCAAGGCATCATTCATGCAGAAGTTACAATTTAGAGGGGAGAGCAGCTATAAATCAAATATCAAATAATATTTCAAGTTAAAGTAGACATGCTTTTAGAAGTGTCATATGCATGGACATAGAACAGTACTATGAGGGCTTATAAAAGTGGAAGGGTGTCAATCTTGGTTTCAAAGATTAGTGAAGGATAACCTCGTGAATAAATCACATCGGGTAGGGATTATTTAAGGGAGGTGTATGTGTGTGCATGCTCATGCATGCACATGTGTGTGCATTTTTGTGACAAGGCAGATACAGGCAGAGCGATTCATCCGTGGAGGCTCATGGATAGCACAGGTAGAGGTACTGCAGAGGGACAGCTTCTGAAGACCTGAGGAAGGCAAGTGGGACCGGGGTACAAGGAAGAGGGGGCAGAAGGAAATGGAGACTCAGCAGCACGTCTGGCCAGGCTATGTATGCCCTCCAGGGCCTTCCTTTTGCAATATACTCATCTCAAGTCAACGAAAGATGGAAAACTCTTAAAGTGGGAAATATAACCTAGAACCTGTTTTAGATTAAATAGAAGGGGAAACCTAAGATTTTTGTCTTCACATACACAGTTTGAAATGGACTCTCATCTAATTTCATATAAATAATCCATGTGTATTAAAATATGTTTGCCACATTTTAGTGAAGTACACTTAGAAGATACAAATGCTGGAAGAATAGAATATTTTAAATCATTTAGAAGTAGAAGATATATTCATTAGAAATATAATTTAAACAACAGAATTATGCAAAGTTATTGATTTAAAACTAAAAATATATTAAATTATGTCTTTTTAAATTCTTAGGATAGCTATAATACTTTTTCCTATATATGAAGCATATTTTTAATAATGATTTTCTATATAATTACAAATAAGTTTTTACTTCGCAAATCTTTGGCAATTTTTAAGGTAGTATGACTAGCTAAAGCTCACAAATGTGTAGAAGTTTTTTTACCCAAAATGTTGTAAAAAGGCCAAGACGATGCATCTTTACCCTCACAACATTATAAAACTCGGTGACTATTAAGTGGGACTATAGACAGAGGCGGGTGAAAGTGGGAGTGGCATGATCATGACAAATCACATTGGTCAAGTTTGGGTTTTAGTTTCTTAATCTTTAAGAGCAGTTTATATCGCAGCCTCCCTTTTCTCATTGATTCACATGATTGCCGTAGTTGAATTCCCATCAAGTAATGTTTTCAAATAGTAACTGAATAATCATATTTAAGTATCTGAGAACTCACACAGACTTAACAAAGAA
>NW_006442124.1:2137190-2150392 GCF_000325575.1 Pteropus alecto | reverse complement strand
TTTCCCAAAACACAGCAATGCCATGTTGTTTTCTTTAACCAAAGTAACAAAGAACAAAATTATTTAACACTTTTCATTATAATTTAATCTCTGTTCTGTCAGTCATGTATTATTCATTCACTCACTCATTCTTTCAGTCAGTCAACAACTACCATACATCGTCACAATATAGCGAACACTGTGGTATCACTGGGGGTTACAAGAATGATATGGTTTAATACTTTTACTCTGGGGAATTCACGTCCCAGTTCAGGAGACAAACTGGTAAACAAATAATTATAGTGCAACATGGGGTCATAACGGAGCCATGTGCAAAGCATCATGGTAGGGTTAGGGAGAAACTTTCTGTGTTCTGGAAAGATTGATGATGGTCTAAGATGGGCAGACATTCTCTATTAAGAGAATAAAAGGGTATGTGGGCCAGGCAAGGGCCATTCAGGTATATGGAAAACGAGCAAGGATGAAAACATAAAATCATAAAGAATGTAGCTTCTGCAGGGAAATGGAGGGTGTTTTACCAAGCTAGTGCTTGGAGTGTAGACCAGTGGTTTTGAGAAACAGTAGCCAGCCACATATTTTTCTGTCCCAGGCAAAATTTCTAGTTCTTTACTCTTTTTTTTTTGTTCCATCTACATGTCCTTCTAAGCTAAGTTTATTTCATCAATTATTTTGCCTCTGAAAGCCCTGGCAAAGTGAAAATCTCACACCAAGGTGTTCATCTTAGAAGCTCACAAACAACTGACATAAATGAAGTAAAATATTTCAGAAAGAAATAGTAGGCAGAGACTGAATGAGAATGACATATCAATGTAGTGGAATTATGTCCATGAAAATCAGGAGGTTATCAAATATTTTAAAAGACACTTATTTTGAAGCTATCTCAGACATACAGTGTAACTGCAAGTGTAGTGCAAATAATATTTTTCCTGAATTTTTTTATGTTAAGTTTCTAATATGATGCCTCATTACCACTGAATATTTTAGTGTGTATTCACTATAAATAAGAACATTCTCTTGCATAACTACACCACCTTCATCAAAATTAAAAAATTAACATTAGTATGTTATTAGCATTTAATTGGTAGTCTCCATTTAAGTTTTGTAAATGGTCTCTAAAACACTACATTTTACAAAAGGATTGAGTACAAAAACACATGTTGCATTCACTTGTTATGCTCCTTAGATTTTTTCAATCTAGAATATTTCCTCACCTTTTTCTTGATTTTTATGAACTTGACACATTCATGTATTTTAGGCTGGTTATTTTGCAAAATGTCCACAATTTGGGTTTGTCTAATGTTTTTTCATGTTTAGACCCAAGTTGTGCAACTTTGGCAGAAGCGTTGTTGTTGTTGTTGTTGTTGTTTTTTCATTGCATCCTATCAAGCACCACAGGATTTCTTCCATTATCAGTGTTCACTTGATTAAGGGGGTATCTCTTAGACTACTTCAGCGTAAAGTAACTCTTTTTCCCTGTGTAATTTCATAAATATTTGGGAAGATATTTTGAGACTATGTAAATATCATGTTCCTTATTCGAATGTCTATTTCTGTATTTGTTTATATCCAGGCACACATAGTGATTCCTAATTTACTCAAAGGATTATAACCTCTTATAATAATTATTTGTTTTGATAATCAAAATTTACTATATCTGGCCACTGAGAGACCTTTCTGAGTTTTTGATAAGTTGCAGTCATATTTTGAGCACTTCCTTGCTTAGCTGCATTAAGATGTTCCAAGTTCATCTTGTGCTTTTTATGCCTCAGCACTAGATTTGGTCATTTCTCAAAAGATCCCTGACCTGTAGCACAGAATTTAGAAATCAACATCTAAGTGCTAGGAGTACGTATTGGTCTCAGGGTAATAATTCTTCCAGGCTCTCTCACTGGATGGAAAATTAATGTATATTTGTATGTGTGTGTGTGATATACACACACATACATACACACAAATATATATATATATATATATTTATATACATATTATATGTACAAATGTTATATATTTATATTTATACTAACTTATGTATATCCATATCTACATATCTATATCTAATTATTTATATTGAAAGTAATGCATTAACACTGATATCGTCCTTCCAATCCAATGTTCCTGGATCCATTTTAGTATTTATCCATATTTACCCTTTATGTGCAACACCTTTTTCAAACAGTGAGAAAACTGTTTCTGTTGTCCTTAGTGGACACATTTTATCTATCCCCCTGTCTCTAACTCATCTACCACTATCATCTCCATGTCTGTCTCTTCTTTGCTCTGACGTCCTTATCTGGTTTACTGTCTGGTTATCTGGTTACCTCTTCACTATCATCAGGTTGCTCTTATGCCACTCAATCTTCAACACCTTCTGTCATCATTAACATCTTTAAACAAGGTCAAAATTGTGTTTTGGGTTGGTGAGCATGGCAGTGGAATTGTTAAACTCAAGGGGGCAAATATTGACATCTGCAGCTTCAGTAAGGTACTTAAGGCAAATATTCAGGCAAAAGGTGATGATGATCATGAGGTGGGGACAGATTCAAAATACATATCTTTGATAAAATACTTTAAAAGTTGTGAAGTTGATGAAGTGGTTGATGAAAATATGAAGGTTCATAATTTGAGGCAGTAAATGAATTTCTTAAAATTTTAAATACAGGATAGAGATAAGAATACTATTTATTACATAGGAATTTGTTTTATAGGTGGAAAGAACATAATATTAGATTTCAACATGTCGAGTATTAGATGTTGGCAAGAGATTTTTTTTTCTATTGAAATGATCTGGGTAGAACCCTAATTGTATTGAGTTAAGAAATGAATGAGGTTTAGCTATCTCATTGGGGCAAAATGAAACAGAATATTTTGGTTCTGTTCTTTCAGGATTTTGTTGTTGGTAGTGCTGGTTTATTTGTTCATTTCATGACTTTAATTTCTTCTCTTTGATAAAGATAACTGTAGAATATCTCCTCCACACCCAACAATTTTTTTTTCCTCTTGTTTTCCCTCACTCTCTTCCACCTTTGCTTACTATCTCTCCCTCAGGTGGGTGTCCAAGGTGATAAGGAGTGAGGCTTCACTGCAGAACAAATAGAAGGGTCAAGGATATGATGATGAGAGCCAGTGTAGTCATAGTTTCCCTTTTCTGGTTCTACATGTTTCTAATTGTATTAGTTTCCTCTCAATGCTGTAAGAAATTATGATTAATTTAGAGGCTTAGAACAGCATGCGTCTATTATATTTCAGTTCTGTAGGTAATAAGTCTTCAATGGGTCTTATGGGCTAAAACTGTGCTTTTGGCAGAGCTTCATTCCTTCTGGAATCTCTAGGGAAGACTGTTTCCTTGCTTTTTCTGGTTTCTGTAATCTTCTCACGTTCCTTGACTGGTAACCCCTTCCTCCATTTTCAAAAGTATATCACTCCAACCTTTGTAACCTTTGTCACATGTCATCTCTTTATGAGATTGACCCTCATGCCCTCCTCTCATAAGGATCCTTGTCATTACATTGGGTCAACATGAATAATCCAGGATAACCACTTCCTTCCAAGATATTTAATGGAATTATACTTCAAAAGTCCCTTTTACCATGTAAGGTATTCAATGGTTTGAGTGATTAAAACATGAACTTCATTAGAAAGGGTTATTATTCGATTAACTGCACTCAACGAGGTGCTCACCAGCACTATGCAAAAGTACTTTTTCCACAATTACTTAACACTGTGTGCTTACAGTGTAATTTCTCATCGAATCCTTAAAATAAGCCTATAAAATAGATACCATTATTGAATATTATTTTATAGATAGAGACATACAGAGTTTAAGTAATTTGCCGAAAGTCATACAGCTTGTAAATGTTAGAACCCAGAAATTCACTCAGGCATGTGACTCAAAATCTATACTTGTAAACAATGACTGTACAAACTAGATATATTAGGTGTTATTTTTATTTCCACACTATAGATAGTGACACCAAGGATTTAAAAAAAATCCAGTGATATAAAACAATAGAAAGTAGATGGGTAGTAACAGAATCGTGGCTGGAAGGCTTATGGATATTACTTGTAAGATCTTGCTCATGGACAGACTTCCTGGTTAGACTTTGTGTGTAGGTTCCACTTTCTCTCCATCAAGCTTCTGGCATTGGGGTAGATGAGTGTCTATTTTGACTCTAATAATGGAAAAGCCAAAAAAGAGCAGGAATCATGCATAAATAAAGGAGATTACAATGGTAGAAAAAAGAAGAGAAAAGAAGAAAGATAGCTTGAAGAGGAGAGACTGGAGATGTTGCTTTTCTTGGCTCTGGAAACTATTTGTGATATTAATATCTATGTGATGGGATTTGATGATTTAGGAATAGAATTGGGGCTGTTGTGGCTAGATTCCCCAAGGAGGCAATATTGTCAAAGATAAATTTAAAAAGTCTATTTACTTCTTTCCATGTATGAGACATTAACAACTATAAATGGAATGTTCCCTTAAGTTTTGCTTTTTGTCTCAAGAATCTATATTTTCCTGAATAGTTGCAATGATAATTCAAGAGTTTCTAAAATTAAATTCATCAAATATTTCTCTCATCAGAACACAGCAACACACTGATGAGATATATGTAAAATTAAACCAAAATGTAACTGAAAACTAAATATGGTTTTTAGTTTCATTTTTCCTTTTATGACCCCACACCTGATTTTTTGCAGGAAACACAAATTTAAGAAGAAACTGAATTACGACCATTCCCATCACTAACACTACCATCCTTACCAACAACTCTTGTCCACAAGTATCATTTATTGACCCCTTACCGTGCAGCAGACAGATTACTAAAGCCAAAGCAACTGTCTTTCATTCAACTGCTATACGTTCTTTGGTGATTTTAATGTGGTAAAACACCACGCTATAATACTTTCATGTGACTTCCTAAGACTTAAATTGGATATGTTCTAATAACAGTAGCTACTTAGGCAAATCAAGGATGACTGGTAACATTCAGACTGTTTCCCTAGGCTTTAGCAGACATTTGTGCTATTCTTAAACATCAATTCATACATTTTAGATAATCTGGAATAGTGTAAAAGAGAGAATGGACATTAGCCTCTGATAATTTACTAAAATCTGGATGGTTAACCCTTGCCTGTTAATTCTTCCATTTGTTAGCACTGGAACCATGGGCGGGTAATATAATTTCTCTTAGCTTTAGAATAATGTTGATTTTTTGGAAATGTTTAATAGATTAAATGAAACTCTATACAAATACTTTTGGAAAGGACAGTTTGGGAGAGTATATCAGATTTGAGTCTGCCATTTAACTTGTACTATTTTTGAGAAAATATGTGTGTTTGTGTGTATGTATGTGCAAAAGGGATAAATACTACCTTATACATGAGTTTTATAATGGTTTAAAGCTAGTGGCAAATAGCAGCTGGTCAACATATTAGTTCCTTTTTTTTTTTTTTTTTTTCCGTTTGGCCTCCCCGAAGAAGGCAATGAAAATGAGAAGTTTACTTGTTTTGCAACACAGATGACTTTGCCACGGTGGAGACAGAGGAAGGAATACAGTCTGAACTCATCCACTACACAGCACCATGAAGAATGAAATTAGCTAGCAGTCAGCAACTCTCCTGGAACCAAGTGGACAAGATCTGTAACTTTTCTGAGCCTGAATTTTACAATCTGTAAAAAGATGTGTAATGCTGGCTTCTTCTATTTCAGAGTGCTACTGAGTGCACCAAATGCAGAAATATAGAGAAACATCTTAAAAACTAAACCATTACAAAAAGGTAAGAAACCATTATCACTATATCTTTAGCAACAATGACATTGGTCTTAATCTGCTATACTTTTTCAAACTCCCCGGTGATCAGAAAATATTCTGAGAATAGAATTTCAATTGTATATGCATTTGTGCTGAAACATTTCGGATTCTTCCCACAATGTTCTATAATCTTGTTTATTTAACTAACCTTTTGTTCTTTTTCCTCTCAAAGTACAACCTCTGCTGTGGCCTCTGCATACCCGATACATGAGGGGATGGCCCAGCCACTTCCTCATCCAGGAGTGGTCTCTCTCTCTGAGCAGGAGACACTTTCTGATCTGTTCTTCACTTACCACATAAGACCTGATTGGACTTCCTTTCACCTGAAGTACTTTAGCATTTTGAGTCTACATCACATAATTTAACACTTAATTATATTTTAAAAGTGGAGTGAAGGAATGCATGCAGACAAAAAAATTTCATTTACTTTAGTGATAGAACAAGCTAGAAAAAGAGAGGAAAAAAAGTGATTTCTATTAAGTGTGGCCTACCTCACCAGAAACAGGCCAATCAAGCATGCGATTTTTATTTATGTTTCCTTTTCATTTCCTGAGGGCAAATATATATTCTACCCCCTTGGTGATGCCAAGTACTGAGTAGCCATAAATCACCAGTGACGTGCTGAAACCAAGCTTTTTAGGGGCCGGAAGAATGACTGGAGGATTATTTTCAGCAATATCCACAAAATAAGGTCACTATTGAGAAAAATGAAGAAAAAAACAGGGACATCTTTGTCAGATAATATTTCAAGAGATGTTGTTTGACAATGAATAGGGAAAATACCAATATGTTCCTAGTATCTGAGATCAATTGATTGGATTAAATAACAACTGACCCAGTTTTAGTTCTCTAAATATTTCTTCTGTGTATATAACTATGGCTAAAAATTTATGAGATTTTAAAAAAGTAAACATAACATAATTTAAACATTCTGGTTATTTTTTCCACTATTTGAGAGGCAGTCTGATATAATGAAAGACTATGAATTTTGAAATGCTACCTTTTGCATTTATTAGTTGTCTGGTCTAAAAATACAATTTTATTAAATATAAATGTCCCCACTATAAAATGAGAATAATACTGTCCACATCATTTTTATTGTGGACTGATGTGGAGAATAAATGGAAAATTTAGCCTATACTATTTGGTGCTTCCGTAAGTATCAAACACATGTTAGTGTTAATTCTTCCTTTTCTTTTTTGAGATTCTACATATTTATTTTGATGATGTAAAAAAATTTGAAACCCTAATATTTCAGAAGAGCTCATTATTAGAATTATTATGTGAGATTGCCATTGGTATCTAAAACGCACTGATTTGATTATAACTGACTACAGGTACAGCTTTTTTAAGGAAATGACTTAAATAATTTATAGCTCATCCACAAACAGAGACATCACAAAATAATAGTTTAAAATGTACTCTGTTAGTTAAATAAAGAAACATAGTTTCTAAAATGCAAAGACATTTTAATCTCTTCTGTGAAAGTAGGACCCAAAAAATGGCTATGAAACATCTTGATGTTAATCAGATTTAAAGTTATACTCACACACACACACACACACACACACACCATTTCTTCTACCTATAATATACACATGCAGAAAAATAATTAGATGTAAACATAACTACATTTTTAAAAACTGGTTATAAGTGGATATTGAGTTACCATTATTTCTATTATAAATGCTTTTTAAGTTTAATTAATTAAAAATTTTCTTAATTAGTATAGAACATTAGTTATATTAGTTTTAGGTATAAAATACAGTGATTCAACATTTTTATACTTTACAATATGATCACCCCACTAGTTCTAGTAATCATCTGTCACTATGCAAACTTCAGACTATTATGTGAAATGTATCTACGTCTTTGTCCGTTTTCTGATTATATTATTTGTTGTTTTATTGAAAAGCAAGGAGTCATTTCTTAGAGTTCTTGATATATACTAGATATTAGTCCTTTGTTAGATATTTGGCCTGCAAATATTTTCTTGCTCTCTGCCACTGTTGTTTTACTCCTCTTACTGCGGTTTTTCACAGAGAAAATATTTTTAGTTTTGATGAAGTTTATTTTATTTATTTTTTTCTTTTATGGAATATCTTTTTAGTATAAAGTCTGAGAATTCTGCCTTGTCCTATACTGAAGATTTTCTCCTATGTTTTTGTCTAAAAGTTTTATAGTTTTATCTTTTGTATCTTAGTCTGTGATACATGCTGAGTTAATATTTGTATAAGGTATGAGACTAAAATTAGAGTTAATTTTTTTCATCATAGACATTTAGTTCCCTAGCACAATTCGTCGAAAGGTTATCATTCCTCCATTGAATTGTTTTTGCATCTTTGTCACTTTTGCCAAAAATATGCCTTTTGAGAATCTTTGGGTGGGTCTGTTTTTGGAAGCTCTGATTTTTATTTTCATTAATCTGTGTGTCTATAATTCTGTCAATACCATGTCCTAATTACTGTAACAATATAATAAATTATATAATAAACAGGTAGACTGATTCCTCTCACATTGTGATTATCTCAAAAAAAATGGAATATTCCAGTCCTTTGCTTTTCCATATAAATTTTATAATCATCTTGTCTTTATCTAAAGAATTATAGTAAATTATATATCTGTTTGGGGAGAATTTATATCTTTACTGTGTTGAGTTGAGATGAACATGAACATGGTATGCCTTTTCATTTACTTAGATCATCCATTTCTTCTATCAGCATTGTGGAGTTTTCAGCATGCAAGTCCTGCACATGTGAGTTAAATTTATACTTAAGTATTATTTTCTTTTTTGAAGAGCCTTGCTTCTGACCAAAATTCTAGGTCTGACTTTTCAGGCCTGACTATAGGCAATTGCAAAAGCTTTACTTGGCAGTTCTCGTAGGGGAAAGCTATCCTTCCTATACCAGATAGTGCACAGGTAGAATATTGTTGTCTCTGAAGGAAGTTGCAGTCTCTGAAAAAAGTTGCGGTCAAGAAATCAGGCCACTTGTCCAGCCATGCTCTTACACATTATATTCCTAGCCCAGGTACCTTCATTAGAAGGCCTCTTCATCTAGGGCCTTAGGCAGAAGCCTTTCTTTGGCACCTTTGCCAAACTCTCCTTATCAAGGAGACGTGGGCGAATTTGAAGACACTTTTCTCTACTCAATATTCAGTTATTTTCCACTTCCAGCCCTTCTCAGTCATCCAGTTGCAGTCCCCAGGTACTTAAAGCTGCAGGAACCTTTCGTTTAGGACTCCCCAAATTTGAGACTACTCCCGTAATCATGCTGCTACAACTGACCCTGCACCATGGCAGGAAAATATAACAGGAAGGAGTTGGATTTTATCTGGTTTAATCTCTTGCTTAAAATTATCACAGTAAGTGTTAAGGGCTTGACTATTGCTTTCATTTTGGGCTCATTGTTTTAATTAGTTTGTTGTTTTAATAGACACTCCAACATTTGGCTACTCAAGTCTCTGCCTTAGCTGAGTTTCTAACATCTTCTGTCTCCTCCACCCAGTGATTATAGATGGCATTATTTTATTAATTTTGGTGTTCACACTTTCATCACTAGTATGTAGAAATACATTTCATTTATGTATGTTTATCTAGAATCCACGGTGGTAATCATGTCATCTATAAATAGGGACAGTGTTACACTTTCATTTTCTTATTTGTATAACTTTTATTTCCTTTTTGTGCTTTATTTTATTGGCTAAAACTTCCAGCTGTATATTGAATAAGAGTAGTGAGAGTAGACATCTTTGCCTTATTCCTGACCTTAGTAAGAAATTACTCAGCATTTCAGTTTAAGTAGAATGTTTTATTGGTACGTGTTCTTAATCAAATTGACAAAGCTCCTCTCTATTCTCATTTTTGAGGTTTTTTTTTTTTTTTATCATTCATGGTTGTTAAATTTTAACAAATGCTTTTTCCTGCATCGATTGATACAATAATGGAATTTTTTTCTTTTTTTAATCATTAATGAGTTGATTATATTGATTAATCTTCAAATATAGAATCAGACTTGTTTTTCTGGAATAAATTCCACTTAATCATGATATATAATTCTTTTTATATTTGAATTCTACTTGCTAATTGTTTATTAAAGATTTTATTTTTATAGTAATCAAATATATAGGTCTATAGGTTTCTTTCATTGTTTCTTTGTTTCATTGTTTCATTGTTCTATTGTTTCTTTCTTCCTTTCTTCCTTTCCTTCTTTCTTCTTTCCTTCTCTCTTTCTCTCTTTCTCCTTTTCTCTCTTTCCTTCCTTCCTTCCTTCCTTCCTTCCTTCCTTCCTTCCTTCCTTCCTTCCTTCCTTCCTTCCTTCCTTTCTTTCTTTTGTTTTTGTATTGTTTTTGTGTGATATTCGTATCAGAGTAATCCTAGCTTTATAAAATAAATTTGGAAGTGTATTATCCTCTTCTATTTTCTGAGAGATTGTGTATAATTGATATTAACTTTTTAAAAACATTTAGTATAATTTTCCAGTAAAATTATCGGAATATAGATATTTTAGGCATAAGTTTTTTAATTACAAATTCAATTTTGTTACTAGTTTTATGGCCACTCAATTATCTGTTTCATCTTGGGTAAGTGGTGGTAATATGCATTTTATTTTTAGGGAGGGTCTACTTTATATAAGATGTCAAACTTATGTGCATGTATTTGTTTATAGTATTCTCTTATTATCCTTTTCATTATTGAGGGCATGTAGTGTTACTTTACATTCAAATTACATTATATTGGTAATTTGTTTCTTTTCCGTTAGTTAGTTTGTTTTCTGTCAGTCTTGCTAGAAGT
This sequence comes from Pteropus alecto, assembly GCF_000325575.1. Classification (NCBI taxonomy): domain Eukaryota; kingdom Metazoa; phylum Chordata; class Mammalia; order Chiroptera; family Pteropodidae; genus Pteropus; species Pteropus alecto. The sequence goes on along the minus strand of NW_006442124.1, from coordinate 2,139,790 downwards.
TTGCCAATTTGATTGGTCATCCAAAGAACCAGCTCTTTGTTTTATTAATTTTCCCTATTGTTTTTCTGTTTTCTATTTCATTGATTTCTACATTAATTTTCATAATTTTCTTCTTTCTATTTACTTTGGATTTTCTTTGTTCTTCTTTTTATTGTTCTTAAAAAGAAAGCATAACTTATCAATTTAAGATGCTTTTTCTTTTTTGAAGTGTACATTTAGTGCTATAAACACTCCTCTCAGGACTGCTTTAGTTGCATACCACGAACTTCAATGTTTTATTTTAATTTTTATTCACTTCTATGTATTTTTAAATTTCCATTGAGAAGAATTTCTGTCTGACCCATGGAATATTTAAAAGTGTGTTTATTTTCCAAATACTTGGAAATATTCTTTATCACATTGTAGTTTGGTTTCATTGTGGTCAGAGGATATACTCTGTATGATTTCAATTCTTCTACATTTTTAAGGGTTTCTTTTTTTTTGGCTCAGATTATGGTCTGTATTTGTATGTACTCTTTGCACACATGAAAAGAATATGTATTTTGCTACGATTAGGTAGAAGTTTTACAAATCTTGATTAGATCCTGTTAATTGATGGTGTTGTCGAGTTTTTCTATATTCTTCTTGTCTCTCCCTGGTTATTCTATAAATAAGAGAAGACATTAAAAATATTCAATTTAATTGCAAATTTTTGTATTTTTCTATCAATTCTATTAGTTTTGCTCCACATATTATGAAGCTGCACACATATCTAGAATGCTATGTGGGTTTCCTCTCTTATTATTATAGAATGCCTCTTTCTCTGTAATTTGTTTTGCTCTAAAGTCAACTTTATCTGATCTTAATATGTCACCCTTCTTTTCTTTGATTAATATTTAAAGAATATATTCTTTTCCATCCTTTTTAGTTCAATATGATTATACCATTATATTTAAAATAGTTTTTTATATATAGTATATTGCTGGGTAATATATTTTATCTACTTTTTAAATATCTGCTTCTTAGTGTATTGAGATCATTATATTTAATGTAATTATTTACATTTTAAGGCTAAAGTTTGTCATTTTATTTTTGTTTTCTGGTTGTTCTCTCTGGTATCTGTTTAACTATTTTCTTTTCCTTACCTCTAGCTGGGTACTTGAACAATTTTTAGAATTTCATTTTGATTTAGCTATTATTTTTTTTATATTAGATCTTTATATAGCTCTTATTAATGATTTCTCTATCTTATGTACACATTATCTCCCCATAATCTATGAGCATCATGATTTTACCAGCTCATCTGAAGCATGAGAACATTACCTCACTTTATCTTCCTTTACCCTTTAATATTTTAATTATTTAAATATGTTGCCTACATACATTTAGAACCATATCAATGTTATGATTTCTACTTTAATCATAAATATAATTTAGAAAACTCAAGAGAAGGAAAGTCTAAGTTATTGCCCCATACTCACTATTTTCTTTCATCTTTCTAATATTCAGAGATTTCTTTAAATAAAATCATTTATTTTCTGTTCAAAGGACATCATTTAGCCATTCTTTTAGGACATGTCTCTGTCACCATATCCTCTTAGTTTTTCTTTATTTGAGATTGTTTTAATTTTTTCTTCATTTCTGAAGGATAATTTTTCTGGGTATAGCATTTAAGTTAACACTTCTTCACTTTTGGCAACTTAGAAATAGTATGCCACTTCCTCCTGGCTCCATGGTTTTTAATGAGCAATCTTCTGCAATTGTAAAAAATGTTGTTTCTCCCCCTTGTAGATAAAGTGTAGTTTTTCTCTGGCTGCTTTCAATATTTCTTCTTTGTTAATAGTTTTTAGAACTTTAATTACCTGTCTTAGTATGAGTCTCACTTTAGATTTGATCAGCTTCTCTAATCTGCACATTTACTTATTTTGGTGAATTTGAGAACATTACTGTCATTATTCACTCAAGTACTTTTCAATCACACATCTTCTTCTCTTTCTGAAACTCGGAAGATACCTATATTATACCTTTAGTTATAGTCCCACATGTCTATATTCTTTTCTAGTCTATTTTTTTTTTTCGGTCTGTTTTTTCTAATGTTTGGGTTGGGTAACTTCTACCGTTTTATAGTTTGGTTCAACGATTATTTCCTGTGTCCCTTAACTCTGTTGTTGAGCCCATCAGCTGAGCTTATTTATTTATTTTTTTTAGGTTATTGTATTTTTCTGTTCTACAATTTCTATTTTATTTTTTCAAGATTATTCTTATTAAAAAATTATTTATTTGAATTAGTTTCGAGTATACAATACATTGGTTAGACATCTATATAGTTCATAAAATGTTCCCCCCCCAATTGCTCCTTTTCTCCCCTGAACCTCTACCTAGCCAACATATTAATGCTAACCGCGTTCTCTATACCATGCTCCCCATCCCTGTGAGCATCCATCAGCTACTAATTTGTATTTCTTTAACCTTTCACCCCATTCTTCCAGCCCCCAAACACCCCTCCACTCTGTCTGTCACCAAATTGTCCACTATATTTGTGTCTGTTTTTGATTAGTTTGTTCTTTTTATTTCTTAGATTCCGCATATAAGTGAAATCATATAGTGTTTATCTTTCTCTG
>NW_006442124.1:2092794-2137005 GCF_000325575.1 Pteropus alecto | reverse complement strand
CTGTCCTTCAACTCTAAATGATAGCTTTGCTGGATAAATTATTCTTGGTTGTAGATCCTGGGTCTTCATCCTGTTGAATATTTTTTTTGCCAAGCCCTTCTGTCCCGCATAGTTTCTTTTGAGAAATCAGCTGCCAGTCTTATGGGTGTTCCTTTATAAGTAATGATCTGTTTTTCTCTTGCTGTTTTTAAGGTTCTCTCTTTGTATTTAAACTTTGGCATTTTAATTATGATGTATCTTGCTGTGGGCCTCTTTGAATCCCTGCATTTTGGAATTCTCTGAGCTTCTTGGGGTTTTATGTCCATTTCCTTCACCAGGTTAGGAAAGTTTTCCATCATTATTTCTTCAAACAGCTGTTCAACATCTTGATTTTCTTCAGTTACAACGATCAGATGGATATTGTGATACTTAATAGTCCCATATCCTCCTTAAATTATTTTTATAGTCTTGGCATCTTTTTTCTTGCCATTCTGATTTCGTGTCCTTGGCTTTCCTGTCCTCTAGATAGGGCATTTGATCCTTTTCTTTATTCACTTTGTTTATTCATTTGATTATTCCATTTAATATACTTCTTATCTCAGATAATGTGTTCTTCATTTCAGGCTGGTTCTCTTTTATAACTTTCATTTCCATTTTTATGTTTCTTATCTCTTTGCTGAATTTATGTACATTTCCCGAAAGTTCATTGAGCATCTTTATAACCAATGTTTTGAACTCTGCATCTGTTAGATTACTTGACTCCATTATATCTGAATTTCCATTCTGTTCTCTCACATGGTTTCTGCTTCTTTGTCTTCCCATTTTGGCTGCCTTTCCGTGTCTGTTTCTACGTACGAAGCAAAGCTCCTAAGTCTCCCAGTTTTATTAGTGTGGATTTGTGAAGTAAGTGTCCAGTGTCCCAATCCTTAGAGGGGTTCAGCTGCAGGCCAAACTTAGGCCAAGCCTCTACCCCTCCGGGGCCACCTGTTAAGATTCAGCAAGCAACCCACAGATGCTGTGCTTATAGTTGCCTCAAAAGGCCACACTGGAAACCGAGGCCAGCTGCCTCGAGTGTGAGTCTAGGCGCTGCTCAGCAAGGGGCACCTGACTCGCTGAGGATGTGCCTGGATGTGGCTTGGGTAGGGCTGCGAGTTGGGGGAGGTAGGGTTTCAGGGAATCTTCTGAGCAGAGCGACCTCTGTTATCCAGTTTGATGACTTCAGGGCTATGACTGCGCTGTGTCCACACCCTGGGATGGAGGAGGGCTAAACAGGGAACAGTGGATATCGTGGGCACTTCTGTACAGAGCAAGTCTCGCCCAGGCCCTCACTCCGACAATGCCTCTCTGTAAGTCCCTGCTACCCACTGCGAGCAGCAGAATTGGCACTGGCACTCAGAAAGAGCAAGTCCATCACCATGAAAATTTGCTTGTGGATGCGATCACTTTAAGAGGCTTCTGCTGCTGCCACAACCTCTGTCTCACTCAACCCCGCATCCTTGCCCTGTCCTACCTTTTGCCATTGCAGAGTGATTTCTTGGTGGATTTCTCCCTATTTACATAGCTTGTTTATCAAGATCCCAGGTGATTTTTCCTTGCTGCTGCTCCTTGTTTCCATCACAATTTTGATTTGGTTGCCAGAAGGATGAACAGAACCTCTATCATCTATGCCAATTTTTTTTTTCCGGCCTTCTATTTGATTTTTTAAAGATTTTTTTTTCTTGCCCTCTTCCTCCCACTTCATACTGCTGCTGTTTTTCTTCTTCTCCTTCTCTTCCTCTTTCTTCATCATCTCCTCCTCCTTCTTTTTTTTTTAGAATTTCTATTTGCTGAGGCTTTCTATTTTTTTTTTCATTTTTATAATCATGTTTGTAATTGCTTGTTTTAGTATCTTTATCATAGCTGATTTATAATATTTTTAAAGATAACTAATATTATCATCTCAATATTGACATTTATTGATTATCTTGTTCCATTCAATTTAAGATTTTTAAGGTTCTGATTATGACAATTTTACAATTAAAACTTGGAAATTTTTCTATTATGTTATAAGACATTGAATCTTATTTAAACCTCCTGTTTGGCTAGTTTTACTGACACCACTATAATAGAAGAAGAGGGGCACTGCCTTATTTCTTCCAGGTGGAAGTGGATGCCCAGGTTCCTCCTTTTGGCATCTGTTAACTTCTAAGGTAGGGAGGTACTTTATTACTGCTGGATGGGGATGAGTTTCTGGATTCCCCATTGTATGCTTTGTTTCTTCTGGGCGATGGAAAAAGCCCTGACTCTGATGATTGTCTTCTAATACCACCCCACTGAGGAGGGAAAAGGTGTCTTCTTACTGCTAAATGGGAACGGAAGTTCAGACTTCCTCTGTGGTCTCTGCTCTCACCATAGGGAGAGAGGAAGACCTCATTACTGGCTGGTGCAGACGAGTGTCCTATTTTCCTACCTGGCCTTCCCTAGTGGGGGATGAGTGCATCTAGAGGAAGGCATCCAGAATCTCCATCTCCATTGGCCTTCCCTGGTATGCATGGGTGTGGGGCTGCAGATTTCTTTCTTTATTTTTTTTTTTTTAGTCTGGTATAGAGTGGTTATTTTTTAAGACTTTTTTTTTTGTTTTTTGTTTTGTCTTCAAATCTTCTCCTTTCTTGCTTCTTTGATTAGAGACAGAGGGGCTTTTGTTAGGACATTTTTGTTTGTGCTTGTTGGCATTTCAGGGTTTTTGGTCTCTTCAGTTCCATGTCTGGGATATATGTAACAAGAAAATCCAGGGACCTTAATCCTCAGTCTCTTCTTTAATCCAGAGGTCACTAGACAGTCTGCTTTATTCTTTTTGCCTTTCAGAGTTTTCTTATGTTGGTTTTACATATAATGTCCAGGGTTTTTAGCTGTATTTAAAAGTATCTCTACTCCATCTTCCCAGAAGTCAAAGTTGAGACAGATATATTTAAAAAGGGGACATTTGGTTTCTTCCATTGGAAAACATATATTTGTTTAGGGAAACACAATGTATACATTTTTAACATTATAAAAGCCTACTGGAATCATACAGTATGTACTCACTGTATCTTGTAATGCTTCACCAGAATTCCTTCTGAGTTATTATATGTAGCAGAAAGGTTATCCATTTCCATTTGAACATTTGGTAATTTCCTTTAATTACAAACTAGTTGTAATAAATTGTGATCAGAAGTGGTAGCCTACGGTTTTTAGTCAGCAATAATTTTCAGGTATATTTTTATCCATTCCATGATGAATTTTTCATGAAAGTATGAGAAGAAGCTGTGTCCCTCACAGGATACAATTGTATTCGTGTTTGTGTTTATCATCTTATTTGAATATTCTCTGTCCTTATTTTTCATTGTCAATCTGTCAAAGCCGAGAGAAGTATATTGAAGTTTTATATTAACATTGGATTTATGTTTTGTGTGTTTCGGTGTTATTGGTTATCTTGTCTGCCCTGCCTACTTCCTTCTGGGATGTTCCCTTTCACTTTTCATTAGATCGTTTATCTGATTGTTAATCTACCTCACATACTACTTCTACCAATGAAAGGACCTTCCTCCAAAATATAACATTAAAAATAGTCAGATCTTATTCGTTGCTTATGGCAAGCATCTGTTGTCATTAGTTGTTGACCTATTCTGAAAGACGGCTCATGGCTGTATTGGTTATTCACTAATTCACTCCACATTTCACCATGGTCCATGGGAGACTTTGTCCAATCTTTGTCCAATGCAACGCCACTCAATGCATTTTTGAGGGGTTAGTCTTATTTCTGTGAAATTGTGAGAGGCACGGGTCTTATAAAAGGGAAGCTGCCTGGGACTGTTCTTCCATTACATGGAGAGAGCTAAGAAGAATGAAATAAGATGAGGAGAGCAGAGAAAAAAAAAGGAAAAAAAAAAAAGAGAAGCACATATAATTAAGACACAGGGACAGAATGTGAGTGAAAGAGACTACTCATGACATTATTTGAGCACTTGGAACCACCTATGCTGAATACCTACTGCCTATAAATTTTTAAGTTAGGAGTCATAGGTTTTTTGGCTAGCTTTAGTTAGTTTCACTTTTATGTACATCACTTGAAATCCAGGCCATGCCTAATTCAATTTTATTTCATCAGATATTTTAAATATACTGAGAATATAAAAAAACAATTTAATGATTATGTACCTATTACCCAAGCAATGTAGATGTATATATTTTTTCCTATTTAAATTAATGCATAATCATTGCAGACACAATTGTTTTGAGTGTCTTCTCTATTCCTCGACTTTCTGGGAGGTACTTTTTCCAAAGATGGCATGCATTAATACAGTGCATGTTTTATACTTTAGTGTATATGTATTAGTCCATACAATATGAATGCCTATTATTTGATTTTAAAGTTTACATAATATCATAAAGAATTCTTCACTCTGCAACTTTTTTCTCTCAATATCATGTCTCTTGGACTTATACATGTTGTTGCATTTAAACAAAGTCCACCCATTTTGAGTGTTTTTCAGTATTTCTTTTTAAAAATAGATGATGATATATATTTGCACTTGTGTTTTGGAATTTTTTCCAGTTTGGAAATTATATGCAATGTTGTGATAACAATTCGTGTAACTTTTTGAGAGTTTTATTATGGTAGTTACTTTAAAGGAGAATTGCTGAGTTGTATGCTATGTTCGTTTTCAATTTAGTTATATATTGCCAGTAGTTTTAAATCCCTTCTGCAGGGTATAAAATTCACAAAAAAGTTTTCTTTAATTTTTCTTAAAAGTTTTGAAGTTATCTTTATTCATCTAGTTCATTAATCAACCTGAAATTAATTTAGCTTATGGTAAAAAAGCAAAAAAGAACCAATGGATGGAGTTATTAAACATGAGACAGAATTGAGGCCCCAGAAATACTATAGGAAGAGATGAACCTGGAAAGTTTTGAGCTTCATTAGCTAATGACAAGAATGTTTACATTGACTAAAACAAGTATAGAGTTTTTCTCTCTCTTTTTAAGGTCTTACAAAATATAGAAGTTCTATCTTCTTTACAATTCTAAGGTTAGTAATTTGGCCACATTCTTCACTTTTTCTAGATTAAATATGAAAGAGATTACTACAGGTGTCCTCCTCTTTTTGAAACTTTGTTTTATGCCACTTTGCTTTTATGAAAGAACTACATTACTGTTTTTGCTAACTGAAATAAATGCAAAGAAATTTTTTGCTTTTACAAAGAAAATGGCAAAAAGCTAAAACAGTGTTCAGGATTTTCTTTTATTTACAGTGAGCCTTTATAGAGGAAGCAGGCACCTCCAGCAGTGAGAGTGGCCCCACCAAGCTCCTTCCCTGGGGACTATGTGCAGCATTTCAGCCTCGAGCTGCAGTAACTTCCAACTGTATCTGTGAGCATCTGTGCTTTATCTAGGTTTATTTTGTGCATCAGTTAGCAAGGTGTGTACTAAGGTAATTACTTGTTCACTTTACACTATTTCAAATAAAAAAAGTTTCATAGGAACACTCTATTTTCACAAGCAGGGGAAAACCTGTATATTGTATAAGTCCTTTCGAAACATCAGTTTTCATTTTATTGGTCTTCTGTGTTGCTTTTCTTTTTTCCCCATATTAATTTCTATTTTTATCAATATTAACTTCTCCACTTATTTTTAGATTTATTCTATTTACTGTCTAGCTTCCTAATTTGAATGCTGAGCTCCTTGATTTTGGTCTTTCTTGTTTTCTGATATGTGTACTTAATGCTAAAATTTTACATATAATTACAGATTTATTTGCATCCTACATATCCTGATAGGCAATATTTTCCTTGTTATTCAATTATAGTTTATAGTTTACATTATAAATACTATCGATATATCTTTTTAATACATTTTTTAATTATGTAGTTTTTTTCTTCCTTCTTTCTTTCCTCCATTTTTACTTGAGAGGGGCTGGATTTTTTAATGATTTCTATTTTTATTGCTTTGTGATCAGAAAATACAATGTTGTCTCTATGATAGATTCCTTCTATCCTAGATCAATTATTTTTGTAAATGCTTTATGTATACTTGAAGTAAATATATTACTCTAATTTTTAGTTGCAAAAGTCTACAAATATTTGCTAAATAGACCTTATTAATTTTTAGATTCAAATTCTTAATTTCATCATTATTACTATTGTTATTAACAATTTGGTTCATGTAGTCTATCAGTTTCTGTTATGGGTGTTTAAAAGTTTGCATGGAATTTTGTTTTTTGAAATACTACTCTGTAATTCTTTCAGGTACTGCTTTAGATACTTAAAAATTATCTTATATGTTTTCAGGTTTACTATTGTGGTATTTTCTTGAAAAAATTCTATTTTTTCTGTAAAATAATGTTCTATAAAATAATTTCTATAAAATAGTAATATCTCTATATTCACAGTAACTATTTTCTCTTAATTTATATTTGATCTCATATTAATAATTTTTTACTAACTTTCTGTGGGTTTTCTGGCATAATATTTTACCCATTGTCTAAAACATTTTTATGTTGTTATATTTTAAAGCCTTCTCCTGAAAAGTTTATATGAACGTTTGCAAATTTATAAACAGTAGTTTTGAAAACAATTTACATTTACTGTAATTTTAAATATATATGGACATTTTTCTACAATTTACGTTTCTTCTATTTGCCCTGATTTTGATTGTATGTATCTATATATTTTTTCTTTTTTCTTTTCATATTTTATATTGAATTTACTGAGTTATCTTTAGTTCTCGTTTTGCTTTTCTTCTACTAATTTTGACATTATATTTTAGTTCCATTCTATCAGTGAATACACTTATATCCAAAAGTTAACTATGTATGTTCTTCTGCAGAAAATGTAAGAATTATTCAACTTTGATATCCCAACATATTTTTAATTTACATATGTATTGGTATTCAATAAAAATTGACATTGTCCTGTATAGATGATAATACATATGTGATAAAACAGTTTCTATTCTTTTTCAGATCACTGCTTCTGCATCTTAATTATATTAGATTTGTTCTTATTGAAATATATCATTCAGTGCAAGTCTGTAAATGGTAATGTTTTTATTTTCTAATTTTTTGATCTAGATAATAATTTAGATAGGTATAGAATACTAATTTACATTTATTTTCACTTTATATTTTGAAAAATAATATTCCACTGTCAGTGTATCTTACGGCTGATGTGATATCTTCTGTCTATTGTTTTACTACCATGTGTCTTTTTTCTCTGGTTATTATGATCATTTTCTTTTCTTGTTAACATCACCTTCCCTAGGAGGGGATTCAGTTTTGTTTCCTTGTCTTAGAAATTAGTGCTTTTTTTCAAAATGAAGACTGAAATTTTCCCTCATTTTTGAAGTTTTTAAACTATTGTATCTAGCAAGTAGCTGCAAGTTGAATCTCATTATGTTCTTAACATTTTATAGTTTTTTTAAAGTAAAAATGTATTTAATTTCAAATTTTAAAAATGTATTATCAAATGCTCTCATTATTGAAGGACTTTATTAAAAGTTAAAAAATAAGCTATTGTATATTCTAATATTTTCTCCATTTCTCTTTATTTTTATTTATGAAAAACTTCTGTCAAACAAATGTTTGAATTTTTTTAAACATTTTTGTATCTTAAATGTTCTGCTATACTTTTTGTATCTGTTTGCTGCATTTTCCATAACTCTCCCAGACCTGTCTTCAAATTCATTAATTGTTTCTTCAACTGTATTTAGTTCTCTTTTTTAACCAATAAGTTATATTTTGAAATTCAGATTTTAGGATAAAATTTCATGTTTTATATTATGTTTCTTGATAATTTAAATTACTGATTTTATAGTCTTTTTCAGACTTTAATTTTTCTTTATAACTTTGTCATCCTTGATAATTATCTAACATTATATTTATTTCCTCATGTAGGCTTTTTTTTTTTTTATTTGTAACATTGCCCTTTTCTCTAGTATAAATTCTGCTCGCCCTTCGTACCCCCACTGCCACAGCATCCTGTAAATACTGGACTATAAAGACATTTTTAATTTTACTTATTTTTGTGTTAAACTCTGAGAAAATAACAATCTTGACTGAATTACATATTTTAATTCTAACTAATATCTAATAAAAGCAGCATTTTGCATATAGTACATTTTTAAAACGTATGTTTTGAGTAAGAGTACTGTAATATATTCAAACAAATAATGATAAATTTAGAAATTATTTCTTTAAAAAGCAGAAATATCTTTTCAAAAAATTAAAATCCATGGTTAAAATAGAAAAATTATTACACTGTAACACATTTTTTCCACAGCTTCATTTACATGGTTAATATTTCATAATTGGTTATGATTTTATATTTTGAAGTACAATTGTTAAATAATTTCCTCTCTTAACTAATCCTGTTTGGGGATTAATTCTGCCCTGTGCTCCAACTTTTGTTGGTATCTCCACAGAATTGATTAATAGAATACACAGAATATGTAGCATATTGAAATGATGCAGGTCTTACTCAAATAATTCTTACCTTTATTTTATTTAATACAGTAGCTGTGAAATAGTTTGCATTGAGAGTTTAACACTGTCATATAAATTCTTTCTAAAGCTGGCAACTTTTCTCACTGAGTTAATAATCTCAAATTGAGTGGAAGCAAACAAAAGGCTGACATTCTATTCAGTTGGCCACTCCTCATTCAAAAGAAAATTCAGTCCCCTAAAGCTGCACATCCATTATGGAGCCCAGTAGTATCAGTAAATTCTCCACATTTTAAGAGAGTCCTGCAAAAACAACAACAACAACAACAACAACAACAGCAAAGGAAACCCAAAAGAATACAAAAAAAATTATGAAGAACTAGATTTCTAACTCAAACAATTGGTCTTTCCGGTGTTTAATTGTACAATATTTGAATCACATAATGTAGGATTTATAGAGAATTCTTAATCTATGCAATACTACTATGGCAACATGGCACTGTTGTATTTTTTAAATTATTTTTTTATTTAAAAGAGTTTATAAAGTACAGTTAATTGAGAATTGTGTAATTTAACAAGAAATAGCAAAAAAGGTAAGTTGAATTCACACAAGATATGTTATACTTTATTTCATCCTTTTTAATATAAAAAGTCCTTTACAAGATACTATAAAATATTTCTCTTGCTATAAATATTAAAAACTGTCAGTGATTCTGAATCCATAAATCAAACTAATCCACAGACATGGGTTTAATTTAATTCTGAATTCAGACTTTTTGTAGCTTTTCCACACAGGCCCACAATTTAGGATTAAAGTTTTAATTTAGCGTTATGAAAAAGAGTAAAACAAATGAAAAGCACAATAGTGTGATAAGAGAAATTAACATAGGAAGGCTCATTTATTAAAGTGTTCTGGTATTTTATCTTTTTTAACAAATTTAACTTTATACCTATGCCATCTGCTAAAAAATATCCATGTTTATAGACTTTAGGTTTAGCTTCATTAATTTCTTTTCTTCCCTTCCCACTAGTTAAAGAGATAACGAACGGAGTTCGTTAACAGACAGTCGGTACAGAGAAGAGTGAATAATTGTTTTGATTGAACTGGAAGGATAGTTTTTACTTTGTTCATGACAAGGAACAAAATATTCTGATACATTTCTTATCATTGTTTAGTTGGAATAGTTTGAAAAGGATGACAAAAATTGGATAGAGTTTAGTTGTGTCCAATTTACAATAGAAGAGTAGAGGAAGCAGATCCCAGCAATTTTGTGCTTTCTCTATATCAGCAAAAGCCTCAACATTGCTTGTTTTTAAATGAGGTGAAAACTAGTAAACTCCTGAGAATTTATTGTACATATATGTCATTATTTAGAGTTAAAATTTTGGTTACACTCAGTAACCATTATGTTGGTCCCTTGAAGATCTGCTGAGGTAAGAATGTACCTCTGTGATTCCTCGGTCAGCCTCCTAAAACATTTCTGTGGGCCCCATCTTAAGAAGTTTTTATTTAGTTGATCTGAAGTGATTTAATCAGGCATCAACAAACTTAAATTTCCTTTTTTCACTTTTTCGGTGTATTTGACACTTGCAAACGTATTACCATTCAAAGTCAAATTCTTATCATGTATTTTAAAGTCTTTTCATCAACTATGTCCCCCACAAACCATATATTTTTTCTTTCTGATCTTTTTTCTCCCTCCCTTTCAGAATTGGGAACAAAACTAAAATTCATTCATCTATTGAACAAATATTTAATAAGAATATACTATGTGCCAGTTACCATGTATAAGGCTAATTTTATTATGAATAAAACAGACATGGATCCTGATCCCAGCAGGTTTACACAAATTCATATCTAATTACTAATTTCAACCATTCATATGAAGAAAAAGCATAGTACATTGCAGAACAACTTACTTAAAAAGGACAGACTCCCATAAAAAATTGCCATTTGAAGTGAGATCTTAAGGATGAACTATAACTAGCCAGGCAGAGATAGGAAGAGGCTGATGTATTCCAGAGGGAAGAGGGATTGAGATAGAAAAGAACTTGAGCTTTTGAAGGAACCTAAAGTAAAAGAGCACAGCGCATGAAAAGGAGAGAAGTACACACCGACTTCAGAAGAGACGAGGGCCAGATGATGGACGATTTTAGATGTTAACCTATATCTAAATGGGAAGTCATTTAATCATTTTAATAAAGTGTGAATACAATGAGGTTTGGGGTTTGAAATGGATCCCTCAGATGGCCACAATGAGAATGGATTAGAAGTTAGCAAAGGAGAGATGAGGAGAGAGAGCATTTAGATATAAACCAAGGATAAGACTGAAAGAAAGGATAAGACTTTTGCCCTGTTTTCAGAAAATACAGCACAATAGGAGGAGACTATCATGTAAAAAGTTAATTTCAATATAGCATGATATGAGTGGGCAAAGATGTGGCTAAGGGTGGTAAGTCAGAGTGTCCTAGGTGGTGAAAACAGAGTATTGTAAAATTGTAAGAGAAACCCAAGAATTTACAAAAAGATTGGGAGACCCTGCTTCATACCAAACATTTGGCACTTAATAGTTATGAACACACTCATTTATTTTCTCATACACTGGTGAACATCTATTGAGTACCCACTGTATGCTAAGCAAATGACTAGTTCTGGGTTTATTTTCTATTGTGCAAAGGTAATTTTACTTCAAATGATCTCTGAATTTGTACTTTACAAATGTCCTTTAAAAAGGCATCATTTTTCCATTTTTATTCACTCTTTCTTTATTCCTTGTATGTGAAAATTATTCCCCAGCTATTACTTATATACAATCCTGTGTACTAAAAAAAAAAAAAAAAAAAAAAAAAAAACCCATCATGTGTAATATAAAAAAACTCTCAGTGTGATCAATGTCCATGTGAAATAGTCAATGTAAACACAAAAAAGAGAACATTTTAAATTGAGAACACATTTATAGGTTTATTAAAACAATACTGTCATAATTTTTATTTGAAATCTTACTATTATGGAACATTACAGCCTCTTCCCAGCCTCTTCTCACAGAGAAAAGGAAAATTTATATGCTTGTAAACTCACAATCATGATTTCAAATGAAAATTATTAGATATTTGGAATTTTTGAAGAAATGGCAAAGAAAAAACATTTTCAAGTCAGATATTAAAATTTTTGGCTAAAATTAATAATAGAGATGTGTTCTGAAGATAATTTAAGAAATATTGGAACTCTTTTCCAAGATTCTTAGACTGCAACGCAAGGCATAAATAAGACATAAATAACTTTAAGTGTCTGTGCTTTTGTATAAAACAATTCAGACTAGAACCTTGTTTAGGATTAAAGCTAATTATCTGTAACTTGAAGGAATTATTACAGTAAATAGTGTGGTAAGTTAAATTTTTTCTCTTTAGTCATGTTAATATTTTTTCATGTAGTGTATGTTATAGGTGGAAGTTAGGACTTGTAGATTATTATATCCACAAATCAAGGTATGCAGTCCAAGAGAAAAGCTAAAATTACCAGTTGTAAAAACAATGACAGCCTCAAAAATCTAGTTATGAGCTTTTTAAAAAAGAAATAATATTTAGTAATCTGTGCTTAAAATCCATTTCATTTTTACAACTATGGCCTAATTCTAATATTTTTGAACTTGCAATTCTACTGTGATAAAGTGCAAAACATTTTATTTTGATAAGGAAGATTGCCAGATTCCATGAGAGAAAAATGAGCTGCATCACCTCTGAGAAGATATAAAGTCCAACTGACCTCTTTGTACATTTGCTGGGTTCTCTTTTCCACATGAAAGACGTTTAATCCATTTGCTTGTAAATGAATACCTTCTCTGAACTGTGAAGGCAAGTGGTTTAGCTAGAAATGTTTTCCTCTTAGAACTTTGTAGTTTTAGAATGACAAATAATTTAATTATACCAATAAAACAACTAAGCAAAATGGATGACAACCACAAAATCTAAAAGAAAGAGTTATATATATCAAAGCAGACCATTAAGATCTGGTAGTTAGTTACATTTGAACCATCACTTACTATTCATGTTCCCTTTGCCAGAGGTCTTCTTTCTTTATTTTAAAGAGAGATCATGGGATTCAAGTAATTCAAATTCATTATCACAATCTAGTATTATGTGAAGACGAAAGGATTAAAATTAGATGCCTGGTTACTTTGTCTGTTTATCCACCAATCTGCCCACCAAGCCATACTTCTCCCACCAACACTCTCATGTGCACCTTTAGAAAATATAGAACCTATGTCCATTTCAATACAATTGCTTTCAGGGAATGGAGGGCCATGTTGGGGAAGAGAAGGCAGGGTGGAGGGGGAAAAGCTAGTTAAATGTTTTAAGACCTGAAAAAGATCTAATTTAGCTTGAATTCTGAGAAAAGGTTCATCCCAGTTGTCATCCCCAAACTATTTATTCTTCTCCCACATGTGCTATTCAGTTATTTTGAAAGTAATTTTGAATGATTTCAGTTACCTGTAAAAAACTTTGACTTCTTTGAAATAAAGAATCTGTGGAAAGTGAATAAAAGAAACTCGATTGTTCACAAATGCTTAATAAGGCAAAGTATTTTCAAATGCTGTATCAAATTAATTTAAATTTTCATTTTTGATGAAAAATATGTGGGCTTTATCATTAATGTTAGTACTATTAACTAACTTAATAGTCAACGAAAAAATACTTGAGTACTTAAAATATCTACCAAATCAATATTAATAGAAAATTAAGTGTTTTTGTTTATCTTCTAGTACACATATAAACCACTAATCAAAATGCTTTAAAGACAATTAAGCATGACCGTTTTTAGCTGCAGTTATATTTATTTTTCAACTATACCTTTAATATTTTTCTTTATGCATTATACCTTTTAGGCGTTTAAAATGTAAATAAAACACCCAGTCTTATGAGTGTGAAGAGTAGACAACCCGTTATTATGATGTTTAGACATTCTAGACATTTTTTTCACATCAAAATCAAACAATTCTAATGCTGAAAATCTAGTGCCTTGAGTTGATCATCTTCCATTAGTTCACTTTTCCCTGTGAACGTGTGAATATTGTTAAGAAGAGATCTCTGTACTAAGTGTGGGTGAGCTTCACTGAAAACACACAAGTTGGAAAGTAGAGAAAGGAGATGGTGAGAATTTGGTAAATTTAACAAAGTGCCCACTACCTATAACGCTAATTAATTAATACTAAGCACATATTCCTTAGAATCAACAAAGTATTAATAATTGATTCTCAAACTCATGTGGCAATACCTAAAATTTTATGTATTTATAGGCATAAGGATGAATTACTTTTTCATGAAGATGACACATAATCCCCTCTCCTAAGGAGCACTTATCGAATTATGGTCTTGTCTTCGATTCTTTCCTAAGACTCGTGTGTTCTAATATGGGTTAATGATTCAATGCACTTTAACTTTTCTATATTTTCCCTAATAAAATGTGGTCATCTTAGCCAAGCCAAGAAAATAAAGCTTCAGCTAATCACCCTAAGCAACCACTCGCTGGTTAATTAAGCGCGTTTTTCAATTGTCCTGTCGTTTCTTCACATCGGTCATCTGATCAACCACATGTGTCAACAACTGGTGACCCTAATGGCAGACATGTACTGGGAGGCGGTCCTTCTGTAATTCTGATCATCTAAAGGGCAGGGTTGATACTCTGCTGTGGATCAGTTCCATGGTTTCTAAGAAGACAAGTTCTTCAGAGTGTTGTTTTTTCAAAAAGTAAATGAATGTAGGTACACTTTGTTATTTATTGCATTTAAAACTTAAAAGGTAGTAAAACAAGTTTCTTTGTGTAATTGAAAATTACTTCCTCAGAACTGATTCAGAAGGAGCTAAACATAAATAACCTTCAGATAAAACTTTTCCTCTTTGCCTTTTTGCACTCTATTCAACAGGATTTTAAAGAACACTAATAAAATATAAACAAATCCACTAATTAAAATGAAAATATCAGTTCTGGGTAAAAGTGTTCTCACAACTCAATTTTCAAAGCTATTTGTTTCCCCCATGAAAGTGGTAGTTTAAAAAAGAAAAATGATCCTTAAAATTTTGCCACAGAAGTATGTCCCTATTAAGGCATAAACACTAGGAGCTTTAGAACGGATTCAGAATTGGCAACTCAAAGATCATGTCTGTAGATTTTTTTAAGAATCTAATTTTTAGATGTTTCTGCTACTTAGCTTGTACTTGATGAATGAATGTTTCTTTTCTTTTCTTTTGAAAATTTCCCCCAATTTTAAAATGCTTCATAGATAATTTTACTAAAATATTTTGGGCATACTGACACTCAAAATACCCACCCCCCCCTTTTTTTTCAGTTCTGTAGAGTTTATCTGCAGTAGTGATGTAGCATCAATTATTTCTTCTGTATATGTCAGTTATTTGTAATGAACTCTCTCCCTTGTTATTTTTTGGCAATTGGCACAGGGGAAAGACCACTTTTCCAAAAGAATATTGGAACATTTATATTTCTTTATTAACACAAGTGAAGATAGTGGTTATTTTGTAGCTAATTTTAATGCTTTGTTGATTTTCTCCTATGATGCTCAAGCAACAACCATACGTCATGTTAAAGGCCAAAAAATGTGTTAAATTATTAAATTTTCAAATATTGTCTAAATCCAGTCTTTTTCTGAGTTGCCAACATTCTTAAAATATGGGTACTACAAGCTTTCAGAATTCCCAATTTCTTCTTCTGAGATATTGCTCCTACCTAGTTTTTAATCTGGAGTTGTGACTATATTTTCATCATTTTTTTTTGTATTTTCTACATTTAGATCACTGAGTGGGAAACTGTCTATGAGAGAAAAATGTGTAGATATAATTGTAAACAAGCAGCAATTATAAACTTAAAATGCAATAACATAAAAAAGTTACAAAAAGTATAGTTATATTAACTTTGAATTATTGTGCTAGAAAAATAGAGCACTTATTTTGTGTAAAGGATTAAAAGTTGTCAAATTTACTTGCATGAGAAACGTACAATACACGATAAAATAACAATATTAAAAATAGACTTTATGAGTCATTTTTATTATCTTCAAAATAGTATCACAGGTATGCAAGTATTTTTCTACTAATTGTGGATGTCCCTACAATATCAGACTAGATACTAAGTGGAAAACACTTATTTGGGATCTGAAGCTAACTTCAAGTATCTCACATCTGACCTGGTGGGGGCGCGGGTAAGTAAGCTCTAAATGCATTCACTAAGTGTCACAAGAAAGAATGGTGATCCAAGGCACAGTTTACCATCCACTAAGTGGGACTGCATCCATTTCCTCATTTATGCCAATGTAAATAATTTATTTTACATATGAAATATTGCTGGTAATAATGACATTAATATTATGGATAAATAGACATCAATTTGAAGTTCTATAAATATACTTGAGTTTTGTGAAGTTTGCATTTTTGTGTGTACATCTACATAGTGTCGCCTCTACACAATGCATGCACAGCACATCTACATCACAAAGAATTATCCCTGAGTAGAAGTAACAATGTCACCTTTACTAATGAATTGTAAATATCATTGAGAAAAACTTAAAAGTTACAAGATTCCTTATCCTCCAGCCCTTGGTTGGAGTTCTTAAAATATCTCTCAAAAGGGGTCAGGTGAGTTTTGTCATCTTTGCAAATGAGGAGATTGAGGCTTGGAGAGTGAATCTTCAATGGAAGCCAGCTATTGGAGATGTAGGAACTAAATCCTTGCTTTCCCTCTCTCCTCTACTGTTCTTTCTGTTAAACATAATGAATTTTAAAATCATTCAAAGTACAGTTTGTTTCAGATTAGATTTGGTTCATCCTTCACTGTAAGTCAACATCAACCAAGCCTTGTTCTTTTGTCTCGTCATATGAGTTTACAGAAGAGTTCTGGTGCAGGGAAAATATTAAGTTATGGTTCCAGAACTTGTTGTAATACTTTTTAAATAATAAACCTAGATGCTCTTCGTACTCTTAATAATATCTACCTCATAATGTGGTCAAGAGGAGGAATGGGATAATCCATATAAAGACTTTAGTGTCTGAGATATAAGTAAACAATAAATGTTAGCAATTTTTGTTATTTTTATTGGAATGATTATTGTGGTGAACATTTTGTGATAGAATGGAACAGAAGTTTTAGGTAAGGGAGAGACATTTGAACAATTGTCCTTTTTGAATTAGTTTTATTATTTCAGTAGTTATTACAAGGGGGAAAAAAAAGATGAAGGATAAACTTTTAGAAGTCTCCAAATACTGAATTTATCCTCTCCCTTCCCCTTTACTTTCTTTTTATGCTATGCAATTCTGGTCTAAGAAAAGATTAGACAACGCTAACTTCATTTTTAGAAGGTAGCTATATTTGAGTCTTCAAACTCTTTTTAAAGCCATTCAAAATGCCATTTCTGTATATTACTGTGTTAATCCCATGTATTTTAGTTAATATGTGAACAATATGCTGTTTTATAGCTCTTTTGGAAATCATAAAAATGAATATGAACATATTGACAATGAACTCCATCAGAGCTGAAGACTATTCAAATGCATTTAGTTGTCAGAGTGTTCTTCCAGAGAAGTTGAAAAGAAACACAGTATCAGAGGCATGAGCTATATGTGATTGGCTGGATACTTAAGGGACCAAAGAGTGTCCACATATACACTTACATTACTGCGATATATACCCTTACCCTGCCTCCCACTCCCACAACAACCAAGAATAGCCTGCAAGTGCAGCTCCTCGACCAGGGAGAAAGCAGAGGGGTGGGTTTGAGGATTGGGAAGAGGAATAACCTCTAAATAATTTTACACTACTATGAGGTGTGGGCAGCTCCAGTTCTTTGAAAGATAAGCTAACTAAATACATTTAGCATGTTTGCCATCTCCCTGTCCCACCTCTCAATGGTGTATATTACCAATTGTTAGACAAAAAACTAGAAACCTAAGAGAGAAATAAGTAAGTCCTAGTAAAGGCAATAAGTGAGGAAACAAGGAATAAGAAAGGTTACCTTAGTGTTAGGTACAATTATATATCCCTAAAATTAAAAACATACATGTCACTTCTAAGAAGATATACAAACGGCCAACAGACATAAGAAAAGATGCTCATCATTGCTAGCTATTAGGAAAATGCAAATCAAAACCACAATGAGATACCACCTCACATCTGTTAGAATGGCTATTATCAACAGGGCAAGTAATACCAAGTGTCGGAGAGGTTGTGGAGGAAAAGGAACCCTCATACACCACTGATGGGACTGCAAACTGGTAGAACCACTATGGAAAACAGTATGGAGGTTCCTCAAAAACTAAGAATAGAATTATCATATGACCCAGCAATCTCTCTTCTGAGTATTTACCCCAAATCTTGAAAACATTTATCTGTGAAGATATATACATCTCAATGTCCATAGCAGCATTGTTCACTGTGGCCAAGACATGGAAGCAACTGAAGTGTCCTACAATAGATGAGTGGATAAAGAAGATGTGGTACATATGCAGTAGAATATTACTCAGCCGTAAGAAAAGATGAAACACTACCATATGTAATAACATGGATGGACCTTGAGATTATCATGCTAATGAAATAAGTCAGGCAGAAAATGTCGAGAATTGTATGATTTCACTCATACGTGGTTCTAAAACCGAAGCAACAAACAGAGACTCATGGACATGGACAGTGGATTAGTGGCTACCAGAGGGAAGGGAGGATAGGGGTAAATAGGGGTAAAGGGAGTCAAATATTCAGTGACAGGAAGAAATCTAATTTTGGGTGGCGAACACACAATGCAATATACATATGATGTATTACTGAATTGTACACTTGAAACCTATTTAATTTTATTAACCAATGTCACCCCAATAATTTTAATAAAAAGCATACATGAAATAAATCATGCTCATAACAAAAGATTAAAGACCAAAATTAAGTCAAAAGAAACTAGGTAAGCTGAATATACTAAAACCAAAGAATGAATTATAAGCAGTGTCAGAGATCTATCATTAAGTAACTAAGCACTCAACTATTTTTATCAGATAAAGATTTATAAGGATAGAAAAAAGTTCCAATGAAAATTATACCAGGGGTCAATTCAAGATTTTATCTAGCTCATAACATGTACAAATGACCCATCTAGTTTATGGAAATTTCAATATATATACATATCGAAAGTAACTGTTCACTTAATTTGGTGAGTGATTTTAGGTAAGTTCTAACTTTTGTTTCTTCCAGTGTATGACCAAACACATATCTCTGTTTTTTCTTTTTCAGACCCATCCTTCACCTTACTAGACCTATATATATGTATAAAATTTGAACTCAATTTCTTAACTCTAGTATAAATATTTTCCATATTGGAAATAAAGATTATATGGTATAGAACACAACATCAATAGAAGAAAATCTTTGGTAATGAGGCTGTATATAATTACATAGATGAATATATATATATAGATAGATAGATAGATAGATAAAATATCATAGTCTAATATCGCTCTGTAACTATTTTAAGTGTTTTACCATGTTTTTTTTTCAAATTGACCTCAATCCTGATGCGCTAAGGCACAGTACTTGGAATAATGTAGCTTCTTAATAAATATTTGCTGAGCAATGATGAATGTATGTATGCTTCAAAAAATAACGGTAATATGTAAATATAAGGTAGTGTTAGGGTATGTTTTCATCACATAATGGTTATGATGACAATCATGTGACTTTATCAACTAGATGGAAAAACAATACTTTTGACATCTTGCTAGTGTATAAGATAATCATGAAATATATATAAATGTGTTCCTTGCTTTATTTTAAGTGAAATATATATAAATATGTTCCATTGCTTTATTTTATCTTAAAATTGAGCCTAATTAAAATAATGAGTAGTTTAATAGAAATCCCAATTCTAAAAAAATCCAACACAAACACAAAAACAACATTTCATTCTTCTATAACAGCATTGGTTCTCAGCTAGATGCAGCATTCTTACATGTTTGGACAGAAAACAGCTCTTCGTTTATAAATTATGTTTTTATTTAAATAATCTTGAATTAAAATAAAACCTTTGGCCCTGCTAGTAATTAAACAGCAGTGCTTTACACTCGTCTTATTCTAAACATGTAGACAGAGAAAAACACTTTACAAATAAAAGTATACACAAGCTGCAGTGTTTTGGTCCATTAGGGAGGAGAACACCTGCAAAGCTTTTACTTCCCCCACTTATGTGGTTTTTTTTTTTTTTTTTTAGTGGGCTGAAGTGTGATAATACTCTTGTCCCCATATGGGAACCAGAGATTAGTCCCAACTAACACATCCAGCACACTCAGCTACCTGCAAGTAATTGAGTATCCTGAGATTAACCGATATGTAGAGCTAGAATGAGAGGCACTTGAAACAACTGGCCACATGGGGCCCAAAGAGAGAAGGGCACTCACAAGTCCAAATACACGATGTGCTTATTTGTCTCCTACAGGGGCAGACGAAAAGTCACTACACAGGGTGGCCCTATTCAATTTAACACAGCTGGTGGAACTGGCTGAGTCTCTCCATTGAAAACCCCACAGAGCTCCAGGCCCAGTGGTCGCCCTGAGCCTGACAGCGACAATCTGAGTAGGACTCTCACGAACCATGTTCAAGAACAGTATTTTGAAGGCTTCTTAGCCTTGAGGCACAGTGACATATGGGAAGGCACACTTCTGCTTTTCCCCTTGTGAGGCAGGGTTTATATTTTGCTCTTTCACACTCAAAAACTTGAAAGTTATTTTTATAGTAGTTGAGAAGAAACAAAGAAGAGCTGTTGGAATTTTCCCTCGATATATTGGCCGACCACTCAATTTGTAAATTGACTGCACAAAGCAAAGGATGGCTTAAAAAATTCGATTTAATACTCCATGTCCTCTGAGCTGCATGTGCACACTCAGGTACTCAGGAATGTTGTCGCAACAGCGATGTTGCCATCACACCACACGTGCCATGAGCACAGCATGGGTGACAGAACCTCAAAATTCAGGGTTCTGAAGCTGTGTAAAATAAGGATGTTTGTAATTCAAAAATTCTAGGTTGCGTTGTGCTTAATTTTAGATGCGTGTTGTGAAAGGAATTCTTTTAATCACAGAGATTAGAATTTACGTTGAGAGCAGACTAAGTAAAGCATAGAAGTAGCTCCTTGCAAACACACTTCACCATATGTCACAGGCTTTTGGTCTTGACCCCCTGCACAGGTAATTTTCTAAAACACATCCATGTGAGACTACAGTCAGTTCATTCTAACTAGTAGTTTTTTCTCCATGCAGCTAACAGAGTGACTTTTCTTAAACCGTCACCTAATCAGACTCCCACTTTCTGCTTTAAATTTTCCAGTGGTTTCCCATTTATATCATTACAACATATAAACTTAAAAAACAATTTTTTGCTTGTTTCCTGCTTCCTTCTATAAACTCATTTCTTGGCATTTTAATTTCCTTTTCCCCTAGTAATCTTTGAAGCAGTGGCTTTTTATTTAATCACCTTCCTTTATTATTTCTATGCCTTTGCATATACTGAGTTTTTTAACAAATTTGTTATTTTCAATCCTGGAAACAAAATAGAATTTTAAAAATTCAAGGGTCAACACCAGAACTATTAATTTATTTGTTTGGAATTAAGGCATGGGCTTTGGTCCTTTTTTAAACTTTCAGATTCTTGGATGCATTCATAACTGAGACTTTTTGGTTTAAATATTTATAACTATAAGTTCACCATCATAAATTTGGGAATTCTGGTTATCCCAATGTTAAAATTAAATACAAAATGGAGACCAGAATTGAAAATTTTCTGTGCAGACAAAACCATGTAAGCCACATAAGCAAATTGTAATTTAGCTTATTTCATAAACATAAGTAAAACTTAACTTGGGATATTTTTTATAAATGCCTCTGACAATCATAAAAGAGGCTTAAATCATTCTTCTAGAAATGGCATAATATAATCACTTTTCACCAATCCTCTGCCATCTAGAAACCTCTGTTGTATAACCAATCATTGTAAAAGTTAGCAATTTCCTTGTTTTCACTTTAGAAAATATCCTGTAACTTTATAACCCTGAGCTTCATATTAGTCTCTGAATATAGATGCTCTCAGTTCACAAATTCTTTTTATATGCAAATTCTTTTAATAAACTCCTACAGAATACTCTTTATTGATTTGCTGGTTTTAATTTTTCTATTTCAGGATTTTTGACACCGACCTCCTGCCCCTAAGTGCATGCTAGAATCATCTCTGTGATGTTCCTACATCACTCTGTGTTCATATCTTTTATGGCACTTATCACATCTTAATTGCAATCATATATCTTTTGTTTCTTTACTCTACCAGAATCTAAATTCTTTGTATCCATAATAGCTAGCATTTGGTAATTTTTTACATTGTCCAAACAGGGATATTAAAAATGAGGTTAATAAATATTAGTTGAGTGTCACCTGTGTATCAGCCACTTTTTTAGTCTTTTGGTAGACACACATTTTCTGATACTTTGAGATTACAGCTTAGTAAGAGACATAATAATTTAACCAAATCATTACACAACTGAATAGTTAAAAGCAATCTAAGATACAAAAAAATTAATAATAATTTGAATAGATCAGTAAATGTTTCCATAAAGAATTTTAGTCATGTTTAGAGCTAAAAGATAAGTAGGATTTTCCTAGACAGTATAAGCAAGTGTGCTCCTAGCAGCAGGAAAAGAATGCTATTAAAGTGAATTTACAGTGACTAAAAAGACTTTAGTGGGAGGCAAGGATGTCAGCAAGGAACAGGTCACAGATGGGATCCATGACAGGTCCATGTGGACACAGGCTGGAATTAGAGCTGGAGATACTACCTCCATTTTTCACAACCTACTGTAAAACCAACTAGGAGGAAAGGGGCCCAGGAAATAGTTTTCTATGATAGAGAGGAGCATGCAAAAGATAAGGAGTATGTCCAACAGCAAGTGATCCAGGCAACAGAGGAGATAGGCTGAACCAAGAAGCTGGCAATAGTGAAGGAGAGAAATGTCTTTGTTTGAAATATATTTAAGAGGCAGATAGAAGCAGCAGAGGTCCTTTCTTGCAGGGACGGGAATTTGGACTTTGTTTTTTATGTTATGGGAAGTCCCTGCAGGTTTCTGATCAGAAGAGACAAAAGTAGTGCCATCCATTTGAGATAAAATGAGTGGATGGGGCACTCAAGACAGAGAAACCCGTGAAAAGGTTATTGCAATAGATCAAGCAGGAAAAATACCAATGTATCAAGGTGAACAACAAAACAAACAGGAAAATGAAAGAATCACAAAAAAGCCTGAAGTTAATTTTATTTATTTAAAAAATGAGTACAGAAATAAAATTGATTTTTAAAATCCCTTCCCAATGTATTAATCTAATAATAGCACAATTCAATAAAAGTAATTTTATTAGCTTTATTGTTTGTAAGCCAGAATCGGCTGACATTTTGCACAGAGGCTAGTTCTCTTGATTGATTTCAGTCCCAACATAGATGAGCAAACATCAAGCCCTAATGACCATATGTGATTAATTCCCAATTTATTCACTTTGTATTTGTCAAATGCCTGAAGTGTACTTTTATTTTTAGGTACTAAGAAAATAAATACCCGAGATCATATGTACAAAATTTCCTCTTTGTCTTAAGTTTGAAGTAATATGTATCTGGCCAAGAAGACATAATTTTCCAGAAAGTGATAAAAATCCTATAATTTTTTAGACCAGAAGTCAGCAGTCTTCAATTTTTTAAGCATGAAGACCTTGTAATAATGTCAATTTTTATTTTGTTATTTTTCTCATTTAATACTTAACATTTGAATTTTATTAGGTCAGTTTTCTCATTTTTCATGCAACGAATATTTATTGAGCATTTATTATGTGTCAGACTCTCTGATAAGCTCTGGAAATATAGGAATGAAAAATAAATAAATAAACAAAAATGTTTGCCCAGGTAGAGTTTACATTCTAGTTCTCAATTAGCATTTTGTGGTTTTGTGAAATAATAAAATTCTTTCTCAAAACTCATTTTCATAATGACTACTAATGCTTAACATATAAAATTTTAATGTGGAAAGATATTTTAGAATCATTATTTCAACTTAACTTATATAAAAAGAAAGGGAGATGCAGGTTAAGAAGACAGTAAGAAGCTGGACGTATGTCCTTGGTCCTCCATATTATGCTTTTCTACGATGTTATCAGTTTTACTAATGTATGGATAATACCACTGAGATTAAAATCCAACGGAAAAATTTTAAGATTTATTCTAAACCTTTTCTGTATACCTCTAAAGTATACGTAATTAGGTACGTATACTACCTAATTAGGTAGTACACAAAATTAGGCCTTGTAGACATTGAGTAACCTCTTTAGTATATGACTAAGCTCTATATTTTATTCTCTTGTTCACTGAACTTTTTTTTTTTGTAAAAATAAAAATGCTAATGATTTATGTTTTAATTAATTATTTTTGAGTAACAAGAGGCTGATTATAAATAAAAATATATATTAATCCTGAGATATTTCTGTGGCTGGTAAAAATATTCTCAAATTTGACAAATAAAGTTTATACTACCACATTTTCTGAGAAAAGTATTATCTTGGTAGATTTTGCACCTGGTGTAAGTATAATTAATTAAAGATATGAAAAAGAAATTAAAATGATATTAGCAATTACTTCCAGTCTCACTTTCATAATGTTCATGTAGTGGGAGTTAAGAAAAAATAATAAGAACTTAAACAAAATTATTTTTAAATGAATTTTCAGTCATTTTATTAATTTTATAATATTATTAACAACATAAATAACATTTTATGAGGAGATAGCCTATATTTATCATATGAATCAAATGAGCAGCAAAACTCTCCAATTAAAGTGTTGTGTGATTTAAAAAGGCTTTTTTATACTTTATGTACAAGAAAAGTTGTTCTTTGTACCTTACATACTTTATGTACACTTGAAATTGTGATATTTAGCTGAAAGTTGTCTTGACTTATATCAGACACTGCTCTAAGTGGGGTGTTTACACATACATAAGACTAATCTATTAACTTAGGTCCGAAGCAATAAACCAACGAGTTAGGAACTTTTGTTACACTTCAAAAGATGTAAGGCACATGATGGGCAAGATGCTAGACGTTAGATGAGCTAGGATTCCATCACAACATGTCCATCTTTAGCATTTCTACACCACACTATCTCTAAAAAGAGGTAGACTCTGAAGATTTCATTTTATAACATGAAAGAGATCTTTTAAGCCCATACTAAAAAGTCAAGTCACTCCTATAGAAAACAAACAAAAAATGGATATGTATAATAAATAATCAGAAGTAATCTTAATCCTGGAAACCAAATCCTATTCTCTTCAACTCTTCAGGGATAAAATAAATGGAATCAGTCTTTAAGAGAGCAATTTAGAGTGACTCTGCCTGAAAAGGCTCACTCTAAAAATATTTGTTAAGGAAAGGCCGATCAATGTGGAAGAAAACGATGAATCACAGAGACATATAGTTTTCAGGTAGAAATGAGATAGCCAAGATCAAGTAGCAGGCAAACTTTAGTGTAGCTAGAGTGATAACCCTTCTGTTTTATTTCTTTGATGCTTGCTTTTTCAGTGTTAAAAATGAACCATAAACTTTTGTAAACATTGGTAATAGCGTAGTAACAAGAGAAGCACTAGTTCCACCCTCATGGAGCTTGCTTTTTTGAACAAAATGGGCAATAAAAAACAAACACAGTGATATATGACACAATAAGTACTATGAAGAAAAATAAAATGGGATAATGAGATAGTGAGGTGCCGTAAACAAATACACAACTGTTTTGTGAAAATTACAAAACAGCAGATAAAAATGAGTGGATTTAAATAATGGAGAGTTATATAAAAATGCATCAATTGGAAAGATCAGTATTATCAAATGATTATTCTCCCAAAACTTGTCCATAGAGTTAACACAATTTCAATCAAAATGCCAGACAGATTTTTTTAGTAGAAATTGGCAAGATGATACTGCAACTTATATGGCAATGCAAGGGGCCTAGAATAGCCAAAATAATTCTGAAAGATACAAAATTGGAAGACTGACACTGCCCAATCAAGACTTACTAAAAAGCTGGGGTAATCAGTAGCATGTGGTATTGGTATAAGGACAGACACATATATCATTGAATACAATAGAGAGTCCAGAAATAGAGCTGTATATATAGTCATTTTTGATAGTAATGCCAACATATTCAATGAGGAAAAGGGTTTTTTTTCAACCAGTGGTGCTGTATACTCAATATCTACCTGGTAAAATGGAACTTCAACTATTACCATACAACCTGTATAAAAATAACTTAAAATGGTTTATAGTTCCGGATAAAAATGTAAAACTAGAAAACTTCTGGAAGGAAATATGAGAGAAGATCGTTTCAAACTTAAAGTGAATAATGATTTCTTAGATAGAAGGCAAAAGGCATGAGGAAAAAATTGATAAACAATTTTATCAAAATACTTATTTTCTTTTTTATAATATATCATTACAATAAAAAAATCAAGGAATCTCAGTTGGGAAAATATTCATGACACATATATCTGAAAAAAGGAGATGTATCAAGAATCTATAAAGAACTTTTACAACTCAATAATTGGATAAAACCCACTTAAATGACAATGATTTGTACATATATTGCTGCAAAGAACATATACTAATGGCCAGTAAGTATGTGAAACTGTGCCCAACATCTTTATTCTTAGAAATGCAAACTAAAGCCACAGTGAGATGTTATTACACACCCACTAGATTGAATGCAATGTAAAACAGGATCCAACTGAGTGCTGGCAAGAATATAGAGCAACTAGAACTCTTACATTGTTGTTGGAAATGTGAAATGATAGAACCACTTGAAAATTAGTTTATTGCCTTTCAATAATGTTGAATGTACACTTACTTTAAGGCCCTCCACCTCAACTCCTAGATATTCAAGATAAATGAAAACATTTGTCCACAAAACCTTATACAAAAATGTTTAAAACAGTTTACTTCACAATACAAAAATAATATTGGAACACCCCAAATATTCATTACCAGATAAATGTATAAAATCTTTCCAGTAATGGAATAATATCCAGCAATAAAAGGAAACACACTTCTGATACATGTAGCAATATAAATGATTTCCCAAGAAAGTTACATTGAAGTAAAAAGTCAGAAAAACAACAGCAAAACAAAAACATATTGTATAATTTTATTTATGTGAAACTATGGAAAGACAAACCCATAGTGATACAAAATTGATCAATGGTAACCTAAAGTGTGGAGTGGGGAACAACTAGGAAGTGTCATAATGGCAGTTTGGGGGACAATAGTAATGTTTTAGATCTTGACTGGTCATGATAGTCACTTTGGATATATTCACTTGTTAAATCTCATTGAGCGTCACAATTAAAATGTATACATCTTATTGTTTGTAAATTATGCATTAGTAAAGTCAATTAAAATAAAATCAACTTGATAATCTGGAATTTTTTTAAATGCCCAACTGTTTGAGACATCAGATAGGTGTCACAACAACAAGAGCTAGAAGCACTCACAGCAGGGAGAGAAGATCAGCTGAGACAACTGAGTCTAACATTTAGTAACACATTATGCCTTGATGCATTTAATAATTTTAAAACCATGGGCGCAAGATGAAAATCTGAGCATCAGATAGTTTAAGAGCAAGCCTAAGAAAGCAGAGTAGGGTATTAAGCAGTCTCTAAGGAAGGGGACAATATTTAAATCTCAGATCTCACCAAGTAGTAAGAGGCTGATAGATAGAACAAGCTATAAGTTGTGATTCTAAAATGAAGTTAGTTAAATAATAAATAGAGTAGCCCATTTAAAGATTTAAACTCTTTGTCATATCAGTTTAATCTCAGATACCTTTTGTTAGCTGGAATGTCCACTAAAATAAAAAATAAATAAATAAATAGATAAATAAATAAATAAATAAATAAATAAATAAATGCGTACATACATACATACATACATACATAAATACATAAATAAACAAGTAAATAAATAGATAGATAGATAAATAAATACATAAATCCTCTGTGGAGAAAAATAAAGTTATCCACCTTCTCAAATTTAATCTACATTACTCGTACACAATGACGGGCATTCAATAAAAAATAACTATGTATGAAAAAAAAGCGAAGTGATTGGAAGAGATATATAAGATAGTCTATATTTTGGGGTAATGTCTCATTTTCTAAATGACTATAACAAATAAATATGTAAAGATATAAAACAAAAATTGTAGAATCTCATCAAAAAAAGAACATGAAAACAAACAGATTTTATAATTGAAATGTACATTGATAGGCAGAATTCTGAATGGCCCCATGACATTTACCATCTTGCATTATTCCTGTGATTATGTTGGTTAAGTGGCAAAAGGGACTTTTCAGATGTAATTAAGATTATTAATTAGTTAGCTGTAAAATAATAAAAAAAAAATTAGCCAAGTGAAACTAGTCTAATCACATAAACAGTTTAAAAGCAGAGAGTTTTCTCTGGTCAGTAGCACAAGAGGAAGTCAGAGATTCAAATCATGGAGGGAATTTAACTTGCTGTTTCTGGCTCTAAAGTTAGAAGGGGACGCATGTCAAAAAATGTGTAGAGGCTGAAAACCCCAATGTGAAAGTCAAAAAAGAAATGGAGACTTCTGTCCTGCACCTGCCAGGAACTGAATTCGACCAACAATCTGAATAAATTTGGAATCAGATTTTCTCCAGAGACTCCAGATGTGAGCCCAGTGTGGCCAACACCTTGATTTTGACCTGATGAGACCCTAAGCAGAGAATCCAATCAAAACCATCTGGAGTTTTAGCCTACAGAACTGTGAGCTAATAAATGCATGTTGTTTTAAGGTGCTATATTAGTACATCAATAGAAAATGAATACTTACCAGTAACTGGAAATAAGAACCCAGTAGATGTGTTTAATGATTGATTAAATACAGTTTAATAAACTTCTAAATAATAATAATGTGTAGATGATAAATTAGAAGACAGATAAGATAAAAATTCAGACAAAATCACATAATAAAAAATATAACGGAAAACAGAAATGAGCTTAACATGTAGGAAATGTAATTACAGTTGCCCAGAAAGAGGAGGCAGGGACAGTGGTAGTTTAAGAAGATATAATGGTTAAGAATTTTCCAAAAGTAATAAGAGATATATGAGATATATGTATAAGAAATATACATGAAGCAAAAATATTCTTCCGAAGTGAAAGTAAATAAACCATTTTCACATAAAGAAAAATTGATGATTTATCCAGAGAGAGAGAAAGCAAGTGCTTATGTAGATATTCTAATTTCAAAAAATATAATTTAAGATATAATTGTATGAAATAGTATATACATATGAACAGTATACATGTATATACAAAGTGTAAAGTGGGATACTTGATAATAATTAAAACTTTAATATACAAGAAGAACCTGTTTTAAAACTTTATATAATTAAACACATATCATCAAAGTATATAAAGTGATAATTACCACAATCAAAGACAATATAGACAAAAATCAGAAAGTGGATTATTTTAGCCAAATTTTTCCCAGTAATAAAATGAAAAAGCAGACACAAATTATTAAGATAGATTTGAACAGTGTTATCAACAATCGTAATCTAACCGATAATATGCAAAACATCATATCACAAGAAAGACACCGTATGTGCCAGTGTACATGAAATATTTACCCAAATTGACCATATGCTAGGCCTATAAAACAGCAAGTGTCAGAGGATGGAAACTATAAAGATGGTGTTCTCTGACAACAGTGTAATTAACTAGATAGCGACGACCGACAACTATTAAAAACCTCTCAAAGTTTTAGAAATTAGATAATATTCATTGGTCAAATAAAAAATGAAAATAGAAGTTATGATCTGAATTATGAAAATATCAACCTTATGTGATGCTATAACAATGCACAGGTTTTGAAAGCCTGTATTAGAAATGAACAAAGCTGAAAATCAATATTCTTATTTATTTCAAGATGTCAGAATGTGAACAACAACTTAAAGTAGAACCAAGAAAATTAATAAAATTAGAGTGGACATTAATTAAATACAAACCATCTTCCAACAGATTGAATAAAAAAGACTGTGAAAACACTAACAAAATCATTAAACAGCTGGCAAGACTAATCTAGATAGACGAAGGCACCAAAAACAAACTGTAGCAGTGAAAAAGGGTCAGCATTAGAAAGTCTATAAAAATTTTAAAAGGTATTTAGAAGATTCACCATTGTCATGATAAATTTAAAATTTTGAGAATTAATTTTTTTCTTAGAAAAATGCTTCTTACCAAAACTGTAATTTTGGTAAAATTTCAAATTAATTCTAACTTTATTTTAACTGCAGGATAAAAATAGCTTTAAAATCAAGCCCCAAATCTTAATTGCGCTTGTAGCAGAATCACAAAATGAGTTGAATGCAAAGCCTCACCATGCCTTCTGTGTGAAGCTCAGGATATTGATTTGGGAGGAGTGGGAAAGACTTGGATAGGGCCATCTGGATGGACTTAGAAAAATCTGAGAATCCTGAACTTCCAAATTACCTTGAGCCTGCCTTTTTCGCAGGAGCAGCTCTTTTATTCTTGTCAGTTCTGACTTTCTTTTTCTGGAGGCAAAGACCTTATACTGCCCCTATCTTAACCAGTTGTTTGCAAGAGAAAACTTATTCTTCTCAAGGTTCGTTCTCACCGTCTCCTTTTTAAATTTATTTTTCAATTATAGTTGACATGCATTATATTAGTTTCAGGTGTACTACACAGTGATTAGACATTTATATACCTTACAAAGTAATCACACTGATGTCTCCTACTCATCTGGCACCATACATCTCACTTCTGCTTCTTTTTCTTTTTCTTTCTTTCTTTTTTTTTGACTTTGCAGGAAGACAGTTGCAAAATAGTAACAAAATGTTAACAATTTGTGGTGGATACCTAAGATATATGTGCAAAATATATTTTAAGGGTGGAAATGCAACAAAATGGAACATAAAGTTGGATCACGTCAAGTTTATTAATAAGAGTGAACTTACTTGAGATTTTAAATTCTGCACATCCTGGTTGAAGAAAGGAAAACATGATGGAGGAAAAGAATTCACAAATACCAACTACAGGTTAATTTAGTTCTAGAAATGAAAACAAGAGCTCCTATTTTTATCTATATATTTGTAGATATTAACCAATCCTTCCTTTTTTCTACTTTCTCTACTGTTTTATAAGAATAATGTTGGTGGTATTTAATTTTATAATTAGTTTTAAGATTACAGCATGTCCAAGTGGGATCTTAGTTGAAGAAAAACTAACATCCCAACAAGTGGATATGGTAAGTAACAGCACGGTATCCCCTTTTTGCAAGATTTTGAGAGCATTTCTGTGTTATTTACAGTTGTACCATGTTAAGAGAAAACATAATCCATTTTGTAAGATCTAAATGGAGTCAGATTGTAAGAAAAGAAAATGATAACAAATCTATAATGTGAAAATAGCAAAGAGTGAGTGATAAAATGAATGTGAATTTATTTACTTGTTTGCTCTCAGAATCTATGCCCTTCCTTTCCAGTTGAAAAGGATGACTCCTGTATGTACATTTGCTGCCACCTCTGGTTTTGTTTGGTCAGATTGGTTGATTGGTCGTACTGATAAAAAATTGATTGGAAGCAGGGAGCCAGGGTCTTTACCTTGATTCATTCTCTCTCTCTCTGTCTCTCTGTCTCTGTCTCTGTCTCTGTCTCTGTCTCTGTCTCTCTCTCTCCCTCTCTTTCTCTCTCTCTCTCTCTCTTTTCCTATCTCTATGTCAAACAGAAAGACTCATTAATTTGATACAAATTGATAGCTCTCTGTTATTGTGCCTTAACTATTTTTATTAATGGTCTTATGTCTCCATTTAGTCATTCTATTTCAAATACCAAGAAAAGATTTGTAGATTTTTCATATAAATAACTTCTTTTTATTGTTTTTATTCCAATATGTTCTATACTTAGTAGTAGGTATAAATGGGATTTTCATCCGTTGAATACTGTAATTCAATTTAGAAAACCTATTGATTTTCATTTATTTTTAGTGGTCAGTCTTCTTATTGAACTCTTTTGTTAATTTAATGTTATATGTTCTTTTGAAGTGATTTTTCTGGATATTTTAAACAGATAAAGAAAATTTCTATAAATAATAAAACTTTCCTTCTGTTTCACAATGGTTATATCCCTCATTTTTTATGTCATATTTTAATTGTAAGAATTGATAATCCATCATGTGTTGCTCAAGTTAATGCCCTCTCTCTCTCCCCCTCTCTTCCTTTCTCTCTATCTCTCCCCATCCATCTCCAACCCTATTGCCTAGATATAATGCATTAGTATAGAATAGTTATCCTTTTCCATGTTTAGGAAATGTCCTTCTAGTCTTGTTGTACATGTGCATTGATATTTCCATTATTTAATTTTTCATTTTTAAAATTTGGAGGGGATTTTCATGCCTTTGAAATAACTGTAGATATGCTGTAGTTAGTTTTGACTTGTGCATGTAATATATGATTTTAAACAGCATCCTAAGATTTTCTACTTCCTAAATAAAATGTCTTCCAAATGAGGGATTAATTTTTTAAAATACTATATCGCTAGTGTTTTATTTAGACGGTTTTATCAGTACGGTTTGTTTTCAGGTTTTTTTTTCTTGTCAGATTTTTATTTTCTGTTCACATTTGGGTATCACAATTATATAATAACTTTACAAATTATATTTTAAGATTTTTATTTATTTCTGTGCTAGAGTAATTTACATATGATGGAAACTATTATTTGTTTCTTGAATATTTGAAGTAACAGCTTGGGCACAGTGATATCATAGAATAAGGGTGAAAATCCTATTCTGAAGGAAAAGGATTATATCAAAAATCAGTAAGGAATAGATTCAAAAGGTAGATGAGGCCAAATGCAGGTCTCAATGGGATGCTCGAGGTAAGGTAAATTTTGGCTAATTAGGTATTAGGAATGAAGACAGAGACTGGCATAGATTAACTCAAAAGATATCATAGAATAATTTTAAATAAGCTTTGAGGATAATCCAAGATGAAGGAGAAGCCAACATTCCAAACAATCTATCCAATAATCGTTTATATTAGAAATACTGAAAAATTAATATATTTCAAAAACTTGTTTAAGATAAAACTGTTTCAATAAAACATAATAAAAGTTTTAAATAAAGTTAATGGCATATTTTTGAGCACTTACCACATGTCAGGCATTGTGTTATTAAATGTATATGTATTATCTTAGTTCATAAGAAACCTCTATTAAATATATTCATTTTATGCATTTTTGAAAATCAATGTTTATAAATTGTAGAAATTTACTCAAGGATTTAATACCTATTATAGTGACCTGATTTTCATGTCCAAAAATATATTGACACACAAAGGAATGACAGAGATAGTTTTTTAAACATAAAAATGAATGCATAAATATAGCAAGTTCTCCTTGAAGGGTTACTATCTAAATCTATAATAAAACTGAATTTAAAAAAAATTTAGGCACTTATGTTATTTTCTAATATTATTTGTTTCAATCTTTCTGGTCTTTTAATCATAGAAAAGATTAAAGTTTATTTAGGAAATACAGAATCAGTTGGACAAATTTACCTCCATCTGGAAATCACGTACTAACACATTTGCCCCTTACTGTTTTATGCTATGTAATTCTACACTTGTATTAATATTATGCTAATTTCCCAATATAATAAGAGAAACTATTAAATTGACATATATATATACACATATGCATATATGTATGAATATGATTTTGTATATATAATATATATATTTACATATATTATGTATATTGTTAAACAAATACTAATTAACAAATTAAAAGCTGTATTCCAATTAGGTCTATGATTATTTCACTGAATATTTTCCTGAATGAGTATTTACTAAATTTCCCAATTCATGTATATTTTTCTCTTCATTTTGAATTTTATATTCTGTAAGAGGTTTGTCTCATGTGAAAGAGAATAGGTAGCACTTAGCCCTTACGTGCTGTTGTCTTGATCTAAGATAACATATAACACATTTAAATTATAACTAAATTATTCTGTTAGCCAGGATCACATAGGAATAATTTTAGTTTTTGTTATATCTTAATATTTTCTTCTTTATTGGCTGAGCTTGAAGGATGGGGGCTGAGAAATATAACAGATTGAAAAAAAATATTTTATGGTAACTCTTACTTAGATGCTTTGTTAAAAAACCAGTTAAAGCACCGTTTATGTTGCAAATCTGAACCAGAACCCTCCATCAGACTGGAACTTCCTGACACGATAAGCATCAGGTAGTTTTCTGCCATATTTTCAGCACATCAGTACTCCATATGCTGTAAGAATGTCGCTCATGTCTGGCAGCAATTTTGAAAGGCTCTTGACATGTTGTTTGGTGTCATTCTGTAGTAGGAAGTGCCTGAGGTTGTGGCTGAAAGAAAGGGGAAATTGTGGCAACTAAGAAGCACAAAAGCCTAACAAAAATGACTGGAGTATGTAAAAGGTTTCTAGAAAATAACAGATGCAGATGCTTTGTGATGGCGAGTGGTAGGGAGCGGGGAGAGAAAGGTAAAGAGAGAGAAAGAAATAAGGGAGCCCACAGAATTTAAGGATCTTCAAAATAACTGTTAATCAAATGCTCTTTAAATAAAACTGAAAAAATGTCACATTTCGAATTGGTAAATTAAAATGCAATGTCCTATTTCTTAAAAGCATTTTGAAAATTTGACTGGAAAACAATGAATGGAGTACTAGAAAATGTCCTGGTCACTATTGATAACTTTAAATGACAATGTTCTCAGTTGCCTTTCATGTGCTCCCCATCTGAAAAGTTTATCTGTAAGAACCTCACCTCTCTATCCCATTCAGCTAGTGAGCAGAACATGTATCACATCCTCACTGCATGTCAATAGTCATTAGTATGGCTGTTGAGTTACCAACCAATTCATCTGCCATTTTGTCGCCACTGAACACATAGAGAAAATACTCTTAATTCAATGTTGGACAATTGAAGAGGGTTATTGGACAGGCAATATTATGTTTGCTTATGGATTATGATAACTGGCTCTGGAGGTAGGGAAGGAAATAAAGGCAGTTTACTATTCAGAAAACCTGATAATATGGACAGTGATACTTTCCTGAAGTGTTTTAAAATGATTATCGGCACTTGTGCAATTTTCATATTGATTACTTTAACAATATTTTTGAGTAGGCTGGCATTCTGTTACAAAAGTTAGCTCAAGATTCTA
Organism: Pteropus alecto; assembly: GCF_000325575.1. Taxonomy (NCBI): domain Eukaryota; kingdom Metazoa; phylum Chordata; class Mammalia; order Chiroptera; family Pteropodidae; genus Pteropus; species Pteropus alecto. Next base: position 2,102,226 of record NW_006442124.1, on the reverse strand, counting down.
CACAACACCTTCCCTTAATTATAGGATATAAAAAATTTCTACACTAAATATTTATGAATATTTATATAGTCTATTTCAGGCTGTTACCTATGTATTTATTCATGTCGATACTTGTTTATATTATTTGATTTTGATCAGAAGAGTCTTGAAGTTGGACCTATTTGTTAAGTGGAATATTGTCCTCAGCATATTGTACTGAAAATATAACATATAGTTAATTTAATTACTGTTGTTTACATGGATTTGATAATGCTTCAGGAGACCTACACTTACTTGTTATTTTTTTCTTCTTGAAGTTTTCTATGAATGAATTCAAGTTTGTAATTAGTTCATGTTTTCTGGATAGAATAGAGTTCCATATTTTAATAAATGACAACGATGGATCCAAGAACACAAAGGGGAAAAAAATTAGCTCAAAGAAGTGCACCTAAAACATCTATACTAGAGGGCAAAAAAAGATTGCTTTAAGGTAGAGAAATCAGTTAAAATTTACCAAAGTAATTAATTAAACAAACAAAAGAAAAAAAAAAGAATTACTTAATATGATGCCAGTTGTAATGAAAAAAATTCTTAAAAAATTAAATTGTTTAAAGAAACTCTCGTTTGTACTTTTAAAAATTTTTTGAAAATGTGAGAAATAATTGGTTACTAGAAGATCTAACTGAGTAATTAATAAAGGCTAAACTCTGGAAATCGATTTGGGAGGAACTAGGCATCTAAATTTCCTTGTATTTTAGAATATCCACTCAACTAGAATCTACTACAGCTTTTATTTCTAAATAATATATTTATTATTTCAGGAGATAAAATCTCAAACCTAGCAATACCATTAAAGGACTTTTTTTAGAGTCTCTGGATTTAGTGTTCTATATATTTAGATCTCAAGCATTTTCTACAATAGTGAGCACATAGTAGGTCTTCATTACAGTTTGTGGAACAAATGAATACATTTATAAAAGTAGGCATGAATTACTATTTTTGGAGCTTTATTCTGGTAAACAAGTATTTAAAACCTACTGTGCATAAAGAACTGGGCTTTGTATTCTAGAGGACAGAAAGACATGTATTCTGCCCCCAAAGAGCTTACATTCTAGGTAAGTAGATGACAAGGGTAAAATTATGTACAAAATAAGCCGAAGTTCTGTTAATATAGGAGATGAACACAGAGCAGGTATGAAGGGAGCATAGGTAGATGATATCATGGAGCGGATGAAATTAGAAATGACCCCAATGGATTGGTAGGAGACTTATTTTAGCTATCCAAATATCTAGAGAAGAATCATATAAAGTAAAAAGTGGAATCCACAGCAAAATAAAAGAGGAAGCATTAATTTGGTTTTCAATTTAGAAATTCTCAATTGAAAAGAAGTGTCTTGGTGAAGCAGGTGAAACTCTGATAAACTGACTCTTGCAAGGTTACTCAGCTATTTCTTATCAGTGTTGGAAGGCTAGGGTGAAAACGCTTCTGCTAGTCTACAGTTAAATGACACTCAGGGAATAGAAATGGCATTCAGAGAAGCCCAGAGGAAACTTTAGAATTCAGGTCCCTTTATTCGTCATCGACAGTTCTTCCATGTTCCTGCAAAGGCAGCTCCCACCACCAGCCCCGGTCTATTTCATTCATCTTAACATTTTTCGTATTTTCTTTAGAAATTAAAGTGAATTTCCTCAAAATGTGTGTCTAAAAATATTAATCTCACTCTTTGGCCAATAAATATGGGACATGCTTTACTAAAGGTATAGATTACCAGTACTTTTTACTATTCATTCGAATTATATCTATATGTCCCTCCATCTGAGATATTTATATTAAAAAAGAAAGTATTTCTTGTTAAGACATCATAAAACAAGGTTTCTCGAAAAATAACAACAAAACATATGTGATTAATTGTTTATCATGCACATGAATGGTGTTTATAAAAATATTAGCTGTCTTATTTTCCCTTTCTCCTAACTATATAAAGATGAACACATTTATTGACTCTTTGCTATAGTAGAGTAGGAAACACTGTACATTCAATATTTGACTTCTGGGATATTGCATGAAATCCGATGGCATATAATGTCAAGATAGAATTATACTTATTTTCATGCAGTTTAATATAATACCTCCTTTTAAAATGAAAAGATTGAAAATAATGTCAAATAGTGGCCAATAGGCCTATGAAACTTCCAAATGTGTTATATTTGTGTTAATATTGTCCTAGTATTTGACTAATGCTGAAATATATTGTAATAATTATAAACGAAACTTTATATTCATGTCCCTTTATTTCAAGCAAGTAAATTTAAGCACATATTTTTCTGGTTTTATATTAAATATTAAATCTTGCTTGATGATCAATTAAAAAAACAAAAGCGGTCTCTTTTCTATGCATCTATATGCATGGAATGTTCTCTTAATCTTTGTAAAGGAATGTCTCAATACTGTGTTTTGTTCAGAATTAAGTTTTTGTGATTACCAAGCACTTACCAATACCAAAACAATATATAAGAAATAGAAAAGCAAGTGTGTGCATGTCAACAAGTTGCCTAACAATCAAAATCAATAAACAAAACCATAAGGTCTCAGAATGCTCCCCCCTCCTCCGATTTATAGATGAATAGAATCAATGCTTGAGAAAATTTCCCTGGAGGGTACAGGGTGGAATTTGGAAACTGTAAAAGGAGCAATGAAAATGAGAAGAACAGATGGAAGCTATTAAATCAGAATAACATTGCCTCTCACAAAGACTCAAATCAAATGTCATGAACTTCTATTATTGACAACACAGGCAGGCAGCACGGTTATCTTTGGACCTTAAAAATATAATGTATGCAATATTACACTATAAATAGTTATAAATTCTGCTTCACCAAAGTGTCACGCACCTGGTAGGTACACAATAAAGAATTTTTGATGATGTTGTCTTAATTTTAATAGAGTCACACATCTAGAAATGTCAAAGAAAATGAAAATTACCAAAGAACTTAGTATACATGTCATATTGCAAAAATACAGAAATCCTAAAACAGGGAACATATTTTAAATATAAAAAAAATTAATTTATGACAATGACCCACAGTCTTAGGGAAAGGTGTATCTGATGCTTTGATTTGGTTTTAATGTTTTTTAATGCAATCATCAGTGATTCTTATTTCTTTATCGGAAATTATCAAAAGCTCTTGGCACATGCTTTCCACTTGTATTTCCTCCTTGACCTCTATATCTTGGATGGAGCATTTTAACGCCTTAGGAAGTCATAAAACTATTGAGATATTTGCAAATGAGTTTCTTCAAATGGAGCACACAGGTCTGCAGGTCAGGTTGATGTAATTTCTAGATCTCCTTCTGCAGCTATGTGGTCTCTTGATCTCCCATTGTCGGTGCACATGTGAGCAAGGATGAAGGTCTCCTAACTCCTTGCTGCCTCTCCTACCTGAGCTAGTTCTTCCAGTGTATACTTTTAAGTGAATCGCTATGCTCTGATTTTACAGCTTAGTTGAAACTATACTTCATCTTAGATATTTTCTAAGAAATCCTATATATTTATTGATATCTCCTCCATTTTCTCCACTCCATTTTCTCTTCCATCCATTGCTTCCTAACTCATCCCAGGAAATGTGGGCCTGACCTAACAGAATGAATCAATTAAATTTCTTGACAAAAATGAAAAAGGAGGAAGACAGGGAGAAGGAGATGAGAAGGAGGGAAAGAAGGTGTAGAAAACGTTACTGCTTTATTGACATCAAGTAATAAGTAAAAGATTGAGATTGATTTTCATTCTTTTTTTTTTTCTTTAATGTTTTGATTATTTTACAAATAGCTTGTGACAACCTACACAGTTACCTGAAGGAAATATTTGCACGGTTCCACTTAATCCTAGAATCCTCAAAAAGATTACTTTAGGGGAATTGTTTGATTTTTGTGGCCTCTGTGGTAAGTTTTTGCACCCCACACAAGAAAACTGGTCAGAGTTTTACAGCTGACATACAGTCTATTATTATGAGCTCCAGGTTTGGCGGAATTGTCCGAGATCTCAAAAGTATTGATAACTCCTTGACTCCAAAAGCATTAAAATCACTGAATTGAAATAGTAGTTCTGCTTAACATTGTAGAAAACAATGACAAACAAATCGAGTCTGAAACTATGTGACTAACGTTGAAAGTTTCTATTACGTAATTAATGACCATTATTATCTACGATTTCTGTGAGGGTTGAGTGGCTCTTAAGTTCTTTCTGCCCAGTGTCTGGTGGCACCTTGTATTGACCAGCATCAGTCAAGATCCTCAGTTAAGGGGCTAGGAACTTGAGCACGCTAATACAATGCTTGATTCTCTGCTGTGATAATCCTAAATGCTTTCATGTACAGTTGAAGGGGATCAGTTAATTCTCTGAGAGAGTTCAATTGGCCATAATTAATAAATTGTTATTTAGAATTAGGTATACTTACCTTCAGAATACAGACTCCATCAAATTTATTCAGGAGAGCATTTAAGCACTAATTTTTCATTATTTTAAGCTTTCTTATGTATTGTGATTGTAACAACTCATAATTTGATATAAACACTGTGAACCATAAACTGTTTGAAATATGTGTTTCTATGGCTTCTAATGACTTACTGTTATTGTTTTAATAAGAATAATAATATTTAGAATTGATTAGTCAGAGGAAATACAGAAAATAGGATTTGTGAAGAGATAAATGAAAAACTCTAAAATTTGGATTCAGGTCGCTATTTAGATAAATGCTTCTATTCATTCACAAATTTAATCAATGTGTGCCAGGAATTGACAATGCTGTAATGATAGTAAAAGCAAAATACTAGGATGGGAGTTACTGGGAGTGTGGCAGCTATATACTCCCTACTATCTGCTGCAGAGCACACGGATATCAACTGGACTCTGGTTAGGGGTGGGGTGTGGTTGAAGAGTGAGAATAGGAAAATTTTCAGTTAGCATGAGTCTGGATGTACAAGTAGGAAGCAGGCAAGCAAATTTCCAGGGATAAAGGGTCGGTCATTCCAAGTGGAAATATCCAAGCCCTGCCATTTAACTTGCTATTACATCTTGGACAAGTTACTTCTCTGAGCCTGTTTTTTAAATGTCAAGTGAGTATAATGATAGTTTTTACCTCTTAAGATTGCTATGAGGATTAAATGAGTTAATATATGTAAAGTGCTTGGAAGGGCATCTGGGGCGTGGCAAGCATTGCGTAAGTGTTCGCTAACATCATCACTGCATCTGGAGCCTAGATGTCAAACAGAACAGGAATGAGGCTGGAAGAGAGAGCAGGAAAGGGATCCTGGAAAACTGTAAGGTGCATTTTATGTTACAGAGTTTAAATTTCCTTTTGAGCATGATGGGGTGTTTGAAGGGTTTTAAAGACGGGGTCAAGGTCAGGTTTGCGCCTTAGAGAGATGAGCTTGATCCAGGTGTGGTCAGAACTGGAGGCAAGGACTAGAGGAGGAGGAAACCGTAGCGGGGGCCTCAACAAAGCAATGATGCCCCAAACCGAGATGCTGGAGCGGGGATGGAGACTGAGAGAGGCATCATAGAGATTTTGCTCTTAATTTGAAACGTAATGATATATGTGTTTCCTATCTCAGACTGAATTGTGATAACACTCTTATATTGTTTATTTCTTTATTAGGTACTAATAAACATCTCTTGTTTATTCTAATATATGTTTATACTAAACATCTATTATTCATTCCATTTTTTTCTACATTGTAAATTATGTATTTTTATGTTTCGCAGGGAAGTCTTTGAGATATGTAAAAGAATATAGGTGCCATATATGCAATTTAGAAACCTAATAATAAAATGGACATCTCAGAAATACACACTCAGCTTTAGAAATTGAATCTTACCACAAACATTGGTATCCCTTATAGCCTTCCACTGCCAAATCCCAAACTCTTGCCTCTCCCCTAGTGGTAAACGTTATCCTGAATTTAAAATAATAATAATAAATGCTTTCATATATGAATTTATTATACCTAGAGATATCCTTAAGTAATGTATTATTTATTTTCATTATGAGCTTAATAAAAAAAGATACATGTATAATTATTACCTTTTGTCATAAGATAACTTGTCACTTGGCAAATTTTTTCAACATTTAAATCTAAATTTATCCTTGCTGCATGTGGCTCTCATTTACTCACTTCTGCTGCTATATTGATTTCATTATATAGTTATAGAAAATGGTATGCATTTATTTATTCAGCAAGTAAGTTAGTTATTTGGCCTCACAAATAATATTACTGTAAATATTTTCTTGCAAGCTAATTGGTGCATGTTTGAGAGTTAACTTGAAAATGCCAAATTTTTCTACAGAAGTTATGATAATTTTCACTCCCACTGGCAGCATTTAGAGTTCCTGGTTTCTCCACATCCTTGCCAACATTTGGCATTGACAGACTTTTAATACATTTTCTTGACAAATTGGTGGTTCTAAAAAAAGGCATCTCATTGTGAGTTAATTTACCTGATTATTAGGAAGATCAAATGTCTTTACATATGTTTATTGATCCTTCATGTTTATTCTTCTGTGAAATACCGATTCTTTTCTTTGCCCATTTTTGTATGAATTTTTACTGTGGATTATGAGTTCTTCATATATTCTGGGTACTATTTGGTTACATATGTAGCTAAAATCTATTATTGATTTGTACCTTTTCTTTTCACTTTATAGTAGGCTTTTGATGAATAGAGTTTCTTTATTCTAATGTCAATTTTAATTGTAAATTTTTTCTTTTAAGGTAGTGCTTCTTGTGCCTTATTTGTAAACTCCCTCATCCCGTGTACATAAAAATATTCATACTTTCCTCTAAAAGTTGTAATGTTTTCCCCTTTATATTTTAGTTTTTAACTCATAGTCAATTGATGTTTATGTGAGGTAGGGATCATCATTATTTTATCCACCTAATATATGCTATGTATTATAACTGGTACTAGAAACACCAAAATAAAATATAATAATACAAAATGAAATAATATAAAGGACACTATGCCTCACTTTAAGAAAGAAGAATAGTGAAAAAAATAAGTTAATACTAAGCATGCCTTGAATTTGTATGGTGCTTTGTAAATTAAACAACCCTTACATAACCCGAGACCCATCATGTGAACTTTCTAAACACAGACCACATAATTTCTTTCCTCTGTTTTAAACCCTCAATGTTTTCTTACACAGTCTAGAATAGAAGTTAAACTTCTTAGCTTAGCCAACATGACAATTTAGCCCTCTTTTGCCCCTCTAGATATTGCTGTGTCCATTAGCCCTCTTGCCCAATTCTTCCAGATATACTGAATTGTGTGGAGTCCAAATATGCCATGTCATCTGTCATGCTCACTCCTCTCTTCTGCTATGAAGGTGATGGTTTAGTTAAGAGGCTGGTGCAATGCTAGACAATAAATGATGACTTCTTAATTTAGTGGTAAGGAGATCATTCTAGAATTATAAAAAAACATTCTGGAAGATTTGTGGGCTAAGTAGACATACATGAATGAGTGAGACAGAAAGTTGATCTCGTAGTTTTCATTTAGCAAACTTCCTGACATGCTAAGAAATGTTTGTTGAGTGAATAAATAAGTGAATGAGAATGTAGGCAGTGATCAAAACAGCTCTTTGATATTGGCAATTCAGTTTCTTGGCTATAGATTTGCAGTCAAGTCTAGTTATCTATCTAGGTATTTTTTTCACTGTACTTCTTATATTGAAAAGCTATATGTAGACATCTTCAAAATGCAATGTGTATGAAAAGGTGATACTTCTGTTGGAACAGAAGTTTTAGGAAGTTCAGTCTATACTTTTATGACTACAGCTAATCATTTTTAAAGAAAATTCTTTATTGTAAGCTTCAGCATTCAAAGTATTTATTGGATCTTAATGTGCAATTAACATATATTTAAAACTACTTTTTACTTAGTCACAGGCAACTAATGGCTTTTATGAAAGAAGACTATCAAGGTATAAACACAATTTAGTTCATGATTTCACTTATGATTCTAATTATTGCAGACATTAGCCAATACTAATGCTTTTACTATTTTTTTTTTTCAGTTGAATCAAGTACTTGGAAATTGGAGCTAATAAAATGCATTCTTATTCTACATTTCTTTAAAATTATATGTAAAGAAAATCTTCATGCAATTTTCCTTTATGCAATTTTCGTGTGCATGGGAAAGGTACGACCACCTTTTAAATGGTTATTTTTGCAGAAATTAATTCAAATCCCACCAAACTTGCAATGATATGTGCCAGCGCAGCGTGCTTCTTGTAATCAATGGCAGTCTGTGTCTTTTCAGGCTTATTGCTGCACTTAGTAGCCCACTGAGCTCAAACAGCAGCCCATTCTTGAGGCTGCAGACCTTTATCTGATCAATACCCGCCTCAGGATCTGTGAGGTCGAGTTTGTGTCCTTTCTTGCTACAGAGCTACTTCTAGGCGAGGTCACTAGTCTTTGTGCTCCTGGCCTCTCGCTCACTTCCTTTATTTTGGGGTCATTCGATCTCTGCTTTCAAGCTCCCTGCACTCAGGCCCTGCTGAGCTGCGGCACTACCTTTGTCAGAGTCACTTTGCAGCAAAGACTGCTCAGTGGCTCACCTCTGCACCCAGCACCGCGGCCGCTCCTCAGATCCCCAAGAAGGGTTGGTGTGGGCAAGGCCTCTACACAAACTCATCTGTTGTCACTTTTCCAGTTCCCAGTGCTTTACATACAGACCACGTGTTTCTCTTGTTTTCTAACAGATCTCCTAGGTGGAAAAGCAGAATGGTAGAAAATATGTGGACGTTAGGGATGAATAAAGCACATTTCTGACGGCCACCTTCTTAGCCTCAATTTTCTGAGGACTTTATGTGAAAATCAACATTTTATTAAATGTAAACATAACGTTTTAATACACCGTAAGTGATAAATAAATGTTAGATAATGCTTTTGGCCAAGGCCTATCTCACTCTGTAAATGACCGTAACTTTTGCACACTGAATTTGGATCTTCCCCGCTTTCTTAATTGATTAATTAATTTGTGAATTTCCCCCTCCCCTTCTTTTTTGATTTCTTCTCCTCTGGGAAGCTCTTAGTGGGGTAACCACATAAAGTCGGCTCATAATAGTTGCATCTCATAAAATTATTTAATACAACTCTTTGCTAATTCTAACTAAAATCTATCTAAACTTGCAAAGGTTTCTAGACTTTTTATTGGCTCTGCCACTTCATACATCCTACATTCTCAGAGATTTTAAAAACGAGACATAAGTTAGCTTCAGTGTTGGGGAGGCTACTCCCAGTTTCTCAGGAAGTGTTCTATGTCTTGATTTTCTATTTTTAGACTGGAAATGTTCAATCAGGTGTCTTCTTGGGGCTGTGGGGTAAGTTCTCCTTCAGGCCTTACCCCTCGACTAGTGATAGAAAGATTCCTTTTGGGTTTGTAATATCCAAAT
>NW_006442124.1:2041731-2092710 GCF_000325575.1 Pteropus alecto | reverse complement strand
GAATTTTAACAGGTGATGGCTGGTACCTTTAGATACAGCTCTAGATTTCTCTCCCGAGTGTCCGTTATAATAATAATAAGATATCTAGGTACCCATACCTGGCAGAGCTCTTATGTATTTATCCATTTATCTACCCACCCATTCTTTGAACAATTACTTATAAAGTAACTACTATTGTCAGTCACTGAGTTTGTCACATAATTTTCAAAAAATGTTGCTAAAAGAAAAATAATAAAAAACAAGGAATGCAGAAAGATTGTCCAAAAGAAGAGTTTGGTATGGTATTTTTCTTTCCTTATCCTCCTTACAGCTTTATCCCAGACTTACAGGTTCTTCCTGTGATCCAGTTCCATTATTCTGCCTACTTCCTAAGGCATAAGTGATTTCTCCTCTCTCTTTTTTTTTTCAAAGTTATCCACATTTTGGGACAAATAAAAATGCAACTCAAACAGACAAAAGCACTTAAGTTGGTATTGAAACATGCAAATGAATTAGTGGAAGAATTCTCTTTACTACTAGCGGCTTTATAGGGCTCCTCATGTCAGAAGATGTGGATTGTTTTGAGTTACCAATGATCAGGATATTGGAATACAGATTTTCATGCAGATCTTCAATCATTCTAAAAAAAAGTCATAATGTTACACCTGTGTGCCAGATGCAGATCTGAGGCTTCTTCTCCAAATAGAAGACTGGAATACAGAGGTGAAACTCATAATCTTATTAATGATGGGCCATGAGCTACTGAAGACTTCTGTGCGTTTTAACCACAGTCTTATATTCTACCTAGTCTGTAAGGGCTTGGTGCCCTTCTGGGGCCTTGTAAGGAAGCAAACCACTGAAATGCTGTGCATTTTTTGATATATTTACCTGTTCTTCTACTTTATTCTTTCTCATATGAGCAAACTTATAGGACTGAGTATTTTTCAGAGTGTATAATAATAGTAAATACAGCTTCAATTTCTGTTCGTTTTTGCTTGACTTACTAATATTAGAAAAACGAAAGGTAGTTCTAGAAAGTGAGGCCTGCAAGATGAATTTTCTCAAATCCACAAAGATGGACTGGTGTCTGCACATGTCAGGCGCTATTCTAAGATCCTTAATATGGAATCTTATCAACAGCATTGTGACAGGAGTGTAATTCTCATACCCATTTTCAAGTGGGGCAATACAATAACCCTAGAGAAATTTTTTGAATTGTTTGAGTTCGTGCCACCTGTGAGAGGTGGAGCTGAATTTCAATCTCAACAGCAGAATTTCAAAGCAAAGGTTGCTTCTGTAAGCTACATTGCTTTTAGGTTAAGGACACAATCTGTCCTTATGGAGTTTATACTCTCTGGCCGGAAAGACAGAATGTGAATAAGGTTTGACGTGGGATGTGGAGGACGGCGAAAGGTTTGAGAGTGTTTAGTTAGAAAGCGCAGGATGCAGACTGAGGTTGACGTGAAACCTGGAAGGTGATGGGAGGTAAGTTAGCCAGAAAAACATACATCTAAGGACAGTACTGTCATAACGGCTCAAAGAGAGTGGATGTGGGTCATTCTCAAATCCATTTTCAACTGAGTGAACTGTACCTTTTTTTTTTTTTTTCCCCATAGATTGAAAGTGCCAAGAATGATGGTTCTATATCAAGGAGAAAACATTCTTTTGGAACAAAAATAGAACTTTTTTTCTTTCTCTCCCAAATAATTTCTGCTCATTTCCTCCACCATTTTTTTTTTTTTTAATATGAGACTCTGACACTTTCTAAGTTTAATATTGGGTCTAGAAATGCAATGCATCCTATCTTTTTCTTCACTGCAGGCTGGAAGCAAAGGGTAATGTTTACAGAAAGTTATAAAATCCTGGAAATGAGGATTCAGCATCAAATTACCATCTTACCCTTAAATATCATGCTGCTTCTGTTATTCTAAAGCAGGTGAATGTTGGCTACAGATGCAGGCTCGAAGCCATTATTCTAACTCACACTGTTAGAGCATAGATTTCATTTGCAAAAAAGTTGCTATGTCCCATCATGCTGGGAAACCTAGAACATTCTCTGCATTCACTCAGTGGCAGTTGCATTTACACGTTAACAGCATGCGGTGCACTGAGTAGATGGGTCCTGGGCACATTCTTACACATATGAATAAATAATGTTAAAGCTAATAAGATCTCTGGGAGAAAATGATGATTGTCTTTAATCACTAACCTTAAGCAGCAGCGAACCATATTATCAAACACCTTCATTTCTTATAAAACTATCTATCACACACAATATAGACCTGATGAAAAAGAAGGTGGAAGTAATCAGGACAGAATGCCAATTACCTCATTACTTGTCATAGCACATTGTAACTGGAAATTGCTTCTTTCAGGTTCTGTTTGCTCAGGCAATTACAATAAACTCTCTGCTTGACATGTTGTTTGCACAGATGTAGTGCATTAATAAACATGAGGGCTAATCTGAATTATTGAACCAGCCACAATAATTCCAACAAAGGATTTATAATAAGTCCAAGAAAGCTGAGGTATCACTGGAATTCCCTGTAAGCAACACTGACATACTTTATCACATGTAAAATCCTCAAATTTAATGTACAGTACTGGAATATGTCCCATAGGTATTTTATATTTTCCGTGGCTTTAAGTCCTAAGCAACTGCCATTAGGAAGGAGAATGAAGACTGCTAAGGTAAGCGGCTATCTCACAGTCTTAGAGGGAATTACTTTATTTGCGGCATACTGTGCACATCTCGAGCCCTTTTTATCAAATTTTTCTAAAATCTAATTTTATCTAAAAGAAAAAAATGTGCTATGGTAGTAGTAAAACATTAAATATTTCAAAGTATCATAAAAAACGTAGAAATGTCCAAAGACTAGAACGAAGGACATACAGACCTTCCATCCTTCTCAAATCAGTAAAAAGACATCTTGCAAATGTTATCTGCCATGGTCAAATGCTGAATAATCATTTAGAGTAAAGCTTAGGTCAAGTTTACTTCACTAAATTAAGTTTACCTGAGTTCATTTTTTTGCCATAAAAGTTTCTTATTCAAAGAAATAAATTGAACATCAAAAATACATTCACTTGAAAAAATTGTGTGCCTCACCAATTATTACCATACAGAGGCTGGATTTTAAAATAACTTTGCTTTGCAGTGTAATGAATAGAATTAGAAATAGAAATGTATTTAGAAGAGAATGGAGTGTATTTGTGCATAATGATTTTATTGAGGGTTATTAGTTTTATTTACTATAAGAGAGAGTACTTTCCAGCCTCTGTAGTTTGGATCAGAACAAATTTGGAAAACTCTCTCTACTTGGTGACTCCTTGGTCTTGTAAAAGGGATGTGATCCCGTCAACAAATAACCATTGTAACTCTACATTCTTAAGCAAAATCATACTCACAGAGTAGAGTCCCATCATGCCTCTTTATTTCCCCTACAATAAGCAAGGCTTATAAGTTACTCGTTTGTCAGTTTCCTATTTTGCTCAGTCTCCTTTAGATTTCATGTGATTAATTGCATCTTAATATTGGTACGATGAGTTGATTATAAACCCAAATTATAGTACCAACAAATAGTCACTCAATTGTAATCTGTCTATATAAAAAAAAGAGACAAGGCTGCCACTGTAAACCCCTTTTCTAATGAAGAGCACGTATTGTTCTAACTGTAAACATTGCTCAGATGTATGAAACATGAATAATCCTGAGATTGTCAATTCATCTCAGAAAATTACTGAGAAACAGTTTGTGCATCTTTTCCTCGAAAGTTTCATTTCTCATAGAAATTTAGAAATAAAACAAATGTTTTTTAAAATAAAATTGACTTTAAAAAGCCAATTAACAGTTAAATGTAAAATTAATACATTTGAATAATAGTTAAATGTAAATTAAATTTTGCATGTAAAACTTCTCTTAATGCAAACCCACAGATTCATATAAAAAGTAAGAACCCATCACTTTCTTTTTTCTTAATTCCACACCAACTTCTGCTCTCTCTCCTCACACCCACTCTCTCAGCATCTTGGCTCACTCTACTCCGCCCCCAACTTCATAAAAGGCTTCTTTGCTAGGACAAAAAATACCCTTTATATGGCCTAAAAAGAAAACGTGAATCAAGATATCTCAAACACTAATGGGATATATTAAAGTAATTCAATTATTTTAATCTCTTTCATATATCATGAAATTATGTAGAACAATTTCATTTAAGTGTTACTATCACTGTTGAGACTTCCATTGTGAATTGTTACACCAGCAAATATTGAAGAACATGAGCGCCAGTGAAGTCCTACTGCAGTGCATGCATGTGAGGACTGGACTGACACCCGGAGGAACATTTCCATCATAATCAACTTATTCATTCTGTAATAACCTCCTTAGGAATCACGCTTCGAGATTATAATGTGCTATGATTAGTTTCAGTCCAAAGTTAATGTTGCTCTTTGAGTTAATGTTTGCTTTACTCAAGTTATAACATTCTCACATAGAGTGAGAATACTTTTAATTATAAAATAATTATAAAAATAAATTGAATAAAATAACTGAACAATAGGTTAAAGGAAGATGAATTAGACTATTTAAGCCTCCTTTGAAAGACAAAATCATGGGGAACTTAAAAGTAAGGAAAGCCAGATTTCATGAAACAAAAATTACTTTTTAGTTAATTTTAACCACATAATTTTCTATTTCAAAATGATGATTTTTTTCTGCATTATCTTTCACTACCGAAAGGTTTGGGTACAAAGTTATACACACCTATGTATTTGGTGGGAATAGCTGGATTTCCCTGATCATTTTCCAATGATCATATTTACTCAAGTGAATATTCAAAAGCAAAAATGTGAACTACGTAATTTTAAAAAATGTTTTAATATCAATAACACAAGTTAAATCATAGAAAATCAAAGCTCAGAAAAGTCCTCATTTTCACTCCACTGTCAACTAAGGCAATTTAAACATATGTATAATTGGAGTGTGTTAGTAAGATTATAAATAACAAAATTTCCATACAACATGTACAGTTTTGAAGAAGAAAGTATTAATCTCTATCTTTATGTTAGATAATAATATCAATATTTATTCATATCTACATTAAAATTCTATTAATATCAATATTTTATAGCTTTTCTTGATGTGTAAAAACATAAGCATAAATTAATAGTAATAAAGATTTAGCCATATAATTTATACAAGTAAACTAGGAAATGAAATTCATAGAAAATTATATACGAGCTACAAAATAAAAAACAAAACACATGTTCTTATCATTCTAGTTTAACTTTAATCTCAATGATAGTAATTAAATATAAGAGGATACATTAATTTCCTCCAAGATAAATTAAATAGTGATGTAGTTTAAATCATTTACTTTGTACTTAATCATTTTTAAAACCTTGGGAAACTTGCATGTAAAACTTTGAGAGATAACAATGTAAGCATATTCATAAAATCATACATATTAATGTATGTTAGATAATATCAGTATATAATAGTTTGTGTTAAATATAATGTATACTCACATATTAATACATGTATACCTATAAAATGCTAGATAACTAATTAATATTCATCCCTTCCCTTTTGGTTCTAAATTCATTAAGATGACTAAACAGAAAACATTGACTTTACAGTAGGTGTTGCTTTTAGCTGAAAGAATATTTTAGAAATTAAATTTTATACACCTGTAATTTAGGTCAGTTATCTATTAAAAGTTAGAACGTGAAAATTTAGTTTAAAAAAGTAAGGTGTTCAAAACTGGTCAATTATAAAACTAGAGGGTGTGCAGTGAGCTGGGACCAGGAGTGAGTCACACACTTGAGATCTTAAGAGCAATAGACTGTGCTGGAGAACACCTAGTACAGTACCAAGTCTTCACATTATTTTTATTTCCATAAATTAAAAAAAATTTTTCTCATTATAAACTAATGATACATAAACTTAAAATGTAAAATTGACATTTTTGTTACTGTCCTTCCTTCACTTCTTCTTCCACTCTGGATTCAATTAACCCCGACATGTAAACTTAAAACACCTACAAAATTACAGTGGAGCACTGTGTATAGAGGCATGGAAAAAGAAATATAAATTACATTCCTAAAATCTGAAGAATCTACTAATTAAGTTTCAAAGTGTTTGAAGTTTGTAAAAATTACATATTTTATATAGTTACAAATCTTTTCTAAAATTCTCTTTATAGTACAATTTTGAAATTTCACTTTACATCGCTATCTGTTATCATTGGGAAATATGAAAGAAATAAAAACTACACATCACAGTATGTCAAACGTTTTTAGCTAAGATACTATTTAAGTATATTTTTCTTATCAGGAAATAGGGAATTTCAGATTTCGAAGTAAACAATTATTAGAAAAGCTACCGAAAAAGTTATCAGGATAGTCCTTGACTTCTGATTCCACATGAAAAAGCATGAATCATTTGTGGGAACATTTCCTTCCTAGTGGCTTATTCACACCCAAGGACAAGAGAACTCTCCAATCTTTATAAAAATGACATATATTCACAGTTAATTCATTAAAAATACATATTTGTTGTACATTTGTGAACATCTACAGTCCTTTTAATCTGACCCAAATGATTATATTGTGTTATTTACTTTTATATTCTGTATTTAAAAAGGGCTCGAAGTGCCATTCTATAAAAACATCTCCTGAGTTCAAAATGTGACATCAGCAAGTCATTAGCCACTTATACCTCAGTCTGCATCTACTTCTTTTCTAGGAGAGACTGGCAAATGAAATTTGAAGACAACGTGTAGCCCTTTTTCTGAGCCTAGCAACACGATAAGGCTAAATATCGTGTTTGGATTCTTCACCCTCAAAAGTGGATGATATTGGTCACTTATCTGCCACACTTCTTTGGAATGCCACATTCATAAGTATTTTCCAGTTCTATATCAATTTCAACAATGCCTATGCTCCCAGGAAACCAAAGCATCTTGCAACAAAAGCACAATGGAACAGCTTTTATTTATTTTTAAGGATTTTTTTAAAAAGCTTTCTCTTCCTAATACAGAGACAAACCAAGCAGACTTTGAAATACTTATTGTCGATTCTGTTCCTATTTTTTGTTCATCTAAAAGAATGAGTGGGTGCAAATACTACAAAAGTGAAAAGTTGAATTTCTTCATCTAAGAAGTCCATTTGCTCTTATGTGAGAACATTGGAAACACAAAGAGAGCAGGAGAAATCAATTAGGTTTTGCATTTCCTGGAGCTGGTAAAAGACTACTAAATCAGGATGTGTGTTGATAGACACCTGCTGAGAAAACCTAGGCTGGAACACAGTAAGGGACACTATGAGGAGCTGTCAGGGCCACATAGGGAGTAGCACTGAAATATATTGACTAGGAGCTTTTAGAGTGTGTTTTAGAGAAAGTTGCTTGCCTTCACTCTGGCATGAAAACTCAATACCAAAGAATTTGGAAGAATGAAACCAGAGAACTTGCTGTGGGAAGGAAAGTGAAAAGATGCATTACTCCATTAGATCATCTCTCAAGGAGATGACCCTGGGAAGGGCACTTATCGGGCACAGTAAATGTCAGCCATCTACCCTGAGGTGACTTAGCAACTTTCACTGAAAAAAGTTCCACATCTCTGAAGCTAAGCTCTTTTGGGAGGGCATTCTAAAGTGAAATGCTTTAAAATATCCGTTTACAAGGGTTAGTTTAATCACAAGAAATTACAGCAGAGAAGATTCGGGAAATAGTCACATAATTGGCAGCTCTTTTGATTTTAGACCAAGCTTATTAGACCATGCTGACATTTTTCCACAATCAAATTACATAACAGTTTCATCGTCAAAAACACGTTCACTAGGAGCTATTCAAGAAATTTAATTCTGAATTAGGAAATTCAGTAAGTTATGCTTTTTCGAGGAGACAACATTCACCTCTGACAATTACATAAGTGTAGTCTATATTTAAGTGCAAACCCATGGCTTTTCACTTTGTTTTATGAGTGGAGTGCCATCAGATTTTCTTTCTCTTTTTCCCTCCTATGCTTCCAGCCATTAAAAACAACAACAAGAGTAATTTATTTGACACAGGATTGATAATTACCCAAAACTTCTCTCAACCAAGAGCTCTAAATCCTTCACCAGCACAGAAACAGACACTCAAAATACTGCAAGGAAGCAAGCTTACCTTTTGCTTGTTCTGTTCATCTTAATACAAGTGCTAACGTGGTAGTGTCCTGTTAAGCTTCCCCCCTTGGCAGAACTGCATGGACTGATACAGATTCAAAGAAAGCAAATAGGAGCTTTACCAGTGAAAATGTGGAAAATCCAAGAATTAAAGTGCCGTTATTTCAATTTGAGGAGAGTACAGTGTATTTCTTAGAATATGTGACTCAGTGCATATTTCTTTGTCATTGTTTTGAGGTTCATTTAACCATAAAGAGGAAACATGACAACAAAAGTAGAAGGGAGCTCAGTGAAGCATGGCTGGCTTGACAATAGGCTTTCTGCAGGTTAGCCAAATTTAACTGGCAAAAGCTTGCCCCAACCCTTTTGTCTGCGACATTTGCACCATAATGTCGCCCTCTCTTCCTGTATTTCACAGATCAAGTTTGACCATTTATCCCAAAAGATGGAAAAAGTCATTTTGGGTTCTGTCCATAAAAGTTACTTTATAAAGTATTGTGCAATCCTGCTACAAAAGATTCAAAAGGGGAAAGTGCACTTCACATGGCCACAATTAGGGCTTCTGTTTCCGCTCTCCTGCCCTTGTCAAAGCTTTGATTTAGTTTCCCTCGGTTTTGTCCAAGGGTCGTTACAGACGTCTGCAGGCGATTAGCATCTCCCCCCACAACTCCCATCCAACTGGGTGATTAGCAAATTAGAACTTTGCATTCTTCTCTGTCTACTGAAACATATTGGAAAAGATTAGCAAATGTGGCTAATTATGGAGACCTGAGGGGAACATCAAGGTGTTTCCTCAGAATTTTGGTAGCTAAATATTAAGTTAACAATCGGGTATGCCATTATGGCACATGTTCCAGCGTTTGATGAAGCATTCAGCTCTGAAACTTAAAAATAATTGTATCCTTGATGGGGAGCCTCAGAAACATTTTGCGTCCTTGCCATATCCAAATGGTGCCAACCTAACCCATTATAAACCATATTTGGTGTATACAATGTACAGTATCGTGCATATTTACAGCCTCCTTTCAGAAACTGAAACCCCTACTCTATAAAGGAACTCAGTATATTTTTCAAAGTATTCAAGACCTATGCATCAGGGTAGATGTCAACTTTAAATAAAGTATTCAAATGATCCAGGAGAGATTGTGTCTTTGGTTTCAAGTGGCAACTGAAATATTAAAAAAACTTTCCTGGTTCCATCTTTATAGTAGCAGAGCAAATGTTTGAATAGGTTAGCAGAGAGGAAGGGACGCCTTTGGTAGAATTATCTCAACTGTATATAGAATCTAGAATCTATAGATGGATAGGGTGATTGAGGCCCAAATATCAGACTTTCATTCAAAATATACATTCTGAAAAAAAAAAAACAATTCTAAATTGTACTCTATAACACAACATAAAGAAATTTAAATGTGTTTCATCTCTTTATTTTTCTTATAATTCTTTGGTGGTGTCTCAAACACGTGGCGCAAATATCCCCAAATTATAGAAATCAATATAAAATGAAAAGGTAGAAAGTCACGTTAAGTCATACGCTGACGCAAAAATAAAATTAAAACTCATACGCAGGCTATCTCAATTTCAACCTACTCCTCAATGCATGTACTCAGGCTCAAAACATCGATAGCCGAACACTTCACTACCAAAAAGCCTCTGTTCCATGACACTGCTTTTTATCTAGCCAGGTATCCTTACAATGTAGGGACAAAGTGGATGACCATTACCATTATAACATGACTCACTTCATCTCTTTGCCAGGAAAGTAGTCCCCCACTGCTAAAACAAAGGGTCCCAGTGATAAATTCTGAAAAGACAAGTTTGATGCCTGAGGCCATCTGTCATTTTTAGTTTTTGAGAAAAAAAAAAAAAAACTGTTTATAATGGCAGATCTCAGGCCCCTTGCCGATGAGTAAAGAGAAAATGTACCAAGATACAAACGTGAATGAACAGACTCTAGACGATTCCTTTATATCTTAGACACAGCAATCCCCAGATCAATACATGAACTTAGAGATAACTGACATAGCCTGCTGAGGGAGGCTGGTTCCGACTCCTCAGTTCTAGGATGTTCTGGGATCACAAAATACTGTACCAAATCACCGCACAATATGTGTTACAGACCGTGGCAGTGTCCTAATAAGTAGAATTTTGATTTTATTACGTTATTTATTTTATCACAAAGTTCAAATTCTGTAGTGTATCAGAAAAATTTTAATTTAGGAGCACGATAACATGGTTAGTGGTATTGTGTGAGAATGTGAACAATAACTGCTAATTGAATGATGGTAAACATCACCAGACTTTATCAATGCTGACGTTTAAAATAGAAGCTATTTTCAATAGTCAACTACTCTCCTTTCACGAAAGTAAAACAGTTTTCTTACAAAGGGGTCTTATTTTTTTTTCACTCAATATTATTGATATGTTTTCCCATTTTCCACTTTATGTTTCTTGTATTTACAACTATTCTCATGAAATCAGAAGAAGAGAATGCTCGTATGGTAAAAATAGAGATGTGATATAAAAGCATCTCTTCTTGGCAAGTAAATAAATTAATCGATTGATGGATTGCTTTGCAATATTGTCCTTCAAAGGGAGTAGATGAGGGACAGTACTATAATTTTTCTCAATAGTTATAGCTGTAACTATAAGGGAACAGTTCCATTCTTCACTAGTCCAAAGTTCTCTTTCCAGAATCCTTAACACAGCACTTACTACCTGAATCTCATTATTTCTCCCTTTTATTTCTTCCATGTAGCTTAGTATTAGCTACACGGGACAATCGAAAATATATTCATTCACTTAGTTTTATTTTGCCTTTTTTTTTTTGAGATTTGATCTGGAGCTTTCTATATATGATGATGATGAAGAGGAGGAGGTAGAGGAGAATATAATGGTTGTGGCCATTTATATTTATCTTCCAAACATTTCATGTTGGGAAGTAAAAAAATACTCTTTAATAAGCCAGAAAACAAATATAAACCAGAACAGTCATAGATGACCTGGACATAGAGCCACCCTACATCAAACTGATATTAATTGAGTCCTTATGTTAACTTATTTGACTATCAACTTATTTATTCTTTATTTCAGTCAAATAATATTAAGCAAATATTATTATTCCCATTTAACAGTTGTTGAGTAAATGGAGGTTCAGAGATATTAAATAACTGCTCCATAGTCACATAGCTCAAAACTAGGAGAGGCCAGAATTCAAATATTAATCGATTCAAAGCCCTATGTTTAAAGTTGTTTAAAAAAATTATGTCTTTTATAATATTTCTCTGATAATACATACAATTTTTCCCAAAAAAACCTAAAGAAGTTTATAAATCAAGATGAAATTCCCAAGAAATCATTGAAGAAAGTATAACATTGTTGGCTTAGAGTATTATATATTTTATATTTTTTCCATGCAATAATTAATGACTAATTATACTAATATGTTTTATTAGTCTTCTTTAACAAAATTAAGTGTATTATCCATAAAATACTAGAGAACACAAGTAATTTACAATTATAGTGTTTTTTAATGATTTTACTCATATCTTTCATAGTTTACTCCATACTAAACTCCAAAATTACCTCATAGTTTACACACCCCTTCTACACACACACAAACACATCATGAATCATTGGTAAGTACAAAGTGATGTCTTAAAGAAAAAGAAACAGATCTCAAAGGCTATCTTATGGATTGAATATTTGTGTCATCCACCCCCATAAATATGTTGAACCCTATCCCCATGGTGATGGTATTTGGAGGCAAGGCCTTTGGGAGTTAATTAAGTTTCTATGTGGTCATGAGGCAGGGCCCCCCATAATGGGATTAGTATCCTCATTAGAGGAAGAGAGATAAGAACCTGCTCTCTTTCCAGTGAGGACACAGTGAGAACTAGGACCTCTAATGTCAGAAGCCTGTAAAAGGACCAGGAAATGA
The DNA here is from genome assembly GCF_000325575.1 of Pteropus alecto. NCBI lineage: Eukaryota > Metazoa > Chordata > Mammalia > Chiroptera > Pteropodidae > Pteropus > Pteropus alecto. Next base: position 2,080,625 of record NW_006442124.1, on the reverse strand, counting down.
ATCTACCAAGACTTTGATCTTGGACTTCCGGGCTTTCAGAACTGTAAGAAAACGTGTCTTTTGTTTAAACCTAAGGTATTTTTTATGGCAGCTTAATCATACTGATACAGACATTCTACTACCTTCAGAATAAATGTAATCCCCTCCGTGTCCTTGACTCATGAGACCAGGCTTCCTGGGACAGATCTTTCTTTCTCTGGGATTAGTTTTCTCTTTAACTTTCCAACTTTCCTGTGGTTAATAGATTTTGTGTGTGAAGGAGAGGAATGGAGTCTTCTTTTTAAATTAAATTTTATTTTATTTTCCTATTTATTGTGAGATAATTAGCATATAACATTATTTTAAGGGGTATAACATAATAATTGCATATATGTATATGTCACAAAATGATTACAATTTTAATGTGTTCATCACCTAAACAAGTTATACACCTTTTTCTTATGAGAACTTTTAAGATCTAATCTCTTAGCAACTTTCAAATATACAATACAGTATTGCTAACTAGTTTCCATGACATACATTACAACACCAGAACTTATCTTACAACAAAAAGTTTGGACTTTTTGACTACCTTCACTCAGTCCCTCATATTAGTGATTTTTGAGTGCATATCCATATGTTTATTGGCCATTTGCATGTCTTCTTTGGAAAAAAATGTATATTTAGGTCCTTTGCCAGTTTTTAAATTGGATTATGTTTTTTTCTACCGAGTTGTATTTGTTCCTTATATATTTTGGATATTAACACCTTATCAGGTAATGTGGCTTGCAAATATTTTCTCTCATTCTATAGGTTGCCTTTTCATTTTGTTGATCATTTCTTTTGCTGTGCAGAAGCTTTTTTACTTTGATGTATTCCCACTTGTCATTTTTGCTTCGGGTGTTAATACAAAAAATCACACCAAGACCAAAATCAAGAAGCATTAGCCTCATATTTTCTCCTGAGAGTTTTATAGGTTTAGGTCTTACATTTAAATTTTTAATACGTTTTGAGTTACCTTTTTGTGGACAGTTAAATATAGGGGTCTATTTTCATTCTTTTGCATGTGAATATCGTTTTCCCAGAATCATTTATTGAAGAAGCTGTCTTTTCTCCATAGAGTATTCTTGGCTCCCTTGTTAAATATTAGTTGACTATATATGCATAGGTCTATATCTTGGCTTTCAGTTTTGTTCCATTAGTTTGTATGTCCATTTTTGTTACCAGCACTATACCATTTTTGTAATATAGTTTGAAATCAGGAAGACTGATATTTCCAGCTTTCTTCTTCCTCAAAATTGCTTTGGCTATTCAGACCCTTTCGTGGTTCCATATAAAATTTAAGATTGGTTTTTCAATTTCTGTAAAAAATGCCATTGGAATCTTGATACCAATGTAATCTATAGATAGATTACTACCTGAATCTCATTATATGAGATTATAATCTATAGTTATCTTTGGTTAGTATGAACATTTTAATAATATTAATTCTTTCAGCTCCTGAACACAGATAATTTTTTCATTTATTTGTGTTCTTTCCAATTTCTTTCATCAACTTCTTATAGATTTCAATACATAGATCTGTCACCTTCGCAGTTAAATTTATTCTTAAGTATTTTCTTGTTTTTGATGTTATTGTAAGTGAGATTGTTTTTCTTATCTTTTTTCAACAGGGAAGTTTCTTCATCAGTCAGCTCAGTTGGGGACTCTAGACAGGTCAGTTATTAGCATCCTTGGGCAAGTGGGGCTCTCTCTGTTTGGGTATGCTACTTCTGGTGCTCTGAGTTTGGGAGTGCCGCTGGCTGGGAACAGTTGGATAAGATTGCTGTCTTAGTTCCCTGTCCGAATGTGGCTGTAGGGTTGGTTCCAGGCTGACCATTTTACGTGGTTAGGCTTTCTAGTTAGTTAGGACTGGATTCTATACTCACCATCAAATGCATGACTGTGATATTTACTTTCCTGCTCAGGCAGATCTATAAGATAAGCTCTATAGTACTATTGCCTGATGGATGGGACTGGAATCAGGAGGAACTCCAACCAGGCTCCTGGGCCAGATGGGGTCATTGGCTCAGCTTTGAAGATGGACAGAGCCACTGACTGGGATCTCTGCTCAGATATCACTGAAAATGGAGATGTAGAGTGGATTACGCAGCCTTCCCAGTGCTCCGGTAGCAGACTTTCTGGCCTCTTCCCACTAGCAATAGCACTCCCACTCCATTGTGACAAACAAAAATATCTCCAGACTTTGGCAAATATCCTCCCTAGGAGGTATAATTGTTCCTGATTGAGGACCACTATTGTAGCCAATACGAAGTGCTTTGTATTTATTCTCTGTGTTATCCAGAATCATTGACCTTTGAGCAGAAAAGTTGCAGGGTTCTAGTGGACATTACATAAAGCTCCACACTACATGTGAGACTATAAAGGAAGATCAGAGGACCAGTGAAGAGACAAGGGTAGAGATCCAGATAAGAAACACCTGGGCTTGGACTGCTGAAGACATTATTGTTAGGAGTTACTGATGGGTGGGATAAAGGAAGTAAGAGACAACAAAGAAGACTCCAATTTTTGACCAAGGTAACTAAACAATGATAATGTCACTTTCATGGTTAATTTTATGTGTCAACTTGACTTGGCTAAGGGATGCCGAAAGAGCTAGTAAAACATTATTTTGTGTGTGTGTTTGCGATATTGTTTCCAGAAGAGATTAAGATTTGAATCAGTAGACTGAGTAAATAAAATAGCCCCTACAAATGTGGGTGGATATTATCCAATCCATTAAGAGCCTGGATTAAACAAAAACTGCTAAGAATGGTAAATTTGCTCTATTTCCTTGAACTGGGACATCCATCTTCTCCTGTCCTTTGGCGTTAACACTCATGATTCTTCAGGATTTAGTTTCTCTGGACTTCAGACTGGAACCAGAAATTACACCATCAAACCCGATATTCAGGACTCAGACTCAATTATACCACCAGCTTCCCTGGTTCTCCAGCTTGCAGATGGCAGACTGTGGGACTTTTCATCTTCCATAATTTCATGAGCCAATTATAATAATCAGTCTATCTATCTGTCTTATATAAATCAGACTATCTATCTGTCTGTCTATCTGTCTCTCTCTCTCTCTATTATCTATCTATCATTTATCCTTCCATCCATCTATCATCCTATTGGTTCTGTTTCTCTGGAGATCTCTAATACAGTCATTGACTTAAGTGAGAAATCTTCGATAGAGATAAAGGGTGAAAGATTTGTGGGGTGTGGGTATTAGGGCAGGGAGAAAAGTTTAAAGGTAATAGCAATTCTGTCATGAACATGTAATTTGAGATTCTCTTTAGATATATAAGTTGAGACAATGGGTAGACTGTTGGATATTCAAGTTGGGGGTTAAAGGGAGTAATTAGAAGTGAAAACACAAACTTATTTAGGAATCAATATATACAGAGACATTTAAAATCACAGGACCAGATTTAATCACTTAGGATTCTGGTACAAAAATATATGCCTAAATGTGTTCCAGAAGCTTTGCAGGATATTTAAATTTTTGAGAAAAAACACGGATTCCTGGTATCTGTTGGATAGTACATGAGCTAACACAGGTAGTTTACAGTTTCAACATTAGATTGAACCACACTCCTTTTAATGTCATCGTATTTTTATGAACTATGATAAAAAGTAAGTACTGCATGGAAACCAATGTAAAATAAGAAATGAAAATGTCAGTGTCCAGTAGGATTTTAAGATGTCAGAAATTGCGCAGTACCCAAAAGATGCACGCATTGCAGTAGTAACAAAATAAGCATATTACTCTTCTTTCAAATATTGTGTATTTTTAACATGACTGTAATGTTGTTAGAACATGTATTAGTTGCCTATGGCTACTGTGATGAATTACTACCAATTTAGTTACTTAAAACAACGCAATTTTTTTCTCTTGCAATTCTGGAGGTCAGAAGTCCTAAATTGTTTCACTGAGCTGAAATTAAGATGTCAGCAGGACCACACTCCCTTTGTAGGATCTGGCAAGGATTCATTTTTAGCCTTTTCCAGCTTCTATAGCTACATCCCTTGTAGTACTTGGTTTATGGCTCCTTCTTTCATCTTCCAAATCAGCAGTGTAGCATCTTCAAATCTTTGTTGCACATTATCTCTGTCTCCTTTGCCCCTCCCTCTTTCCTTTCTCTTGTAAGGACATCTGAGATTATAGCAGCCCATCCAGGTAATCCAGAGTAACCTAGCTATCTCAATATCCTTAAATTAGTCATATATGCAAAATCTCTTTTGCCATCTAAGATAATACATTCATAGATTCCAGGGATTTGTTTCTGAATAGCTTTGAAGGACATTATGCAGCCTACCACAGGATGTAAATACATAGTAAATTGTTTGGAACTAATTACTTAAAAAATGGAACTCTCAGATACTTCTTTCATCATAAGAGTATTCTGAAAAACACTACTGAGACATTAAGGATACCAAAACCTGTGAAAGTTTCATAACCTTTGACCTAGATAATAAGGTAGTTAGAGACCCAAAGATTTCCAATAATGAGTTTTGGAGAATTCCAACTTTGGAAAGATAGAAATGATTCATCAGGGAAGAAGAGCTAATGATGCAGGAGTAAAACTAAGAAAATGTGGGATTTCAGAAGGCAAGTGGAAAAAAGTGCTTAAGGAAGGAACAATAATATGTGTTTAGCACCACTTAGCACATAGTGTAAGATGAAAAGTGAGATCTGATGTTTGTATTTGGCCACAACTGAACCCAAAATACAAACATAAATATATTTTGGACACAACCGAACCCAAAATACAAATATAAATACATTTTGGTAGTTAACTGTCCTATTATAGTATAGTGAACAATCATCTAAACTGGTCTTCAAAAAAATAATTGCGACCTCATATATAGTATATTTACAGCAAAAGTTATCTATCTTCTATCTATCTATCTATCATCAATCATCATCTATCATCTATCGATAGTATTCACTATTCATCTTTTTATAAAGCCAGAAGGTGGCAAAATGTAATGACAGCTCTTCATCCAAACATTTTCCTGACGTCCCAACCTGTATCAACATCACAGAATCAGAGGTACGTGGCTAAAAGAAAATCACTGCTAATGAATTGCTCTGAAAATACTTGTAGTTCAGGTTGGGGCATTACAGAAAGATATCCAACATACAAACTGGATGACCTGTGCAGGAGTTCTTGTGTACCTAGTTGCTGACCCTGAGTTAATGTGGAAAAATTTGTCAGTATTGGCAAAAGAGCCCAGTCAACATATAATTGATTTAATTAAGAATTCATGTATTTATTCATTCAATAAACACTTAAAGAGCTCCTACCACTTTGGGCAACATGCAAGAGACTTATTACATGCCAGGCAAGACAGCCCAAGACTAACCACATTCTGTCTGGTGGGTTTTTCAGGGAGAGAGCAAGAACAGAAAGAGAACATCACAGAACAAAGCTTATGTGATGTAGCAAAATCACATACTCATTTTCAACATTTCAAACCCTATCCAGTTTTTAAATGGGATTTTTTCAGATGAATTACATCACTTATAAAAATACATACCCACATTATGCAATCAGGAGCATCATCAAATAAATTTGAAATGGTTTCCTTCTTAATAACCTCTACCAGTTTCCAGCAGGACATCAAATTAGCAGAGTAAAATATCTGTTACATACCACCCGCTCGACTGAACTCAATAAAATGTATATTTTCACGTCTAGTTTGAAGAGTTGAAATATCTACATTATTGAGCAATGGCCAGGTAAAATTCAAAGACAGTACATCTTTTTCAAACTGATATTTGTTGTATTTGCTGTCATTTTAAAATCCTTTATATTTTAGGGAGCAGATTTTCAAAATAGTTATAAACATTCTTTTTTTTCCCCCAATTCAAAACTTTCAGTAGCTTTTTAAAGTATATGTTAAATTTAGAGCTATTTTTCCTAAAGACAGAAGTGCTATGTAATATTCCCTTTAGAAGGTATATTGTATTTACATTTTGCAGTTTGGACTGAAGATAATGAAAAGAAAGCCATCCACCTTGTAATGTATACAAATGTAAGGCTAAATCATTATCACATGCTCATTCAATTTCATTTTTATCATTAATGTTATCAGTCTATTGAGAAAATCTTATGCTTACTTTAAAAGTATTCATTTACAAGGTCCCGAGGAACCAATTAAAAGTAGAGAATCATACAGAATCCAAACAAAAAATGTTAACCCAGGTAAAATCTTTTAAAAAGAATAAGATTGCACTGTAGTAATCTCAAAGACAAGAGACTTAAAGAAAAAAACGTTTCCGTTTCCTGTTGCATAGTTTCTTCATGGATCAGAAAAACACCTTCACAATTGCTCTTTCCTAACCTCTTTTTCATTTAAGAATTCATTCATTTTCCATTTGGTCTTCTCCCAACTTCTTGTGTACTGCCTTTGGCCAATAACCACTCATCAGGAATTGGTTTGCTATGAGCCTGTGGAACAAATCTTCCCGCTGCTCACTACCCAGATGGAATCAGAGACATTTCACCCAAGCATTGGGAAGAATTTCATGTGTGTTCAAAAATATACTTTCCCAAGGTGGTTTTCAGGAGACATTTGCTAATTTAAAATATATGTTTCCCTGCTCTCTCTGAACCTGGTAAACAGTGTTCCTGGAATAGGATTTTCATATAAAATACAAGAAACTATTTAAAGTGAAATAGAATTTTATATCAATAGTGAATACTTTTGTAGTATAAGTGTGTCCCAAATATTGAACGGGAGATACTTATGCTAAAAATATTTCCAATTTTTATCTAAAATTCAAAAGTGAGTATTTGCTAAATCTGACAATCCTATTCTAGGGGCTATTAGACATTAACCTCCTACATAAATGTCTTTTTAGTGCATTCCCAAATGGTCAGGAGGCCAGTATTTACTACTCGTCTTTTCAGAAACTCACAAAGGAGGCCCAAAGTAATGACATCTGTTCCTCAAGAAATTTTCCTGAGACTTTAGACTTTTAGAAAACTAACCTTTTCTCACATTAAAAGCTGAAAGAGCTTGAGTCTTACATCTCAGTGTACAACAGGGGTTGTAAAATCTATATTCTCAGTCAACGAATTTTGCTATCTAAAATGTGTTAATTTAAAGCTATTGATGTGAATAATAGCAAAATAGTAATAAGTTTTTAAATAATTGAACATTACCTCAAAATATTTTAGAATTAAAAAAACTCTACAATATCAAAAACTTGGGTATATTTATCAAATATATCAAAAATGCACTATTTTCCATGGAACCTTAGGCCTCAATAAGCCTTGGTTTCCACATTCATAAATGTGAGATAATAGCCTCTATAGTAGAGTTGTTATGAGCATTAGACATTAGTTCAGTAGAGGTCTTAGCAGAGATCCATAGATTTAGTAGAAAAATCAGATAATAATAAATATAATTATTTTTAGAGGCATAGCTGATGTACATCATCTAGAAAAATTACAAACCATCTTAAGATTGCTAAGGAAACATGCTAAGCTTGAACTTAAAACAATAAAATGATTTGTTTTCTATCGCAAATATTTTAATATTTAATTACAAAATATTTTGGAGAAAGAATCAGTTAAATACAGGGCAAAAGACTAGATAATTTGCCATTTGAGGATAAAATATGCAATGGAAGTTCATAATTCAAAATGTTAATCAAATATATTTTATAACTATAGTATTATTGTAGTCACTATGCTGGTGGATATTTCTAGCCAAATACACAGAACAATAAAAGATATAGATGTAACAAATTAGGAAGCAGAGTTGAACCTAGTTATTTTGTTTATGAAGGTAATTTTACCATAAAAAATATTTTTATAATTTAGGATTTTAATATGAATCATATATTGGCAACTTGCCATCAAGTACTCTATGCAGTCCTAAGGTTCCTTCATTTTCTGATTCATTTTTTTATTTGACACACATGTGCTAAGCACCAAATATGTGTTAGGCACTGTGTTAAGTATACAGGTAGAATGGTATGCAAAATAAACAAGGCCGATGAACAGATCAACCTTATATACTGTTGGCTGCCTTCAGTCCCTTTTCTAATCAGTCTACGTACCATGATTTGCCAGTTTAACCACTGGCAGATCTATGGCATTGAAAACTGAGTAGAAACAGGCTCATAAGAGAGAGTTACAAACTGAACACTGTATTTAAAAAGGTCAGGGAAGTAAGTTAATAAACTTCAGTCCCTAATAAGATGCAAATTCTATAAGAATAAATAAAAAGTGAACAAATACATAGGTTCAAGATTCTCAGGCTAAAATAGAGCCATCCATGCTTATAGACTCTTTAGTTATTTAATACATTTATTTAATAAATATTTATTGAGTTATTCTTGTCCCACACACCATGTAACAACTATGACATGGGTATCTTAAATTATAGTTATTAAAAATCAGATTAAAATGTAGAGGTAGGAATTTTTAAGACTATCTCAGTCTCATCAGGTACTAAAATTAAGATATATATTGAATAATGTCTTTTATAATAGCTAGAGTATATATTAAAAATAATGCTCAAAGTTAACCTGGTATGATTGAGTCACTATTTATTCTATTCAGTGTTAAATGAAGGCTAAAGATGTATTAGTTCCTTGTATAAGATTTTTTGTAATCTCTACGGAGAATTTCCACTTTACAAGTTGGAATTTTCATTGAGAATACCAGATTTTGCTAACTTTACAGCCAAATTTGTGGCCAAAATCATTTTCTTATAAATGTCATATTCATATTCCTATCTTTGCCTAGTTTAAATTTTTTGTTCTAGTCATCTGGTCATTTCCATTTATAATTCCTTTCCTCCCCTTGTAGATTATAACATTTCATTCAGACCAGACACTGAGATGATGAATGAATAGTCTGGAGAGTTTCAAATTGGAACAGCAGGGAAAAATATAATATGTACCACTCTATAATTTATTCCTGAAAAATTCATTCATCAAGTTCTTTCTTACCTACACTCTCAGCCTGAATAGTCTCCTTCCCACTCCCCCAGTCTCATCAATGGTCTTACTCACTTCATTAACTTTTATTAATTTTCTTATTATTTAAAAAGGAAATTAGCCCCCATAAGTTTTATATATGTAAGAAAGAAGGAAAGTATAGATTTTTCAAGACCTCATTATTCAACTCAGAATTAAAAGTTTATGATGCTATCTCTCTCTCTAATTCTACCTCTTATCTCCCCATTACAAGGTAGTTACTTACTGAATTTTGTTTTTTCATCTTTCTCTTGTTTTTTTTTCTTTTCTTTTCATGATTTTATCAGCACTCATGGCTCTAAACACATATTATCAATCGTAGCTCCCTTTTCGGTCTTTATAAAATATTTCTAAACTTTTTACCCTCAACCTAATATTTATAAGGCTCATTCACTCTCATGGATGTAGATTAGATGTCGTTTGTTTATTTTTTACATGGTCTAGAATTATTCTATGAGAAAAAATCATGGCTTAAATTACACAAGTGACTGTTGAACATATGGATTGTCTCCACTTGTGCGCAGCTCTGAAAGGGCCACGGTGAGCATTCCTGGATGTGTTGCCTGGTCCATGCGTACCAGAGATTCAGAGAAGGATCTTCCTGGGAATTAAATTGTTGGGTCACAGAGGAGTTGAATGTTTCACTTTAGAAGGTAGTGCCAAACTCTGTGCCAAGGGATTTGTATAAAATATAATTAGTAGTCGTGGCCCAGATAGTAGATGTTTTATATCCCCACCAGCTCTTTGTGTTTAGAAAGAAAGCCTCGAATTTGGGGGCTGAAGACTTACTTGGGTTCCCTGAGAAAGATACTAAAATTTCTGTGCTTCCGTTTCCCTGCTATGTAAAATAGATCACAGATTGGTGTGTGGATTAAATGAGAGGGAGAGAGAATGAGTATGTGTGTGTGTGTGTGTGTGTGTGCGCGCGCGGGGCGGGGAGCAAGATTTACTTATCGAATGATATTTTATGGTTTCTGGTAATATGATAAGTTGTTTTGTTTTTCAACTAAAATTCTTTCTGTTTATATGTATATTTAAAGCATTTTTCTCTCCATCTTTTTTTCTTCTAGTCTTTTCTCTATTTGAGCTTCCTCTCTTTGGCTTTCTTTTATTTATTTCCCTGTGTCCCAGTCCTCCTCTCTTTATCAGAACTTGATGAAATGCAAAATAAAACATGTTAGTTGCGTGAGTTGAATACATTTTTTTGTTTTGTTTTCTGATCTTTGTAGGGTTTTTTGTTTGTTTGTTTACATGTTTTTAATAAAGAGATTCAGCTGCTCCAATTTGGTTACTGGTGTAGAAACTCACATCCGGAAGTTCCCATCCCAGTGTTGTTAACAGGATAGTTCAAGAAAGATAAACAGCAACTTGGCTCCCAGAAACGTGAGAGTTTTGCGTGTATGTTTCCCCTACCCTTCACCCCCAGAAAATTTCTAAGCTACATGGAGTTCTTCAATGCTACACCTGTGGCTGGTCTCCACAGGGTACAACTTGGAGTACAATTTAATAGCTTAGAGAAATGATATTTTCCAAAATCACAATTCTTTTCCAAATTCAGACTTTTCTCAATACCTTTTCATATGACCTAGAAGCAGTGGAAGCACCATTGTCTTCAAGTTTCTCTCCATTGCACTCAAGTGTCTCTATGAGCTTCTAGCATCTTTTGATTGATAGATTCTGGCAACAATGAAAACATCAGCAGCAAGGAATCACTGTTGTCTCTTCTTATGTTTGTAAATAATAGGTCAGATGAACACCCACATTATGTAACTCCTTTACATCAACTTCTGTAATGGGTTGAACATCATCCCACAAAAATTCATGTTCACCTGGAATCTTAGAATATGTCCCTATTTGGAAATAAGATTTTTGTAGATGTAATTAGTTTAGATGAAGCCATATCTCATCAGGGTGGGCCCTAATCCAATGACTGGTGAGCTTATAAGAGGAAGAGAGCACACACGGGGAAGGTCATGTGAAGATGGAGTCAGGGATTGCAGTTATACTACCAAGAGTAAAGGAAAGACAGGAGACACTGGAAAAGCCAGCCTGGGATTCTTCCCTAGAGGCTTCAGAGGGAGCATGGCCATGCTAACACCTTGATTTTAGACTTCCAGCCTCCAGAGCTCTGGGAGAATACATTTCTTTTATTTTTTTAAGCCAAAGGGTTTATGGTAATTTGTTATGGCAATCCTAGGAGCTTAACATGACAAGGGTAGAGCTGAAGCACAATCTGAAACCAAAAAGAAATATATAGTCTACGGCCATGCCACCCTGAAAGTGCCCGATCTCATTTGATCTCAGAAGCTGAGCAAGGTCAAGACTGGTTAGTACTTGGATGGGAGACCACCTAGGAATACCAGGAACTGTAGGCGTTAAAAAAAAAATCTATCTATCTATGCATATAATAATTATATATATACATATAATAATTTTTATTTTAATAGATAAAGCTATTCATTATTATATTATGGAAGAGGGCCATAAATTGTTGATATGAAGAACATGTGTGTGTACAGGGTAGGAAAATGGGGATGTATTTTCAACTCTGGACTTTGCCCTTAGCAAAAAACTAACCACTCTGATTCCAATAGACGTTATTCATTTTAAGTTACTCTTAATGAGCTTTTACGTAGAATAGTTTTCATCCTGACAGTTTGTGCGGTTCAAAGGCAAAATAGTCTCCCTTTAGAGGATGTCATGGTAGAATGCAGAACACATCATTCTTTGCAACTCCAGGAACTCATTTCTTAACAATTGTTTGTTAGCAATTTTGAAGGCACGAACAGCTGTAAGTGACAAGCACCTGTCAAAAATTTATCTGAGTTCATGGCACTGAGCTTCAATCTCTGGTACCTGGTGACAAAGGTATGCCACACACGGCAGTCAGTCTTCAAGCCTTTTATAAGTGGGTGACTTTAGGTGTGATGCAGAGCTTTTGCCTTTTTAATCAGTTAAAACTTATTTTCTGAGGTATTGAGGCCAATCTGTTACTATGTGATTCATTCTCAGTGGCACCCTTAGAGCCACAGTGGAGGTGGTTTTGATTTGTTTGATGAATCCAGTCAAAGATAAAAAGCTGAACATCATCTCCCTCCAACTAATAATGTCCTTTAACTTCCACAGAAGAGAGGACACAAACAGATCAGACACACGGCACTGGCAAACACTTTCTAGCCTACTGCCATCCACACTGAGGGCTGCAAAGTGGCATCAGTCATAGCTAATTCACAAGTGGCACTGCTAGACTGAGACGGCCCTGCTTTGGCAAATAATGACAAGGGTTTTACTTGGAACTGCCCTTGTTGAATATACTTACTTTAATAAAATATTACTTAAGCATCTTATTCGGTATAAAGGTTGCCAAAAATCACAGCTATAATGAGAAAGCCCAAACTTATGCTTTCTAAAAATTTAAATCTTAAGCTTCCTTCTATTCCTTTCTGTACCTCACTCCTCCTCACCACCTCAGGTAGAATTCTGGGACAACTGACGCACACTCACATTAAGGAAAACAAAGCACTGTAGTTCCTATACGTCATTTCAAGAAACTGGATATTCAAATGTCAAATAGCACTAAACCAAAATCTGTGTGCTGACTCTCGTATGTTAAAACCTGGGACTTCGTTGCCACACACTAGCCATGATGACAGCAAAGCTCCTAGTGTGAGGTAGACCAAACAATAGAGGTTTCATTTCCCTCTGAGTTGCTGGTGAAGGTTTGATCTTCTCATTTGCAGTTGAATAGAACATCCCAAAGTAGGTGATACAGTGTGGATTACTAGCATCTCGAATTCCCTATAAATGTCATTTCACTCCAGTTAAGACATTCTTCCTCTTGCATTCTCTCTTGATAATTATTATATCTAAAAGGGGGGCCTGTAAGTCAGCCGACTGGCTCACATCACCCCCTGGACCAGTACAGGAACCACGCCTGGAAAACTTCCTTCTGCCCAGGGCTTTGGTCAGGGGAGTTCAACTGGTCTGGACTGTCACAGCCTCTACAGTCACCACATCTGTGCTCACTCTACATAGGATACACTTAGGATGGGCTTCTTAAACACAAAGTACATTAAAACTAAGAACCTGCTCCTAAAGAAACTTTCCAAAATGATCCTATTTTCTCCCCTTATTTCTTTTAGGTCTTACTTTCCTCTCATCCTTGTGACCTCTTCCATTACAGATACAAGCTTTCTAATCTCTTCTTAGCAGCTTCTACTCAGCAGGGGTGGAAAAAGGACCAGGTTATAGCTGGCAACATGGTAGTGAGCTCTCTGGATTGTGAAGCGTTCTGTGTGCTTTGGTTCCTGCCGAGAATACTCCTTACTCCTCATGAATCTCAGTGGCAGCAACATGGACACCATCACCAGCAGAAGCATTTGCAAGTATCCAATTATGGGTTAGACACTCTACAAGGAAATTACATTCATCCAGCACCTGCCCTGAACCAAAGTCTTGTCTCAGCACTTCTCACACGAGCCGAGGGCAGTTTCCTCCATGGAGTGCAGTCAGTTGGGGTGATGAGCGATTCTCACCCCCAACGCCTCCTGAGACAGCTGGTGACTGTGGTAGCAATGGCAGTGCCTCAGTGTGTATGCCTATAAAAATGCGAGATTGAGGCACGTGTCTAGGGCAGGGTTCACCAAGCTTGTCTGCTCTTGCCTCTGTTGAGTTTCCCAAGAGACTGCTTAATCTCCACCTCCCTTCTTTAACAGTTTCTCCAGCAGAGAAGCTCAACATACTTCACCCAGCTGCTCAGTCATTATCTTTCTTCTCCCCAGTTGTAGAATAACTATACTTGGCCATTGCAATATGTTTGCTGATTGCTCTGCATTCATACCGATTTCAGTACAAACCAGAGAAGTCAGTGGAAGTAGTAAGGTGTGTGGGGTGGGAATGATGTCTGAAGTCAGGTCACAAGGCCACATCACTTAGATTGTTCTAGAAGAACTGAGTGAGGACTCTACAATACCCTTCCATGGACAAAGGCAATCCAGAATTGGGGGGACAGGTGTCAAACAGTGGTAAAGTGGATAGAGCCCTTCTCCTGTGGGGACATATGATGCTGAGATAGTTCTTCCAAAGTTTACATTTATGGAGTCTCTGTGACTGCACTGCCACTTTACTTGGCACCTCTTTACTAAGTAGACTATCACAGAGCAGAGAGAAAGATGTTCTTATGTGCAGTATAGAATCCGGTTAAGATTTACCTATGTCGTCAAGGTCAGCGCAATGTCAATTATATTTTCTTAATCATTTCTGTGAAATGGATTATATACTTGTGCAGTTATTTCAAAAGTCAACTGGTATAACCAATGAAATTGAAAAAATGAGCTTTACTGTTCATATACTGAAACTAATAAGGGAACACCCAGTTTATACTCCCATTAATGGTCCAGAATATGCTTTCCACTAATGTAGTCAGAGAGTCTCAGACCCAAAATGCCCAGAAACCTTCTGAGGAATCAGAAGACTGCCTCTTACAAAGTCCACTAAGGGCAGAATACACAAGAGCAGGTAATCCATTTCTTAGTGGTCATGTTCTGTGGCACAGCCCTCATTTCCATTTGGAAAGATGTTCCATTTCTGAGAAGCTAAGAGGTACTAACGGTCTATCTTACTTGTGTTGCTTTATATGTCACTGTATCTTACTGTTCATCTTAATTTGGGGCTTTGGTACTATTAAAAACATGCCTATTTTGTTTTCATTGAACATCTTTTTGAAATTTAAGAGCAACAATCATGTCTTTTTTTTCCTATGGTTTTAGATAAAAAGACCTCGAATTCCTTTAATAATATCTCACATATCTAATTATGATATATAACACTTTTCTTATTTTTTGTTTGTTTCTTTAATCTAATTAAATTCTAATTTGATAATGCTATTTTTTCAAACTTAAAGTCAGACATAAATTCTCTTACTTTGGGTTTTGTTGTTCTATACACGTATCCTAATATTTGCCTAATTAACACATTTAGTTTTACGTTTATAAATTATTTAATGTTTATTTTCAAAAACTGGAAAATATGTAAAAGCATCAAGATAGGTGTCTTTGTTAAAATATAGGGTTAGTTCTTTAAAAAGAGAGACCCAAAATAACAGTAATTTAAACAATTCGGAAGTTTGTTTTTGTTTTTGTTTTTCTCTACGTAAAATTCTGGATAGGCACTCCAAGGCTACTGTTATAATTCCCCAGTCACAGAGAACTTCCTGTCATGTTGTTTAGCCCTCATCTCATCCAATGTCCTTTTTAAGTTGGTTGCATTGGCTATTGCCATGATGTTCTGATTCCAGTGAACAGGAGAAGAGGGGAAGGTAGGGAGAGGGTAAGTTGATTCATTTTAAGGTGGTGGTCACATATCATTTCCATTCTCAAATTATTGGCCAGAAGTTGGTCACACAGTAACACTTTGCTGCAAAGTTTACTGGAGAGCGGTCTCTAGTTGGATGATTTGATTCCCAGCTCACATTTTTTCCTCTTGGGAAAGGATAAGACGATGTCTTAATACTTGCTATTAATGTTGTTTTATTTTCCTTCAGAAAGCCTTCTTTTTATTTTTTATGAAACTAGAGTCCATTGGGACTTGTGGTTAGATTTATTTTTCACTCAGTATCATATACTGGACATTCTCTTAGGTTGCCGAAATATTTTTTCTGCATGTCTACAGAGTGCTTATTGTTTAATTTAATGATTGATTAAGTGTAATTATTTAACTGACTACAGAGCACTTAATTTTTCAGTTTTTTTCCTTTAAATACTTAATAGCGAACATCTTAACCCATAAATCCTAGTCTACACTTTATTCCTAGAATAGATTCAGAACACATAAAATTCTAAAGAATGTTTATAATCTTTTTTGAAGAAAAACAAAATTTTGCTTCATTAAAAAAAATTCTCTTTAGAAAAATTATGTTGATCTATATTTCTACCCTAATTGTATAGAATATTTTTTCACTGTCCACTATTTAAACATAGGGTCTCTCTGATAAAAAAATATCCTAGCAAATTTAGTAGTTGAAAATTATCTTATTATTATTTTTGTTTGAACTTCTGAGATATAAAACATGTTATCAACTCTCTATCTGTCATCTGTAATACATTTGGTGTTATCTCACAGTCATTTGCAGTCACGGATTTGTGGTGCGCCATACAGTGGCTATATTAAGCAAATAAAAGTATCAACTCTGGCCTTTGAGCTTTGTAAAATGTTCAAGAAAAAGATAAATTAAGTAATTGGATTATGAGAAAACTGATAAGTAATTTTAAGATGTGTGGGAAAGACTTTCCAAAGCACCCCTTTCTCATCTGAGGACCAAAGATTTTTACAAAGACTTGAAAGAGTCCACTTATCGGAGCTCCCCACAATACAGACCCCATCTGCCCTTTCCTCAGTCCACTGGCGGCACATGGACAAGCTCTCTCCTATATGCTCGTCCTATGCCTAGAATGCTCTTCTTCTCAAATTCTCCATGCTCACTCCTTCAATTCCTTCAAGACATTCGCTCAAATGTCACCTTATCAGTATACTGTACTTGCCAGAAGCCCACCCTCCACTCCATCCTTTTTCACTGACCCCTTACCCCGCTCTTTTTCAGTCCTCTTCTCAACCGATATATTATATAGTTATTTATTAGCTGTGTGTTTACTGTTGCCTCCACTAGAAGACATGTCCCTGAAGTGGCAAGTCCATTTCTTGTGACTATTGCTGCCTGTCCAGGGACCAGAGCAGGGCATGAGGTATATTAGACGATGGGAGGGGATTTGGGAGATGAGTGGAAAAGGGGAAGGGATTAAGAAGTATAAATTGGCATTTATAAAAACAGTCATGGGGATGTAAAGAACAGCACAGGAAGTATAGTCAATAATATTATAATGATTATGCATAGTGCTAGGTGGGTACCAGGACTAATCGAGGGGATCACTTTGTAAATTATATAAATGTCTAACATGCACTGTACAACTGAAACTAAAAGAAAATAATATTGAATACTAACTCTAATGTAAAGGTAAAAATAAAATAAAATAAAATACAAAAATAAATAAATAAATAAATATATTTTTGCACATAGGAAGAACATTAAAAGTCGGTTAAAGGTTATCAAGAACTAGAACTAAGCTTTAACCAAGTCCTTGAAAAAAAATCTGATTGGAATTAGACCCATATATCCCAGCTCTGGGCAAAGAACTAAGAGGAAAAATCATCCAAACCAACTGAGAAATAAGAGCTAATTCAGGGGCATAGTAAAGCAGAATAAGTCAAGTTGAATTTGGTGATGGAAAATCATGCCAAGCTGAGAAGTTTCAGGGCCTCTTTCAAAATCATAAACTAGGAGTAATGATTCTAAATAAGCAATGAAACTGATTCCAAAATCCTCAAAGAGCAGCTTGTTCAAATTCAAATGATTCTTCTATGAAGCCGAAGAATTTCCCAGTGTAAATGTTTTCCTGGTGCTACACGCTTCTCCAACGCATGAGCAAATGGTCATCAGAACCCTACATTCACATGTTTTTATTCTATCAGCGAGGACAGCCTTTTGACTTTCTGTCTGCTTCCCAGTATGGTATGGGTGATGATGTTGTCTTAGATCTCTAAGATGTTAAAAGCATTCTTCCAATATGTTCCTTTGCGTAGCTGTCTGTTTTCTGGAGAGACAGGTTTTAAGGTGAAAGTCTATATCTTGATTCCACACCAATGCCTGCCCTCTGCAGTGCGTTATCTGATTAAGCAGACATTTTGATAGTCATTGCTAGCCTTAGCAAGGCAGTGGGGTATATCACTACATGGTTCTAATTATGTGTGCCCACCTTGTTTTATAAACATTTTGGGAAATAAGTTTACTTATAATGCCTCAGAGCTTTGGGGATGCTTTCTTGACCA
The DNA here is from genome assembly GCF_000325575.1 of Pteropus alecto. Taxonomy (NCBI): domain Eukaryota; kingdom Metazoa; phylum Chordata; class Mammalia; order Chiroptera; family Pteropodidae; genus Pteropus; species Pteropus alecto. Next base: position 2,062,726 of record NW_006442124.1, on the reverse strand, counting down.
AAACTATTTTTTCATTTTTTATAACTCTCTTTTCCTTTGAAAACATATTGCACAAGAAATTCTACTTCTCCAGCTTGCTAAAATGTTGTCGAGAAAGAAATGAGTATTCATAATAGATAAAGATTTTATTGGAGAAAACAGTCATAAAAATTAGGCTTCTATATTTTTGACTCTTAGAGGGTTATTAAAGTGGAGCTCGCAGCTATTTAATTTAATTTGCGAAAGCATTGGCCATACTGACTCAGCGTCTCAGGCAGTTATCTTATTCTAACCTCTTCATAAATGCCTCACTACTTGTACTGATTACAGACAAACCTCTGCTTCACAGTCCACATCTTCACAGTGAAACTGAATGATGTAATGACTTATTTTCATTGCCATTTTTATAAGAATTATTCATAAATGTTTGCTTACAGACATTTGAGTTTTAATTACAGTCATAAATAGATAAATCTCCCAATTAATTGAGTATATATTCTAATTATTGTTGGTCTTCAATCTTAAATTAGTGTACTTATTTTCATATTTCTAAAGAAATAAGTTGTAAAAGTCACTTTTCTTCCTAGAATAAACATATAGCAATGCAATGTACTTTTTTTTTTATGGATCTTATGCTTGGTTCACAAGCTATCTTCTATTAATTATAATAATGTTTGTATATTATTTGGGCTTATATTTGTAGATGACCATATGACATCTAAATAATGATTTCTTTTTCATCCCTTCCAAAACTTATATCTTATTTCTTTTCATTTCTCACTCTGCTGTCCAAAGACATACATTTCAATGTTAAATAGCAATGGTTGTTTGTTTCATAATCTTTTAAAGAGAATTTTGTAGAGGATGCTTCAAATGTGTCAACATTTACATGTTTGCATATAATTTTATACTTTTTATCAGGTTTTTTTTCTTCTTTGATAAGTGTTTATATCATGAATGCATTTTGACTTTTATCAATGATTTGGTTATATCTAATATGAAGATTACGCTTCTCCTGTTTTCATTCATTAATGTTAAAATCTATATTGTGGCATTTAAAAATATTAATAGAACTTACATCCTGAGATAATCTTAAACTCTTAACTCATAAAAAAGACTTGCCTGAAGTTTTATTTTTGATGTCATGTTTATTGAGATATAATTTATAAACAAAAAAATTCACTCTTTCTAGGTGTTAGGTTTTATGAGTTTTGATGAATGTAGACAGTCATGTAACCACAATCAAAATATAGAACATTTACATAATCCCCTAAAAAGTTTCCTCATTGTACTGAATACCCTTCGCCAAACCCCAGATCCTGGCAATGCTGATCTATTTTGTGTCCCTATAACTTTGCTTTTTCTAGGTTTTCATGCATAATTTTTTATAGACTCATCCAGTGTGTAGCCTTTTTGGAGAATCTTCTTTCATTTAGCATAATGCTTTTCAGATTCATCCATGTTCTTGAATTATCAGTCATTATTTCTTTTTGTCGTAAAGTACTATTCCATTGGATTGAATATACTGCCATTTTTTTATTCATGTGCCAAATGAGAGATATCTGTGTTATTTCCAGTTTGGGGTGTTTTTACATGAAGCTGCTATGTACATTTGTGAATGAAATTTTGTGTGAATGTTAAGTTTTAATTTCTCGGGGGTAAAGACTGATGAGTGGCATGCCAGGATCACAGGGTTAGTGTACATTTAGCTTTAAGACTCTGTCAAGCTGTGTTACAAAGTGCCTGTACCATTTTGCATTCCAACCAGAAATGTATTCACATGTGCTGTTTATAAATTTATTTTAAAATGCTTTTTGTTTCAATAGAAGTTTATAGTAAACTTTTGTGGCTCTACATTTTAAACAGTTCATGTATAGTTGTTTTTTTTTATTATTTTTTTTAATCTTCTACATCTAATGATTGCAATATCTGAGTTTACCAAGAGTCTATTTTTGTTTTTTCCTGATCCTTTCTTCTGGTCATTAACTTCCTTGTAGGTTTAGGTATTTTTATTATAAATTTTAAATTGTAAGTGCATTTTTTTTTTAAAATTTCCAGGGAGTGTTTCCTTTTGTGAATAAATCAGGCTTATAGTTATCTTTTTAACACACTTCTTGAGGGTTAAATTAAATGAGGTAGTTTGTGTTTCAGCTTCACCTACAGTTATATGCCCTGGGCTTAGTCCACCAATCAGAGTGTGAATAAGGGAAACGTCACACTGCCAAATATCTTTAGTTCATTCTGTTACTGCTCTTGCCTGTCCTGTCTCTCTCCTTCTTCCTTACCCTCTTCCTCTCTTCCTTCTTTTTTCTTCTGTTCTTTCTCCTTTTCTTCCTCTTCCTTTTATTCTCCTCTTTCTGGCCCTTGAAGATTCTCTGTGACTGCAATCAATTCAATGCCCACATAAGTGAGTGCTTCCGTCCACCAGTAGACTTGTAAACAATGTTCAAAGCAATGCTATTCAATAATAGGAAAAACTTGGACGATCTAAATACCCATCAACATACAATGAGTAAATTAATAATGGTATATTTATAGAACGGAATTCTATGTAACAATTAAAAATAATAAATTACTGATACATGAATCTCAGAGACATTTGCTGAGTGAAAAGTCAAACACAAAAGATTGTATTATTTCATTTATAGGAAGTCCCATGTAAAGCACATCTAATCTTTGATGATAGTGGTAAGAATACTTATTACCCTTGGGTTACTGACTGGGAGTAGAAAATAAAGAGCCTTCTGTGAAGCTGGAAATATTCTGTATCTCAGTCTGGTAAGTGGTTATATAAGTATACAAATACATTGAAATTTATCAAGTTGCATAGTTAAGGTTTACGTATTTTATTCATGTTGATTATACCTCCATAAACATACATATATACACATCCATATGTATGTATGTATGTATGTATGTATGTATGTATGTATGTATGTATCATCTAGCATACAAGCCAACTTCCTTATTCTATCTATCTATCTATCTATCTATCTATCCATTCCAAAGGCAAACAATATATCGCTGATATCACATGGGCATGTTAATAAAATATCAAATATTTAGTATTTAGTTAAGGTTAAAAAAAAAAAGTAAAGCAAAAATCTATCTGTTTGAAAAGAAATGCTTAGTCGAAATACTAACCAATAGAACTCTTTGAAATTCACTGATTTGCCTTGTCTGAATGTGAATTGCATCTCTGTAATATTTTATTCTTCCAAATTTGAGACTGTTTTAGAGTCATTGTGCCTCTTTCAGCTGTACAGAAAGTGAATGGAGATAAAAACATTTCAGTAGATTCAGAAATTTAGAAATCTCCTTTAATGAAAAGTTGAGTCTTTTCAGCCTTATGGAGACTCATGATATGTTCTGATTCCACATGCTCACTTAGTTTTCTTAAAATGGATTAGACACAGAGTAGGAAGAATTGTTAAACTAAAAGAGAGGTAATCAGAACACCATCTGTCTGAGGCTGTAGAATAAGAAGCAAGCTATTTTACTTCCATGAGGAAACTTTCAAATATCTGTATGTCCCTTGCTACCAAAAACCACTTTTATGTTTCAGTGGGCACTAATGGTTAGCTAAATCAGAGAATATTTTTTTAAGCTTATCCATGAAATATACTTAAATACAATGGACTGCGTTAAGTATTGAAGAGAAAAAAGTCATAATCGATTATTAAATAAAGCAATGTGATCATTTTGTTAGTTAGGAGGTGGTTAAATCTATAGATCACTACATAAACCACTAATACAGGTCACCGGTAGGTAATGACCATATAATTAATAACTTACAGGAGCAAGACAAGCTATTCTAACCAGAAAAAATCTGCAGGACAAATTGAACTTGATTTGCTGAAATTTGTTTACTGTTTTTCTTTTCGGGGTTTCTCATATCACTTTTGAAACTATACAGATGAGAAATTCTTTTTTCTATTTACTCCCACATCTTCTGGAATATCATTTCCTCCTCTTATTTTTTTTCTGAGAATCAAATAGTTCCCTTCTGAGCCAAATAAATAATATTTTTATGTAAAAAATAGGTATGTTTTACAAACACAATATTCCGTGTTACAAATTAGTTTTGCTCACTTAGTTTTCGGGTTCAATACGTATATTGAACAGTGCTTGAAATGATTATGACAATGTAAACCTAACTTAGATTATTTGCAATCATGTACAAACATTGTCAAAGTTGAATAACAAAGATTTAAAAAGCAAACATTTAGAAAGTCTTTGGAAACAAAACTACCTAATGATGTTTTAAACATAAAAGGAAATAAGCATGTGTCATTCTGCACAACCTCAAGGATGAAAAGGCCAAACCACTAATCACTGTCCAGTCAATTTACTCACTTTTCCTACCAAGTTGTTACTACTGAGCCTTCTTTTAAAAGAATAAAACATTAAAGGATTATTACTTCTGTTGAAACTTGGTATCTATAGCTTATACCTTGTGATGTTAATTAGAAACATAATTTTTATGTACCTATCACAAAGGAAATATCATTTCATTAAAATCCAATTAGATTCAGACAATATCTGTAAAGACGACGGAATCACTGCCGTTTGAACACAGGCAGCTTTGTTCTGTTTTCATTACCTAAATAAAAGCAAACACAACAACCAATCAAAGAGAAAATATTATTAATCTCCGAGGTTACAGACACACTTGCATTTTGAGTAGCATTTTGTTAGAGAGGATAACGACTTAGAATATTTCATGTTTCACAGGATACAATTTAGTTGACTATTTCTAATGATTCTTCTTTGTGTCTCTGCAAGGGAAAAACCTTCAGTCAAAAAAAAAAAATTGATGAGACCTCATTCAACAGTTGTTAGGGCCATTTCAAGACAAACACAAAAATTATAAGGTTATGCATTCATTAAAAAAAGTGAAAAACACCAGCCAACATCAGAAAAATGTCATGTTACTTGTGTATTTTTCCTTTACTTTACCTAGTGAGCTAATGGCAGAGTCACAGAAAATGAAAAAAAGAGGTCTTAGGAGCTGACCTTTTGTTTGAAGAATCTAAGCGAGCATACCTAAAGCAGTCAGAATTTAGTGTGCTACTTTGACGAAGCTGGGTTGAAGGGCTGTACTGAGTTTTTGTGACAGCCTTGGCACTGAGCTGGCCATGTATTAGGAATTTAATAAGTACCCCTTTCACTAAGACATATTGTAAACAAGGAGAACACTGTAAATATATTTGAGAGCTAGTGCTGCATAATCTGAAGTGCTGCCTCTGGTTCAGAATGATTGGGATTTCAGCCCAGCTAAAACCACAGACTAGCTACATTATATAAGACAAGTTAACTAAATGCTTGTAACTTTACTTCTTTCATCTGTAAAATACTGATAATAGTAGAACTTATTTCAAAGAAGTTTTGAGTATTAACTGCGTCTAAATACGAAAAGTACTTAGAACATTATACAGCACATAACACTCATTACACTTGTTACTTTTTATTATTACTACTACCACTTTCAATCCTATAGAGACAATATGATTGTATTTGTGAAGAGAAGTGGGAAAAGTAATTATCCCATGTGATTTCATATGATTTTATGCAAAGCATATCAATAATTAGACTAGCTTTGGAAATTTTTCCTTATTTTTCAAATAAATAAAGAAAATGAAATGTTTAACATTCCACATTAAAGTGTGGAAAGGTTTCACTATATTTAGAATGAAAGATGGTGCATGCGGTAAATAGTAGAATTTGGGAAATGAATGAATAGAGAAATACTCAAATAAATGGAAATCGTGCAAAGTTTCCTTCGACCAGGTCAGTGAGATAAACTCAAAAGTGTAAATTTTCCCTAAAATGTCTACTATAAAATGAGTCAAATCTCACTGTTGCTGTATTAAAAAGAATGATTGTGATATATTTTGACTTTTTAAAGAATTAGGCTTTTTATGTATTTAAGTAATTGCCAATTCTGAGCCAAAGATTATTTTTCCCAGATTATAAAATTTGCATTTTTTAAATGCAATTTTTTTAAAAAAATAATTCCCAGACCTTGCCTTCTTTCCTTTGGCAGTCATCAGTTTGTTCTCTATATCTATGATTCTGTTTCTGTTGTTTTGTTTATTCATTTATTTTGTTTTTTAGATTCCACATATAAGTAAAATCATAGGGTATTTCTGTTTACTCTGTCTGACTTATTTCACTTACCATAATGCCCCCTAGGTCCATTTATGTTGTCAGAAATGGCAAAATTTTATTTATTTTCATTGTTGAATAATATTCCATTGTATTTTTGTGCCATATCTTCTTTATCCTTTCATCTATTGATGGACATCTAGTTTCCTTCCATATCTTGGCTATAACTAGTATGAAATCTCTTATTGTAAGGAGGTTTTTAGGGACTAAATCATAAGTAAGAATTTGGAATTTATTTAAATATCATAATTTCTTTGGACTCCTAATGGTTACTATACCCACGTATTTATCGTGGAAAACATTTGTTGCATGCATTACGATCATTTTCATAGATCTATTTCTTCCAAGAATTTGTGAATTTCTTGGGTTGGTGCTTTCTGGTGGCAGTTTTTGTTTGTGTTCTGATTTTTAATATTTACAGCTCTCTCTTTTCTGGCACTTCTGCAGAGCTCGATAATTGTTCATTTGATGGACAAAGTATTAAATTTGGCAACATCAACTGCATTAACCAGTGATGCTCAAATACTGCCCCCTCCTTCCAGTTTTGCACCAACACATAACTGACACAGATGATGTCACATCCAGTAGGACTGCAGGGGAGGCATGTCCCATGGAGTGGTGTATCAGGAGAAATGGAGAGTGTGGTCTGGGGGTGAATATGAAAACACTTCTTCATCCTCTCCTTAAGCTCACCTCTACCACACCATGTCACCAGATTAAATAAACTGCCTCACCTATTAGGGTCATTATCTGCTTGATCCTTTCATCTTCAGCCACTTCAACGGCTTTCTAGTTAGTACCTAAGCCAGTTTCCACTGGTTTTGACAATGCTACTTCCTCTACTTTGAAAGCCATTTTTTTTTTTTTTGACTATTTTGTATTTTTCTTGTTCTTTGAAGCACATTGCAAACATTTCTTTATGGAACTCTTTATCACTTCAGCAGAAATCAACAGCACCATTTTTGAACTCTTTGAACACTCGGTATGTATTTTAACAAACTGGATGTTTCACTTAAACTTGAAGTTATTTGCGTTTGTAGATTTTTATTCCTTTCTCAGCTGTAAAATCTGAGGGTGTGGACTGTTCCTGCTGCACAGCAAAATGTATAGGTGAAAGAACAAGTTTGACTATGTTAAATATTAAAAATTATTTTCAAACCTGATATAATTTACCGGTGCTTCCCAAATTAGCAATTCGCTTCAAGTTTTCAGTTTCTTAAAGTCTAAGTAGTATTAGGAGGCTGTTAAAAAATTAACTAATGGATTTCAGTTTTATGAGATCTCATACTTTAACTTATTCACCTTCCTAAATTTTCATAAGAAAATGGAAACTAAGATTTGAAATGAATGACTCAATCTCACACAGGTGACCAATAAAAACTAAACATATACAGACATGGAATAGCAAACAAATGAACAAACAAGTGTGGACCCACTTATCATGGAATGTAGAGTAATGGGAAAATGAAACACGGCTGCCAACTGTGAGAATTGTCATGAAGGAAAAGAACCCACAACGGGAAACATTAACTTTGGGCAGAAAGGGCTTCTCTGAGGAAAAAATGAACATTCCTTCCAGCTGAGATTCAATGAGAAAGTAGGGGAAGGCGGAGGTGGAAGACAACCCATTTTTTGCTGTTACATTGGAACGGTAATTAAATAAGAGCCTGTACTGTGAGAAGTTATTCTCTCTCATCAAGGCAGAACATAGCCCAACACATTTTGACAGATTTTCCCCACTGCCATAGCAATATTCATAGCAGATTAGCAATATAGAGTGGTTTTCAATAAAATGTCAACACTTTTCATTACGGTGTGTTTAACAATGAAATCTCACTCGAGGAAAATATTGTGACTTAGATCTCTAAGGTAAATATTATGAAATGAGAACTAATACTGGTTGTCGAATAAAAGTACATTGGCATCATATTTGTATTCTGCTAACAAGCTTCTTTAGAACTGCATTTAACTATCAATTTTTATCCTGAAGAACTGATGTGTAACTGGTAGTTTTCGTCAGTGTTCTTACATGATAATTTAATTACAATGAGATCATTTTTGACACATCCATGAAAGTTGTGAAAACCCTATCATAATAATAAATACAAAGAAAATAAAAATAAATTTCCAGGAATTTACTCTGTTAAAAGTCCTCTTCGAGTAGGAAAAGAGGAAGAGAAATAAATTCATTTTAGAAGAATAAGTACATATGAATAATTTAAACAATTTTTACAAGTGCATAGCATGGTACATGATTAAACCAAAACAAATATGATTAAAATTCAAGATTTCTTTTCATGCTTACCTTAATCAAAGCAATTCTGAAAAAATGTCATTAAAATAATAAAGTGGAGTAAAAATAAAATTGAATATTTAAATTACATTCTCTGAGAACTAAAACTATAGCTTAAAATTAGCAATTACAATGGATGAAACTCATATGACAGCAAGACTTTTAATATTGTTCTATAGGACCAGATGTACTTATATCCTTTCTCTAGAGTAGATGTATAGCCAGGAATGGGCCGCCTGGTTATAGTTTGTGTTCATTCAACTTAACTAACAAACACATTGTTCAAAGAGTTTAGAACAAGGGGTCTCTCCCTGCAGCTGTGTATAAAAGTTTCTGTTTCTCCACATCTTTTCCATCACCTAGTGATGTCCAATTTTTCTATTTTTCCTAGTGGAAAATGTTACCTCGCCCTGTATTTAGTATGTATGTCTTGATTATGTATAAGACTAAGCTTGTTTTTGTGTTTATTGGCTGCTTATGTTTCCTCTTCTCCAAGGTCATCACTGTTGTTAGGAGCAGAAGCAGATCAAGCTGTTGGAAATCCTTATATAACTTAAATTGGCCCTCTACATATGTAGATGCTCACCCAAGAACTGATTCTTAAATAATGCTGGTTTGAATAAAGTAGGTAAATTGAAAAATACCCATGCATAAGTGGACCCACACCATACAAACTCACTTTGGTCAAGGGTTTGTACTATTCTTGCATAGTTTATTTGATGCAGGGATTTTTCTTATTGGTTAGTAGAAGAAATTTTTTTTTAAACTATATTCCGATGACAAAACTTATGAAACTTCCATGTATTGCAAATTCAGCTCTCAGAGTTTGTCATGTTTTATAACTTTCTACATATCTTGAAGATAAAAATCATTTTTTACTTTTAATGCGGTTGAATTAATTAATTTATTTCTTCTACTGAATTTGCTTTCATGTCTTATTGAAAAAATTCTTTTTCATGTCACTATCCACCTATATTCTTTACATACTCTTCTGAAATTTATAAAATTTAACTTTTCATATTTGTTTTGTTTCATCTTTATTTTTATGTATAGTGTGAGGTAGGGATTTTTTAAAATCTTTAATATGTATAACCTATTATTTCTTCTCAGTTTATTTTTAAAAACCATCCTTTCTCCATATAAAGAATTCTACTTCTGTCATACATCAAGTTTCTTATGTGTGTGATCTGCTTCCCACCCCGTCCACACAGTTTACCAACTAAAAATATCACTCTATCAGCTTCAGCTCTGTGGGGAAATGGTCATTTCCCTTCTAACCTCTCACCAAGCAGGATGTCAGACTCTGTCTTATGACCTCATGCACTCAGCCTGTACCACCAGTCAGACCATAGTCTCCTGAGACTGGTGGATGCCCTCTGAACAGTACCCGACTCCATTGTCGGCCTACCCATATCAATTGATGCTCTGCCTCCAGGAAATTTTTTGTTTTTAAATCTCAATCCTAGCTTTTAAGGAGGAGTTTTAAATATTTTAGATTTCCTTGGAGTATATTTTTCCATCAAGAAGGTGACAAGTGGCGGAGCCTAGACTTGAAGTCCAGATTTCATTACCTGTTTTATTTCACTTTCCTTTTTGCTATGTCATCAGAGTGGCATTATTGGGCCCCCTGTCATGTAACTTCCGTTTGAATTCTGATAGCAGAATGTTGGTGTCCACAAGGACCTCCCCACCTATCTCAACCTCTTGGTTGCTTGTCTTACTTCTGATGCCCAAAGCCCTGCTCATTTGCTGACTTAATGCTCTAATTTACCATCCTATAAATACCCTGGTCCATTATTGTTTCCCTAATCTTAATTCTTTCAAGTAAAAGATCTGCTCATTGGTATCTTCGTCTTCTGGATTCATGGCTGCTGGTCTGGCCTTTGTTCTGCCATCATTCCTTATATTCTACAACCTGTGTAATGTTATGATATCTGATAATTTTGCCTGATTTGAAGTGTTGTATAACTCATAAACTCATTGCAAAGATTCATTACCTTTTCTGTCTTCTGATATCTCCATACACTTCATCTTGAGACTTTTAATACAGTCTGAACAACAGCTTAGGCCTGACGTCCAGATTTTGGCCATTAACCAGATCTGGTTTACATATCTGAACATACGTACTCAGATACATACTCCTGAAACAGAGAAGGCCATACTCCTTCCCTATTTCAGCATTCCACTCTTATATTTATTCTGCAGACTCTAGATTAACACATGAGGTCTCCACATATTTATTCTAAATTAGAACCATCTGCATTCTCTTCCTCTTCTTATATGCTCTACAACTATTACATTAATTTTAATTTTATATAATTAAATATGGTTTCCTCTTGAAGGGTTGATATTTAATTCAAAATTCATTACATTCATATTAAGTACTCCCTCTTGGCAAAAGTAGACCTTAGCATTCTCTTCTGTTTTCAGATCCACGAATCAAAGCTCAGTTTTCAACTTCAGTGTCTACATATCCTCTGAATTTTTTCCAGTGAAAATAACCCTAAAATATCACTTTTCCTTCTAAGACAAGAATAAATGTCTTCAAGAAAATATTTAAGAGAAAATAAATCAGAGAAACATTGGCAGGGGCAAGAAAAAAGTTCAGAAGGAAAGTGACTTGGAGGGACAACAGTTGGAATGGGCATATGATGCCAATGAAAAAAGAAGCTCCAAGAACGACCTGGAGTAGCTTTACCATCAGGAGAGGCGATGATCCCTGATTTAGCAAGTCGTCCAAGCCCAAAGCTCACAGCTACTTGACAAATAAAAACTATTACAGAAAATTATACTATGAAGTAAATAAATGAACAACAACGACGAGAAACAATTTAATCTTTGTCTGTCTGGTAAAAGGAACGGAAACGAGTTGATAGTATAAATAACAGAGAGAATAAAAACTGCACTTCGTGACACTTGCAGAATGCCATAGAACACAGTTCCTGGGGCCGTGCGGTCTGTATTAAAATGAGACTATTACCTATCAGTTGTTTTATTTGGGAAAGTCATTTAACTTTTCTGGTCTCAGTTTTCTCATTTGTAAAACAGGGATATCATAGTCCCTCTCTTCTAAGTTTGTTATAGTTAAACAAATCATCATCATATGTCACATTTGAACAATGCCTGTTGTTTCTATCAGAGTCAATGTAGAAAAACACAACATATGTTTCAAAAGCAACTACATCTAGTTTATGGAAGCTTCTTACAGAATAATGTCACTTAAGTCCCAAAGGATTGCTGAGAGAGGACAAAGGGGACCATATAATCTTAAAAGTCAGTGGAATCTTTTGAAAATTAGGCAGATGTGGTAATATTTTCTTAGGAAAGAAAAAAGATTAAACCATATTATATATTTCTTCATTTTGCTTCCCTGATATCATAGCTAGAACCAAGAAAATCCTAGTATGTAGTATTTTAAATTTCACCTATTTAAAGATAATTTTTAAAAGCTCTATCTAAGACAGAAAGACTGTATATTTTCAAACAAAATACTCTTAAAACTTAGAGCTTTTTTTTTCACCTATTAAAGCAAAACCATTTTAAAGTATGCTATTTTAAGATAGCATTTTACATAATAAATCTCAAACTGCACCATTAAGGTTCTGTATGCTAAATAATTCTTCACTTTCAGTTAGTCACACCAATCAGAGGTAGAAATTCGATCCCCAATTCTATTTTCCTAACAGTGGGAGAGAAGCAATTGAAGCTTCAGTGATGTCTTCTATCACTTACAAGATGAACTTTAATTGTTTCCAGGTTTCGCATCACTTTCAATTTTATATGTAGACAGAGTCTACAACAAGGTTAAATCTAGATAAAACGAATCAGTTCATAATCTGAATTTAGAAAGAAAAAGAAAGGCATAATGCATCCTCTGTGTGTAACACTTTGTTTAAAAGATGCTGATTTTTACAATATCTGCTTTTCCCCACTTTTCGTTGATGGTATGGAGGCTATATAAATTAGTGAATAAATGGACCCACATTTAATCATCTAATTCCAGGGATATAAAATATAAAAAGTGTGTAGGATCTTCTACCCTCAAAAAATTCAAATTAAAATACAAGCAGCTAAACACAGTTTTCTTTTTCTGCTTCTAAGAATATCACTCCCTTCAGAATACTACAAACACGAGGTTACATGACAGTGCATTACACCACCAGAGAAGAGAGCAGGCTATTGTAATGGATAGTGACAGGAATTGAATAAGTTTTGGTTGACAAAATCTTGATAACTATAAAGATGGAGGAAAACGTGGTTTCCAGAATCCCCATGGTAACTATTCATGCACTGAAACATCACTGCTTGTTGTATTTAGGAATGTTATGTGTCCCAGCGTCCCTTTTGAAAATGAACATCATTCCCAGGAAGTGGTTATAACTTAAACCTTTGAAAGTTAATTGTTTAGTTAATTCAAAAACAGATTTAGGATAATATATAAATTTAATGTATTTATTTGTCACATTTACAGAGGAGAGATGTTCATATCTACATATTTGAAAATTTTTTTTCTTTCCCTTATTTTCTGAGTAAAATGAATTCTTAAAGGCTAGGAACTAATAATAATATGGCACAGGATAAGTTTCTGGAATGTGTCCAAAGATCAGAGCCTCCAAATTTAGCTGAGAGATATCCAAAAATTAATTCCCTGGACTTCTTTCACATCCATAGACAGAAGAATAAAAAAATGTTCAGCCTAGAATGACCCTTAAACTAACCTCATTTCTCACTGAAGCAAACTGAGAACAGGGAAGCTTAGATAATTTTGCAAGTTCAAATAGAATGTGAATTATAGATACTCTGATGTCATCATTTGTAATATGAGGTCTTATGTCTAGCATAGTACCTGACAAAACAGGTATTGGAAAAATGCATAGTCAAGAAGGAAAGAGAGAATCTCATATAGAAGAGAGTTGGTGAACTCTGTGAATTTTGCAGTTGTTAAAAAATTTTATTCTAAAACAAAACAAAAAATCTCTCTAATATATAGAAATAAAATTGTATTTTTTAAATATGTTCAAACATATCTTTTTCAATAAGGACTTACATCATGGTGCAGACTTGAGATTCTACCATTTCATGGGTAACTGAACAAACTACCTTCTCTTACATTCACCAAAATTATTTAAGATCAAATAAAATAATTTAAGATTAATATTATGCAAGATTAAATCAGTTACTGATTTAATCAATTCAACCAGACCAAAAAAAATTTAAAAGAGAATATAAAGCACAACAGTTAAAAGTAAGGTCTCTGGAATCAAGTAGATGCAGACTAAATTTCTGGCTCCAACTTTTACTTCCTACTACAATATTGGGTAAGTCATTTAACACATCTAAACTGTAGCACATAGTCTGTAAAAAAAAGTGAAAAGGCATATTTAACTCATGGAATTGATGAAAACTACAAAATTAAGATACATGCATGTTTACTATTAGTACTGCTGCTATTTCAATTTAATTTTAATTTTAATTTTCAAAGATGAAAGAGTTAAATTTATTATTATTTGAATCTATCTGCAAAAAAGAAAAAATAGATTGTAACAACTATATTTTATTTTGTTTTTTTTTTTAGTTTCTGACATATGTCTGTATGATTTTTTAAAACCACTTTATTGAGGTATAACTGACATACAAAAAGATGTACATAATTAATATATACAACTTGATGAATTTGGAGGTGAGTAACACCTATGGAACCCTCATGAGAACAAGGCCATAAACATAACCACAATCTCCAAAAGCTTCCTCCTGCTTTCTTTGTTTAAAACAAAAATGTAATAAATGCACTTAACATAAGATCTTCCTCTTTAGAAAATTTTAGGTGTACGATACAGTATTCTTAATATCACATTGTTATACCATAGATCTCCAGAACTTAACTATCTTACGTACTAAAGCTTTGTGCTCTTTGACTAACCCCTCCTCTGCCCAGTTTCTGGTAACCACCATTCTTCTTTCTGCTTCTTTGAGTCTGACAATGTTATATTTCTCATAAAAGTGGGATCATGCAGTATTTGCCCTGTACCTGGCTTATTTCACTTAGTGTAATGTTGTCCAAGTCCATCCATACTGTCACTAATGACAGTATTTCCTTCTTGAAGGCTGAATAATGTTACATTGTATGTATATACCACTTTTTGTTTATCCATGTCATACATCTGTCCATGGACATCCAGGTTGTTTCTACATCTTGGCTATTGAGAATAAATGCCTAATAAACATGGGAGTGCATGTATCTCTTCGAGATCCTGATGTCAATTCCTTTGGGTATAAACCCAGAAGTAGGGTTGCTGGATCAAACATCTTTAGAAATAGTACAGATTTTATTTGGGTATTGGGCTGGTGTTTCTCTATTTACTTCCTTCTGTAGGTAGTCATCAACTGATCAGTTCTATATCTATGACTGATTCTACATACTTTCTCACTTAGGTTCCCCTGCCCTCTGGATCCTGGTTGGAATGGCCAATAGGAGGCACTGGCATGAGATTGGAGGGTCAGAAAGAAGAGGCCAGAGTCTTCCCCACTCCCTCTGCTGTGGTTCTAGCAGTAGCTGCAGCTATGTTTACACTCCTGAAAGGCAGCCCCTTGTCCATGGCTCCAAGTTTTCTCTGGGCTCTTTCTCCTTTTATTCCTTCAGGCTAAGTGATAGTAATGGTGTCACTATGTCACTAGTCCCTGAGTCTCCCATCATCTTTTGTTGTTTCCTTTACCTTTGTTCACACTTTTAAAAACAGTCATCATTCCATCAAACTGTCCTCACTAAAACCTTTTGAATATGCTTTCTTTTTTTTCTGCTAGAAACTTGAGTGATACAATGATTGATTACAAAATAGAGTCATATATTAATAACGAGTTGTTTTTTAAAAAATTTTAACAGAGAAGACAGAGATAAATCACAACAGTGACAATCAAGATAATACTTTAACAAAGATGTTTTTACTTTTATAAGAATCAAAGTGCATTAATATAATAATTATTATAAATTAGTATAGAATAAAAGTTTTACTGAGAAACATTGCAGAAATATACAAGCTCTATGAAGGTTCCGCTCTCTGAGGTTTACCACTCCATCATTGGTGCCTAGGCACAAGATCTCTTACACCGTAAATATGTAATAACTTCATACTTAAAATTAAATAAGAATCACATATCATGTTCTTGGATAGTAAGAGTTTATATTCGTCTGTGTTTATGTGTAACCTTGTGTGTGTGCTCAAATGCACTTTCCTTAGAAGGCCGCCATGAAAATCTCCTGTTGCATATGTATATGTTTTTATAATGGGACATTGTCTCTTCTCCAGTAGGAAATGTAGTCTATTTCTTTATCCTCTTGAATCTAGTGAGAGAATGGTTCTGTAATTTCACTGACCAGTAAAATGCAGTGGAAGCCACACAGTACCACTAATGGATTCAACCCTTGACTAGCCTGACAGCTTCCTTTTCCTGCTTCTTGGAAGCCTTGAGACTTTTCTGAGACTGTCATGTGGTGAGATGCCTAAGCCACAAGGAGAGATTCTGGCAAATGAGATGCTATGTTTTGTGAGGGGAAAACAAGGCCAAGAAACGTGAAGATACCAGACAAGCGAGAGAAAACATCTTGCAGTTGGGTCCTCCAACACCAGTCACACAAGCTGATGCCGCATGAAGCAGAGACAGACCAACCGCTGAGTCTTTCCTGAATCTCCGACCCACAAAATCATGGGTAACACTTATTTTATGCCACTGAGTTTTAAGGTAGTTATTTTATGAGGCAATGCAGATGAAATTGTATATGTCTGTGTGTGAGTATGTGTGTGTGCGCATGCGTATGTGACTATACTAAAGTTGTCTTCTCAAAGATGGAGTTTTAAATAAAATAGTTAAAACAAGAAGCAAAAGAACTCAACTTAAAAATGGACATTTATCTCATATCTTATAAAATTAATTTCAGACAAAATATAAATGTTTTTAAATTTCACAGAATTACTAGAATATAATATAGAAGAATAGTTATATAATTATTGAAAACTTCCTGCACATACCACAAAAACTTTTAAAAAATAGAAACATTAAAATTTTATTTACACCAAATACCACGCAAAAAGCTAAGGACAAAAATAACAGATGAAAAATACATATTATAGAAAAGGGGTTAATATTCTTAAAAAACGTAAAGACCTCTTATAAAGGTTTTAAAATTATGAATAGTCTTACTCCCCCCACCCCACCCCCAAATAAAACAGGCCAAGTATGTAGAGGAAAAATTGACAAATCACTAGAAATAAAAAAAATAAAGATAAATAAGAAAATACATTCACCTTCACTGTAATAAAAATACAAGTCAAAATAAAATGTAATACTACATTTTTCCTATGAGCTTTGTCAACATGAAAAATAAATGAATAGCAATTCATCTGTATGGACTGAAAAGCCAAAATTATTGTCTCAAAAGGAAAATAAAAATAAAACATTGGTGCCTAAAGAAGAAAAAGAACAGGATGGTATTAGAATGCTTGGTTCCAGCCATTCTTGAGTCTAGACTTTGTTCCTGCTTTTTGTTTCTATGGCATACTTTTAAATCCTTATGATAATTCCCCCTTTTTAGTTAAACTGGTTTAAGTTGGGTTTCTGTCACTTGTGAGCAAGAGTCACGGTAATAAGTAATAATAACAAAATGATCTATTGCAGTATAGACAAAGAATAAAGGATCACTCAAGACATAAAAATGATTTAGATCCACAAACTCATTTAAAATCGATCAAAACATCACTATGGGCTTGAGCAGCCTGCTTTATCACACAGAGGAACTTAGTTTAAAGACGGTGAACAAGGGAGAAATGGAGGGTCAATGTAGGACAGTATTGTTTTATTTTTACTAGAGTTTCTCTACAGCATGGTGTGGGTACTGGCCTCATTTTAGAGTTATAAATGATCCGGTGAGTGAGTTCACAGTGACTGAAATGCCAGACAGTGAAATGCCAGCTGCAAGAATATTTCAAAAGCCTGTGTCAGTGAGCAAAAAACTGGCATATGAACTTCTAAAAGGATAAATATAAGGAAATGCCTTTAAAAGAAAGTTGTTTAGACTGTACATAAAGAGTAGAAATGACTTATGAATCATTTTTTGCAGACATCAGCCCAGCAGGCTTCACAGGAAAAGGTTTTCAAACCACCTCATGGTATTACCTTGGCTTAAACCCAAGATACACAAAAGTGACTGAGTGTTTGAAACTCCTAAGGAAGATGGCTGCAACTGCAGGTCTCCAGGCGCATCCTGGAAGAACGTGGCTGAGGAATTGCTTCTTGAAGTTTAACTGTAGTATCGATATGGTCTTCTAATGATTGACTACATACGTGAAACTCATACAGAGTGCTTTTGAATATCAATAGAAAATGTTTCATGCCCGTGTGTTATTCAAAATATGTTTCCCATAGGACATAATATTTTTATTTGTATTACTTATTTCAACATACCTGTAGATAAAAAAACTTAAGCCAGGATGTCGTTCTCTAGGAAATGTTGAAAATGAATGCACATATACACTGTATTTGTATGAATGAATTAGAAAGATGGTCACGCGACCTGGTCCAGATTTCCTTTCTTTTGATGCAAAAAGGAAGTAGCTCTTTGGGTTGTTTTTAAAGATATCATTTTCAATAAAATAATACATGTGTATATTTTAAAAAGGAAAACAGTACTACAAAGCTGCTAATAAAATATCAGTTTTCTGTTTTCCTAGTCTCCATGTTATCCTCTTGGAGGTAATTTATTTCGAGCCCATTAGCTGTTTTTATGGTATTTTTACAGTATTTACACACTTATACTACTATATTTTTAACCATTTTTTGCCATTCAATCGTAGAAAATGATAATGAAGACTTTATATAATATTATTCCACCTCCTCTCATCAATTTTTAGCTACAATAAAATTTCTGATTTAAAATGATATTCAGTTTTATTATGAATATATTAGTATTTGTATTGCTAAGCCAAGTAATATACAATTATTACATTTATTTTCTTTCGCAAATTTTTGCTTTTCCCATAATTAACAATGCCTAGGTATTTCATTTGCTTATGGTTTTATTGCACTTTTCATGAAGTTTTACAAATTCTAGCACCCTAAATCTCATTTCAATGAATTTCCACATATTATATAAAAATTCCCATCTCCTCATTCCTGTTGTTGTTATTATTATTATTATTATTATTATTGCGCAGAGAACTTCCTCTTAGAGCTTTTCATCCTCCTGCTCCAAGTCATCTGGTCATTATTTTTGCCTGCTGCCAACTACTGGAGCTTCTCTTTGCTGATATTCTGGAAAACAGGCTCCCTCTCTCTTATGATGAATGGCACACACACACCTCCACTCTGTTTTTCTATTTCTTGATTTACTCTGCTGGAAGACACGCTCTGATTGTTAAGAAAGAATCCACAGTGGAATATTTTTTAGATTATGAAGTCTAAAAAGACTTATTCCACCATCACAGTTAAATAATAGCTTGGCTGGTAATGAAATTATCAGGTAAACTTCATTTTCCCTTATTTTTTACTTAGTTTTATGGCTTCTTGTATTACTATTGAGTAATTTAATGCCGTTAAGTTGTTTTGTCTTTTGTATGTGACATTTATTTTTGCTTTGAAAGCTTTCGAGATTTTTTTTTAATCTCATAGTTTCTTAAATTTTACCATAAGTGTGACTTAGTAAAGATATGTTTCTTCATGGTGCCACATACTAAGTGGACACTTTCAAACCAGAAGCATGTGTACTGTGAAATATTAATGATTTAATTCTTTGCAAATCTTTTCCTTTTGGATTGTCTGGTATCTCTTACAAACCATCAAAATTTTACTCTTGTTTTCTAATGTGATATCTCCTATTATTTTCGTTTATTCTTTTGTTCTACTTTCTGAAATATTAAATTGACTCTATCTCCAAACTATTCTATTGCTTTTTAAAATTTACTATGTTTATTCCCATTAGCTCATTGCAAATCCTGTCTATCATCTCCTGTTTATATTTCATGAATGTAATATCTTATCCCATTATTCTGAGAATACTGTAGTTTTTAAAAGTATTTCTTGTACCCTGAGCCTTTTCTTTTTATTTTTTATCCAATTTACATTTCTTTCATTCTAAATTTCCCTACCTTGATTTTGGCCTTTTACTTTGGAGATTTTCTTGAAGATCTTTGCCAGTTATTTGTGTTCAGAAATGACACAGTAAAATGATGACCACTTCCACAATGGGCTGGTCTATTGGTGAGTTTCACTGATGGTGATTGGATGGGCGGCGTTCTGGACAAACATAAACATTGATATCTGTGAGACTTTTCTCTGGAGATAATCAGACTGTGCGGAGATGATTCCTCCCTTCCCTTTCTTGGAGGAGAAGGTAATTGGCAACCAGTGTCTGCAGGGCTGAATAAAAGAAAGACCAGCAATCTGTTTAGTACATAGAGATTCATTTAACTTTTTATTCGGTCCTAGGCCTTCCCTCCACTCTCTCCTATTCTCGTTGGTGCCCATGTCCAGAGGTTCTTCAACTGAATTTCTCCAGAGAATGAACTCGTCTCTTCTAGGTGGTTACTTGCCACTCTTAGTGAAAAAAAGAGATCTGATGATTAAATGCTTTTATAATTACATTTTCAGCTAATTCTCAGAATCCCTTCTGAGAATCCTGATATCCCAGCTTCTGGGTTTCTAGAATGTGAATTGACTTTTTCTTATTAGTACCACTCTGTGTAGGCATTAAATTTTCAGCTTTCTTTATTTCCCTCTTCTCTATTTGCTTTCCTACTGTTGACATGTTTAAACCATTGCTGTCTTTGGTTGGGTTAGTTTATATCTTTTATCTTTACCTCCTTAAATGTCATCACATGGGTTTTGGGGAAGAAGCATTGATAAATTTATGTGTTCAGTCCACCATGTTTAGCTACTGGTGGTAAAATTTATGGCAATTTAACATGGCTTCTTACGGTCCTTCCACATTTGAGTTTTTAAAGCCTGTCCCTAGTTCCTCATGGTTAGTGTCTGTTCTGATGTGAATTCTTGGTGGTGACATTAGCAGAAAAACATCTTTGCAATATATATATATATTTTCTAAATGTCTGCTCGAAAGGTTAAATCTTTCATGTAAATAATTACATAAAAATATACATATATTCAAAATCATGAGTGTAAAGGTAAACAAAAGCATCGTTCTTGTGTTTCTCAGCTCAGACTCATCACACACACACAAACTCACATAGACATTTTAATTTAGAAACTCTTGCTTAAAATATTTCCTCCACTGGCCTAATTACTCTTGAATTATTTTCCAAAGGAAACAAAGTTATTCGTTCCACAACTATTTACGATACTTTATGCATTGTAATTGTCAATGAGAGCATAGTGAATTTTCTTGCATTCATATTAAGTTGTTGATATCTATATTAGACATCAGATTCTTTCATAAGGACATGCTTTCATAAGAGGTGAGAAAAGAGGGTTCGAAAAATATAATAAACAAGATAGAGAATGGCTCATCTTCTTATTTCAAGAGGAGCGGGGTTCAAGAGAGGAAGCCGG
>NW_006442124.1:2036600-2041695 GCF_000325575.1 Pteropus alecto | reverse complement strand
ATGGGGATATTGACATGTAGAACCTAAACTACAGATGTGATCTTTGTCAGGATGTGGCCAGAAACTACTAGGTACTATCGTCTTGGCCAACACAGCAAGGATCATCATCACCACCGTCCTGGAAGCCCCAAAATACCATAAGTGATCCAATACATATACCCTTTGAGCACAAAAAGAAAAAAAAAACCATAGAAACAGAATGCTAATTTTTGACACTTTTGATAAATACAACCAGCTAGACCTAGTTGTATTTTTCTTGTTAGGAAAACTCTTCTCCTAGATTTGTTAAAGATGATGCATGCTATGGCTAGTATTTCTAACTCCCTCTTCACTGTATTTTAGGACTGATGCAATTTACTGTTAAAATTTTTAAAAAAGTTTCAAGCTCATAAGATGTTGCATAATTTGAGCACCATATTGGTAGCAAGGAGTTGATATTCTGTCCCAGATGAACTGATTTTCAGACATGATTTGTACACTGTGTGGTTCAGAAAATATTTGTTGGTGTTATTATTTTTTTTACTGTTAGTCGCTTTTTCCTTTTTTTCTCCAAATGTCTTATTTTCTAAGTTAAACAGCTCCAGTTTCTTCAATAATTCCTCACAACGCATACTTTTAGACTTTAACTATTATTATTAGGGAGAGAACATTGTATATTGGTTAAGAAGATTGGATGTGAACATATTTTGGGTTCAAACCCCAACCTCACTCTTACTAGCTGTGTGATCTTCGGGAAATTATTTAACTCCTATGTGATTTCATTTTCTAATTTGAAAATGGTGATGTTTTTAGTTTTACCTGAGAGGTCTCTTGTGAGAATAAAATAAATTAATGTGTGGCCCATAAAAATGCTCAATGGGTGCTACTTTTTAGTTAGTTACTAGTTAGTTGCTCTTCTCAGAGTATTCTTGACTTGATAATTGTCTCTAAATTGAAATATTATTCTAGGTGTGGGTCAATTAATGAATACGATGGGAAATCTTTCTAAAATGATATTAATTCAATGCTTATAATGATAATTGTACCAATTTTAAATCCAGCTAAGGATTTTGCCTTCATGATCACGTGTATATAAAATACCTTCTCAAATGCTGTGATGATATCAAAATATGTGATATTTGTAAAGTTATCTTCCTCAAAATTACTTTGTGTATGATGATTGTTTTGTCCAATAAGTAACATAATCTGGAGCTTTTTATTTTTTAATAGTAAAGTAACATTGGCTGAATTCCACTCCCAATACCGCAGTCTGTGCTGATCTCCTCTGTTTCTGTAAATGTGTAAATAGTTTACATCAGCATAGATTCCCTTACTTCCTAGTACCTAATTCCTTAATTGCTTAGTGCCCGATTCCCGTTCTGTACTATATCCCTTTAAACACAGAATATAGCTTTTCTGAGTATCATCAAATCTTCACACAGATAAAACTCCATTAGCCTAGTAGTAGGCTCTACTGAGGCTTGGGCAGGAGAGTGACGTCCCAGGTATACAGGTACTTTTAAACAAAAGAGCACCATTGCAATGTTTTCTGGTCACTGCTCCGCAGCCAACACTGCTCCAACACCAAATCCTAGTCTCTTGCCATTTCTTTCTTTTCTCATTCTTTTTCTTTCTCTCTCCTCTTAATTTTTCTTTCCTCTTTCCTTTTGGAAGAAAAACTATCCAACTTGTTTCTCTATATCATGCAGATAAGCCTGCCTCAGCACCTGCCACAACCGTGCTGCCTCCCTGGATTCTGAAAGTTCCATCTCTCCCCCTGGAAGTTCCATCTCTCCCACTTTGATTTCACCTATTAAAATAGTGATGGTTTTAATCTGGCATAACAAAGTATATTAACAATTTCAGTTTCCTAAAAGACTTCAAAATATATTTTAAAATTATGACTATTTATAAATAAAAAAGAAAGATTAAAGTATCTGCTTTATCTTCTGTCATGTGGAATCTACCGCATATAATGTACATTGAGATGTTCTAAAACAGTATGTATCTGGAGAGTCATTGATCTGTCCTGATACCTGAAAATTCCACTTTTGCAATATCAAAAAGAACCCAAGCAAGTACTTTTTCAGGTGGGATAAAAACAACTAGGAAAAATGGGAACCGGTATAGTTATATTTTAACTTAGAATATGGAAATGGAAATATCTATTTTTGTCCTCTGGTAGGGATGGGGCTGGCGAGTAGAAGAGGTGCTGTAACTGGTGGCTTTGAGCAGATTTACCGGGAACCTCAGTGGGTTTCCTTGAGTGCGCCTGCCAGTGCGCACCAGACCAAAGAAATGCACGAGCAACAGTTTGTAGTATAGCAAAAAATAGTTTAACATTGAACTGGCCAATTCGGAGGCAGAGAGTTTATGGCATAAAAACCCGACTCCGCAATGGCGCGTGGGTTACAGATTCTATAGGACAAAATCAGAAGACACCCGTGGGTTAGGGTTTTGGAGTCTTGCTGGGAGCTGATTGGTTGGAAGTGAAGTAAGGATAATAAATCATTTCTTCAGGTCTTGAAGACAGTTCTGAGGTCTGCTCTGGCGTCCCTCTGTCCACTCCCATGGGAAAGTAGCCAGGGGGTCATTCCACTCAGGGTTCGGGAGAGGAAATGTAATAGGTCAAGATGTCATCTTTGTCTTGCCAGAGGTACAAATCGTGTGACCATCAATCAGGTCCTGGCCACTATCTTCTGCTGCTTCAAAGGTTGCTAATTATCTGGGGGAAAGGCTAGGTCTCTGGAGAGAGAAGGAAGGAGGGATGAGGAGAAGGAGGGAGGAAGGAAAAGATGATTTCTAGAGGTTGGATTTAAAACTAAATTTAATCTAAGTTGTAAGTAGCTTTGGTTTCATAGACAAGAGACAACATGAAAGAATGAGAGGGTCGTATATCTTACAAGAATGATGGGAGTACGCTTGGGGGATGGAATAAAGAGCATGGACAAATGATACCTAGTTTCTATTTTTCCTTGGTCTATTTTATGTGTATTTCATTATAATTTACAAATAAAATGTTATCTGCTTTTTATAGATTCTATGTATAGCAAGAGGATTTGAAAGAGCTAGAACTTGGAAATGATGGTTTTTAGGGATTTAGATATATTTGATTCTTTTAACTATATCTTCTATTTTTATATTAGTGTTGGAAAAGCCATTGTAAATATGTATCGCCATGACATCATCTATTCTGGAAAAACTATGTGGTAAGTGGACATAGATGCATATTTTCTAAAAGTGTATTATATTAATTATTATGGTTTAAAATGACTATTCTGGCTGAATAAATAAGTCAAAGTAAAAAATTAGACTGTAAAATTAGAATGTAAAAAATAGGCCCACCTATGCTCAAGGTTTTTGTTTAAGACTTTTGAATATTATGTATAACAATTTCTTCTCTAATGTTTATTATAAAATTTGAACTTATCAAAACAAATAAAAATCATAGTAGAAAACATTTAAGTTTACATTAAATAATTTGGAACATGTTGATTATTACTAATTAATGTATTCTTGTATATTCTTTGGAAATCTGTTAAATGTCAGATTTAATTTAATGTTTAACTCTTAAACAAGTTTAGATAGCTAATATTTGTATACTCATTCAAAGGGTTTAATCCCCATTATGGATTAATGGACTGCAAAATGTTGTGTTAAATTATATCCCTTTATGTTTAACTTAATACAGAATATAAAATAACCTCATCTAAATTTGGATAATTCATTAGATTTTTTTTGAAGGTATAGAAAGCAGAAAATAGTGCAAGGAGATATTGTGAAGAGATAGATAAATACTTTTTCCTCCTGAGAACCCTGCACTTGACTTGCTAAACTTTGAGCCACAGTGAATTTCTATGCCTAAGTATAAATCTCCAAAGGTAGGAATTTTTCTATAATAATGCCGATAGGCGTCTTACCATGACAGCCCTGGGAAGAGCACGCTAATGCTCCGTGCTCCTATGGCCATAGCCGACTTTTCTCTATCCTATAGAAGAGGTAAATAATATTGGAACAAAGTGAGTAGGGATTCACTTAGGATTCACTGTAGCAAAGAGAATTGGAACAACAAAAGCACTCTCACTGATGAAATTGGAATTTTTTTTTTAATTAACACTTCTAATTAGAATTTAACATCTCACTAGCTTCATATGGGATTTTTCGCTTCCTTAACCTCACGGAAACCTATCTGTTGGCTCTAAATAGGCAGTCGCTTACCATGCACCACTTGAGGATTTCAATTAATCCCAAATCCTCCAACTTTGGTCTGTGAACTCGTCTTTTTGCTCTTGTGCCATTCCTTCTAGTTTGAACAAACTCACTAAAAGTCCTCTCGATAGGTTTCTGTTGCACCACCTTCAACCCATCTCCTCTCTGATTTTATTTCTCTCCTCACTTAAGGAAATTTTATAAATTGGACTGTGACTATTAAAGATAATAATCGGTAAGAATAATTGCAGTGAGTTAGGCCCTTTCTAGGTGCCAGGAGGTGTGACGGGCTCTTTACATTCAGCAAGGAAGGGTCCGAACAGCACTTGAATCAGGATCTGCCTGCCATTTCTCTAAACCTGTGCTGCCACCACCACGTTACCCTGGCTGACATCATAAACATGGGCAGTACAAGCATGTCATTCAAAACTACAGCTCTTCTGGGTACTCCTCAAAACCTTATCAATGGCAATAAAAATTAAGGCTATTAATGATTTTTGGTTCTAAAGAGTAACTTTTGATGTAACTTGGATAACCTCAAAGCATCCTCAACCAGACACATCTTGGATGTCCTATTGGATGTCTACAAAAAGAGATCAGTTTACTGTGAAACATTTGCTGCTTCAGTCAGAACTGAAAACCTGGCTGAATTTAGCCTTTGCCATAATTCTAGAGAAGACTCTGAAGATAATGAAAGGCCATCAACGTACCTACAAGGGTCTGTGAAAAATCATCCAGTCTGCCTGTCATTCTCTAGCTAGAAACTAGTGTAGGAGTCCAAAAAACGAAACAAAAAAATATACTTCCGTAGAATATGATATTTGCAGGTAGATGTTAATATCTCTGGACCCCTGACCTGAAATCCCCAGACAACTGGCTCTGAATTCAAATATTTTACCAGGGAAAC
>NW_006442124.1:2031210-2036498 GCF_000325575.1 Pteropus alecto | reverse complement strand
TAAAATTATAAATATATATATAAATAAATTATATATATATATAAATAAAATTACCATTTAGACACTCATTTATTTTACTTTTATCATCTTTTCTTTAAAACTTATTTAACCTTGAGAGAAGTAGGTAACATTTTGAGGCTCATTTAAACTTGGCTGAATGAACTTGCCAACATCTTTCAGCTCCCCCCGCAGAGTGAAGGAAGGGAGAGAAAGAGAGAATTCCAGGAGACTCTTCCTACCCATTTTTTGGTTTGCTCTGGCTTGGCCAGTCACTGTCTTTACATTGCTAGAAAAGGTGGCAAGTGCCTTAGCAACAGATGAGGTTGAATGGGGGATGTCACAGCTCTGCCACCGCCAAGCAGCTCCGAGAACATAGGAGATTTTTAACATAATAATTATAGCATAATCATTTAAACATAATAATTATAACATCTTTTGTGCAAGGTCTTTCTTCCATGGAGACGTGCCAGCATTCATCATCATCAAAAGTATTTATTTAGCATCCACATGTGTATAGTTCTGCTGAGCGCTAGTTTTTTCTTTGATAATTTTTTATAACATCTTAAGTGGGTAAAGAAAAGCTGGAGGAGGAGGAAATTTAGGAAACAGATGATTGAAGAAAAGCCTTGGCTATTTTAAAACTATTCTCAGTAACTTTCGAAAAACAGATAAGACTGGTTCTAACAGAGGACGGAATAGAAAGAAAGTCCCTCCCTAGCAATCTTTCTATTTTTTTGGTAAAGCCATTAAATAATTAATTTTTGGAAAGCCCTAGTGTACAGAGAATTGCCTACTATCAAATATCTTACAAGCTACGGGATGTGTGTTTTAACTAAACGTGTCTCTATTTCACCCAAACTTCTAAGCGTTTTGAAGAAATCTGACAAAAGTAAGAGCTCTCTTGGTTGGTGTTATTAAATGTTATCTTCGCTAATTTCCTTAGGTTGGCACATCCTTGCCAACTGCAGAGATGTTTTTAGATCTAAACAAGTTTAGTGTGAAACACTTAAACGTTTTCGAAGCATACTTACATGAAAAACACATTCAGCCAATTCAAGGCAAGTAGGTTGTCGAATTATATAGATCTAGAATTATTTCCACAATTATTTTCACACTACAGCTTACACATATGTTGAAAAGTCTATTGTAGGATATACAGTATTTTGAAAATTCCATAAGGACTGGAAAATAGAGTGTAGATATTTTGTAAAATACTTTACCAAATGGTTCACACAAATATAGCAGCAAACTGTGCACTTGGAGATTCCCTTTCAGGCCCTCTTCACTTGAATTTAACATATGTGTCCTACTTTTTTAAAATACCGAAAATATTTGCAAGTATGTTTATTGAAATGTTTCTAAATTCTTTGCAGTAGTCATCCCATTTGCATCCATACATAATTCCCACTCTTTTCTGTGGGCATGGTGAGTGTGGGGTGGAAAAACTTGGATAATTATATCTTATGAGTTTGTAACATTTTAAATTTCCAAAGGAAAATTAGACCCATAAATTTTTTTTTCTGATGTGCAGCTGAGAAATACTTTTTTAAATAGCTAATTTCACTGCAGATTAACACGTTCCGTTCTGCCAAAAACCTGCCTTTTCCCATCCTTTCTCAACTGTGCCAGCCACTCTCCTCCCTGCCTCACTGTTTCTTTGATCTTTTCTAGATTGGGGCGGGGGGCGGAGGGGGGGGCGGCGAAATCTCTTTATTCTCCTGAAGAGAATATAAGGGAACTTTATAATTTCTGCTTTCAAAAATCATTTCTCTTAAATTGTCAAGAAAACAGATAACTAATTGAAGAATCTTTATCAAGGGCAAAGGTTCCATCAATGTAAATCAAGTGTTTATATAATATACTTCTGTCCCAGTTCAATAAATTCATTTTATAAAATCTGGGATCTTAGAGAGATATATTCAAAATTGATTTATCCTTCTTAAAAGAAAAACATTTGTTTAAAATTTACTACCTAATTTCAAAAATATGATGCAATTTATAACAAAATTATGACTTTTCAGATATACGTATTTTATAATATATGATAACAAAATGAAGCAAAATTGCCTATAATACAAAACAACTATATTAATAAAAGTTGTTATTTTTTCTAAAGGATTTTATTTTATGTCGCCTTTCTCTGGAAGTAAAATATATAACAGATAAGCACATTCCATAGGGTATCAGAATCTGTTGCAAATCATATGCTAATAGAGAATGACAAATATTTCAGAAAATCGTTTTACATTAACATGAGTTATATGCCATGATATAGTACCCATTCTATGTCAAGTGAAATTATTTTATGGAACACATGTGCATATGTGTGTGTATTTATGTATGTGTGTGTGTGTGTGTGTGTGTGTAGATATACGTATCTACATATATACACATATATGTAGCATGCATGTTTGGTGTATGAGACCATTCCTATTAGGGGTGAGAAGCAGAGAGCGGGATGGCAGAGTGGAAACAAACAGTCTACAGTGAAAATATTTCCAAGGATAAGCCCCGTATGAACCATTGGGACCATTGAGAGGTAATTATCTACAAGAGCTTTAAATGATTCTCAGGTGACTTAAACTGATATCAAATTTCCTTTGAATTGTAGATATCTTTAAAATAATATTCTTTTTATCCTTGATAATAATGGTTTAGCGTTCAGCCATTTAAAATAATAACATGACAGAAAAGTTTATCGCTAAATTCTATTTTTAATTGTAGTCTCAACAAAATTAATCTTTAACATCCCCAGAGGGAGTGTGGTCTAAAGCAGTGCTCGTTGGACTTTAACAGCGTAAAAACACTTCACTGAAGAGCCAAAGTGACTCTGAACCCCTACCTCATAATTCACCCTTTCACTGAAGATAAATTATAAACTCATGAAGGTCATAAAATAATATCGAACACTCTCGTTTACTTCAATATTCAGGTTGTATGCAACAGATAAAAGCAGAAAGAATTTTAAAATACAGCCTGAATTTTACTTTTTACCTCTACTTCTGACCCTCTGTATTCAAAATCATGGACCTACACAGGAGATTAACCTGGCAACCCATGGGTTAGGTTCAACCCAGTGTTTTTTTTTTCACTTTGTTTTGTTTAGGTGAGGGGAGGTGGGTGCCTTGATGTAAGATGTCTTCCTTTTGTTTTTTAAAAAATCAAATGTAGTTGTTAACATTAAAAACTTAGGCTATTTCACCAAAAACTGGTTTGTTAGTTTTCCTTGAAAGTAGAAGGATCTCACAACACTGCCCCCTCCTTCACGGATTGTGATAGCTCAGGAACCTCTTTGTAGGAGGCCTGGTCACTCAAGGACGTTATTTTCAGTCCAGCTTTTGCACTCCTCGCTTCTCACTGCTTCTTACCGTAAAAAGTGGTCTGACATCAGTTTAGAAAGAAACA
Source organism: Pteropus alecto (assembly GCF_000325575.1). NCBI lineage: Eukaryota > Metazoa > Chordata > Mammalia > Chiroptera > Pteropodidae > Pteropus > Pteropus alecto. The sequence goes on along the minus strand of NW_006442124.1, from coordinate 2,033,093 downwards.
GAGTGAATGACTTTAAAGGCTTAACTAGATTTTGCTCACATTAGTTTGCAAGTTACTGGTCAAAGGAATTTGTTAGCAAAATTTGTCCAGAGTATACTTATGGTAGCGTTTGCCAAATTCTGTTCTATACAATTTTGATTCCTCAGGAACTAGATATTATAAAAAAATTTTTAAAAAGTAATAAGTTTTCGAAAATAAGTTTTGGAAAGCTGCTTTAAGCAAATCAAAAGAGTTTCTTTACGTGGAAATTCTCCGGTGCCTCAGGTGTGTGTTGTGCATATGAATCCCCAGTCGGTGATTTATAATGCAGCATTTCCAACTTTATTTGATCGGAGAATATTTCTTTTACTAAGTCACACGGTACTTGGCAGTTCATGTCATTTACAAATGCATGTGAGTACAGTTGTGGTCTTAACCTGAGCTTTAGCCGAACATGAAGTGTATCTGAGGTTCAACCTCTGGGATTCTGTCTTTACACAACTTTACTTGATTTAGGATTTTCCTCCACTGGCAGAGAATTAAGGCAGAGTTTTAAAAGCCATGTTTAGAAGAAGGGATGGACTGAAGTAGATTGGGAGGGCCACAAAAATGGCCTCAAATCTATATAAGACTGGTCTTCTGGCCGTTTCCACTGACTTGGGGCTGAATCCTCGGAGTAAGGGGTAAATTCAGAACCTGAAAAATCATATGTTGGGGGAGAAGATGCTTTTCATGCTTCTCAGGTTTCATGTCAGCGCAGCAAAGGGGACAGGAGCCAGTTTGCTCTGGCCAGTAGATGGTGCACTGCCGGGAGCCCTAGGCCAAGTGGCCTGCACACAAACCCGAGTGGGTGCCCAGTGGTTATTGGCAGCAGTGAACTTGGGAAACACCTTCTGCAGAGGCTTTCTGGCAGCAGATGTCCAGGAGGCGGCTAGGTCCGAAAGCATGAAAGACAGTTCAAGACTCCCTGTGGACCCCTTCCAATCTCGGGAGGATGTGCATGGAGTTGTTAAGATCCTTTCACAAGCAAGAGGGAGCAGGGGTTTCTGAAATGTGTGTTTCTGCGGTTGTACACATGTTATTTTCTTAAATGCTGCACAGTCGCAAGAATCGTATACTTTATATCCATCCTGTTGGTAGTAAACCTTTAACATTCTTCATTAGCAAAAAGTCCTGAGAAAAATTTTTCAGCATTTCTTTTTATGCACTAGATTAATATTTGCCTAACAGAACAGTTCCAATAAAAACGGAAAATGAAAAGTCATCCATTTTTTTAAAAGATATTGTTTAACTTGGGATCTTATATTTCTTATATTGCTTATGCATACTTAGATCGCTTTTCTTGGGATCTGAGACATTACACCTTTCTTTTTAATAGAAGAGAGAAAGATGGCATGTAGTATGCCAGCTGCTCAGTGAGGGCCCTGACACCCAGTGGCTAGGCTTTAAATTATAATGTCCCATGCTGACAGTCAGCGCACCCCTGCGTGGTCCTAGGAGTAGCAAGCATTCAAGAGCTTGAGTGTCTGAATCATGCCGCTGATATTTAGCGCTATGCATTAAAGAAGCAGTTGACAGAAAGGTCATAAATTCAGCCTGGAGAGGCATATAAGCTGTGCAGAGCTCAAAATGCAGGGGCTGATGGACTCCCTCGCTCTCCCCACCAGTCCCGCTCAGCACACACCAGCTGGAGGTGATGGATTGGCCTTTTAGGTGACCTCATATCGGGGTACTTTGCTGTGAACCAACCAACTGCTTTGCAATGAGACTAAATCATGGCCGGTTTGCAGCCTGGCCATGGCCTGCCTCAGTAAAAGCTTTAACCATTGTCTCGCTGTGTGCCTCTGAGCTTCGTGGGCGATCGGTGCGGAGTCTCGCAGCGTTATCTCAGACGACTGTCTGTT
>NW_006442124.1:2022233-2031199 GCF_000325575.1 Pteropus alecto | reverse complement strand
AGGCTGCTGAAACTTTCAGTTAGCGAATGAGGTCGTGAGCCCCTTGGGACCACTTCAGGATTGATTACATGACACCGCCTTTGTCTATTCTCATAGCATTTAATTCTTTGTCTATTATATGTCTGTTTTTCCCAGCTTTCCTGCTGTAAAATATAAGAAGAGAACAAACTTAAATTTGAAGAGTGAAATGGGGTAGGGGGAGGAGACGGACTTCAAACGCAAGTAACGGGTGCTTCTCTCTTCCTAAACTCAGGATAAATATTTGCATAGAAGACAGAGAAAAAAATTAACAGCCATGCACACACAAGATGTTTTGCCTTTTGAAAAGGGATGCAAAAGAGAAATTGCCAGCACTTTTGTGGTCTTTTCCACACAGGGTAAATTTTTTTTTCTTAGATTTTCTAAGTTTAAAAATTAATGTATCTGTGTTTTCAAATTTCTAATTAAACTTCCTTGAAATGGTCTTGAATAAACATATCACTTTAGCTTGTTACTTTCCTATTTTCTTTGTTTCTTCCCTCACTCCATCTCTCCCTTCCTTACAGATATGTGCAACCACCATTGGAGTCAATCTTAATCCCTTCCCTTCTTTTCTTCTTTCTTCCTTCCTTCCTTCCTTCCTCCCTCCCTTCCTTCCTTCTTTCTTTCCTCCCTCCCTCCCTTCCTTCCTTCCTCCCTCCCTCCCTCCCTCCCTCCTTCCTTTCTTCCTTCCTTTTTTCTTCCCCTTTGTTTTTAATCAAGAAGTGAAATCTCTTCTCCACCCCATGAGTGTGCCTCCTGGAAACCTGTCCAGCTGCTGTGTGACCTAGTGTAGACTAATTTGCTAGACCATGGGAGACCACATAGAACAGAGAGATGATCTATCCCACCTGAGGCCATCCTAGAACAATCAGGCCCCAGCCAACCCAGCAACTGCATCTCCAAAGCATCAGTGAGCATGGCTAAAATCAGAGCCTCCCAACTGCCTCCAATTTGAGTGCAGCCCCAGTTGTCTACATATTTGCTGTTTCAAGCCACTATGTATCCTGCTGGTTTGTTGCAGACCAGTTGACTGCCTTTGGACTTAAGCTGCAGTTCTTCTTTAGGTGTCCAGCCTATCTACTCTGCAGATTTTGGACTCACCAGCTCAATTCACATTTCTCTAGCTTTCCAGCTATCTCCTTCCCTCAGCCACTTGACCTATGACTTCAGCATTAAGAGGATCAGGAAAACAGTGTTGCTCTTGATAAATATTGATCACTTTCTCTTTCCAAAGCTCACAACGATAGAGGAGTAATTGGCAGCGTGATCAGATCATGAGTATAACGTGACAATTTCAGTTCATTTTCCATGCTCTTGACCAAGAATTTTGCCCATAAAAGGAGATGCTTATTCACCTCAGAGGGGTTGTTGTCTATAGTGGAATGATTTTTTTCTTTAACTTTGCATATTCTTCAATAAAAAATCTGCATCCCATAACATCTCATGTTGAAACACTTTGCGCAGTCAGCTATGAAAAAGGAGCAATTGCATACATATGTACTCGCCCACCCCTTCTGTTCTCCCCCTACACACACCTCTGAGCAAAAGGATTTCCCTAACCAGAGGCAGGTTTCTTTCTCGTATCAAATAGATCTTGTATTCATTGTGCATCTGTGTGAGTGTATGCATGTCATTGTCCCACCAATTCTTGATTTGAATAGATGCTATAAAACAATGTAGGAAACTGTAACATTAAGTAAAAGTTTCAAGGGGAAAAAAAAAAAAAACAGACTTCCTCCTTCCTGCAGAAGAATGGATGGGAAAAGTAGGATGTCATAACATTCCCTAGTTCCCGAAAGGGTTGTAGAGAGCTCAAGCAACAGGCTCCAGGCCCCGGTGGCCTGTTCAGCCTGTGTTTGGAACCAGCGGACTGTCTGCAGTGTAGGCAATGGAGCCAGCATGGACGTGCAGTCTTCTTCCACTTCTTGGCAGGCTGCAAGGTTGGGTGGCCTGACTTCGAAGAGGACTCAAAACTCTTCCGTGAACAGATGTGTTTAGTGGCCAGCAATAGGTGGCTAGCAGACTAAATAAGCTGGAGATGAAGTTAGTTGCAGACAGGATATGGTTATCATCTCTTATACATTTAACTTGGGTTCCAGAAAGAGATGAAAAAGAGAGAGAATAGAGAAGTATTTGAGGAGATAATGGATGAGAAATTGCCAGATATGGTGAAATCTTCAAGCATCAGATTCATAAAGCATTATAAAGCAAGACAAGTACAAAAAAAAAAAAAAAAAAAATCCCGTCTACTCATATAAAACTAAGATTGTTGAAAATCAAAGAAAGAAAAAATTAACAGCACCCAGAGAAAAATAAGATTACCTTCAATGGAGCAACAAGAATGTCAGCTGTCTTCCCAATGGCATGTTACTTTTACTGCGCTGAAGGAAACTAAATTCCAGCTTGGAATTCCAGATCTAGCAAGAATATTATTTAAAATTAAAAAAAGGAAGACATTTTCTAATAAACTAAAACAGAAGTGATATTTACAAGCTCATCCTCAGTAAAGGTCATCTTCAGAAGATATGGTGATGATCCAAGATGAACGCAATGACAAGGAGAAAGAATGAAGGTATGTGCGTTAATTTAAATGAAACTGTTCTGAACAATAATAACATCAACAATAACATAATACACACCATGACACATATATTGGGAAGTGGTTACTCAAAACTAAGGTCCTTGCTTTGTATAAAATATGGTAAAAGTACTCATTTAGATGAACTTTAATATGTAATAATTTATACTGTAATCAAGCTCTAGGAAGCTATTAAGACAATAGCATATGTAGTTATTAATAGTACTAGCGAACTAATATGTGAAGTAGAATAATAAAAATATATCAATAATAACATTAAGTAAAACAACTAAAAATTCCCAATTGGAAAAGAAAACACAAGGATTGGCAGATCGGGCTTTTAAAAAAAGAAGATAAAGAGAATCAATTTAGATGATCTTTACAAACATCACAGCTTAAGGTTGAGGATTGAAAAATATTGGGCAGGTTATTAAATAGTAAAACTAGACTGGACAATCACTGAAATAAAGCTGATAAATCTATATTTACATGAGTGAAAGACGCTGTTATGCAAAATGCATTATAAAAAGCTATAGTAAGGCATTTTGTCATGATAAAACTTTTATCTTTCAGGAAAATATGAGTTCATAACATTCATGTACCTAAATAGCCCAGCCTCAAAATATATAAAGTAAAAATTTACAGTAGTACAAACAAACAAAACTACAATTATAATGAGAAATATTTACCCAATATACAAAGAATTGCAGACAAAAAGTCAATGAGAATATACATTTCAGTAAAATGATTACAAAATGTGACCTAATTAGATAGAATTATATCTGCAAATTGCAAGAAACATAAAACACTTATAAAATTGATTATTTGCTAGGCCACAACGCAAAGCTAAACAAATTTCAAAACTTAAAATCATACTGGTTATACTTTTTGAACACTGAAAAATTAAACAGGGAACCAGTTCCAAAAAGTCAAAGAAAAAGTCATAATAAAAATTATAAAATCCTTACAATTAAGTAATAACAAAAAGCTATTAAATTTGTAGATGTAGCTTAAGCCGTAATTATATATGCATATATTTTAAAGAAGACTGAAAGCATCCATCTCAAGAACTTAGAATAAGAGCAGAAAGTTAAACTCATAAAGCGTAAAATAAAAATATAATTAAGAGCAAATTTAAATGTAGTAGAAAACCATTATGCCTTATAGAGAGACTCTATAGTGACAAAAAATGATCAACTTCTGACAGGATAAAACAGAAAGGACACAAAAAGTAATATCAGCAATAAAAAAAAAAGGGTACCCAATAATTCTATAGCTATTAAAAGATTATTGGGTGATATTTTGCACTCCATAGCACTAAATTTGGAAATTTACTTAACAATCAGAGACAATATCAATTTATCAAATCAGACATAAGAAGAAAGGAAAAAAGATGGAAAAGTCTTATGTCCATGAAAGAATTTGAATTCATGGTTTAGGACCTGCTAATAAAAAAAGTCATGCACAGATGGCCTCAACTGTTAATTTCACCAAATATTTAGGAATGGAGTACCCTCAGGGGTATGAGATTAACTCCCACTCCCCCGTGTGTCTCTAGTTCATTACGACCAGTTATTTAGTTTGTGTTTGGAAACTTGAGGTCTATTTTGCCATAAAAATGGATTAGTTAGGATCGTTTTGTTCAGTGAACATAACGAAGAGCAAGGCTTTGTCTACCCTCTGGATGCTCGAAGTAAAATTGTACTGGTATATTCTCTTGGAAAAAGATGTCCAGAATTCCAGATCTTGTTTTGTCTTGTTTTGTGCCAGATGGATAGGAAATATTTACATCTCATCCATGGTAAGAGAAAGTGGAGATGGGGCTTTATATTAGTTTCAACAATGAGGCTTGTTTGTGTGAACAAACCAACCCCCACATCCCTGTGGTTCAATAAAAAAATGTTTTTTACTCACACAAAGAACCTGAAGAAACTGGTTTTCTGCAGCACTTTTCTTTCAAACAGAGACCTGGGAATCTTCAAGATTTCATTTGTGTTTGCACAACTTCAACATGTGACTCTGAGAATGATTCCAGCAGAGGAAAAGAGAGCGTGGAGAATCACTTCGTCTTGGTGTAGGCTTGACCAGGAAAAGACACATGCCGCAGAGCTGATCACATGGTTCTTCCCAACAGCGGGCCCCTGGGGACTCTGAGGAAGCACATTGATATTCCCTTTCATTTTTCTTCATTCTCTTCACATCTGTCCTTGCTAGCCTTAGAGACTTTGGACTCCTTCCTGTATCAGCCAGCAGCCTTTTGGTTATACAGAAGGGAATGGAAACTTCCAGAATGCATTTAATGAAGCAAAAGGGGGAGGAAAGAAAGGTGAGAAATTCCACGCATTGTTAACCTGTGGCAGAGGGAAGGGAAGGGGAGTGAGAATGTCTGGAACCCCGAGGCCCAGTACCTGCGTGTGTAGCAAGTTGTGTGGCTCTCAATCACGTCCACCGCACACTCCGTACTGGTCTGTATACATTATGTTTCAATAATTACCGTGTAGTGAACAAAATGTTAAGAAAATGAAAAAAGTCTTTAGGGGCATGAGAAATTTAACACACATCGATTACTTGACATTGGTTGTATGCTATTATAGATTATTCTTCACAGTTTAGTTGAGAAACACTGTCTTTAAAACAGAGCTATTAAATCATGCAATGACATAATGAATTAGTGTATATTTATTTTATGTCCATAATAAGAAGTTTGCATAGTTAAACTCTGTCATTAGAGTTCTATTGTCAGAGGGAAAAAAAAAAAAAAGACTTATTCCAAATGATAAAAAGTTCTACTTCATGATATCGTAGAGTCTTAGAGACAAATGAATTGATGACTTTTTCTGAAAGTGTTATTCTCAGAGAAATTTGAGAAATATTTTTATAACAAGGACCTCTCCTTCTATAAGAGAACAGAGAGTTTTTTACACAGCAGGAACCTTGACATGGCCTGTGATGAATGGCTGAAATTAGATATGAGTCAGTTTGGGACTGGGGAAGAATATGGACTGTTGAGAAAACTAATTAAGAAACCTAGTACTGTAACTCTATATGAAACAACTGAGAATAAGAGCTTCTACATACCCAGATTCTGACAGACATAATTGCAATTCTTCATATGAAACTTCCATTCTTAAATAATGAGGAAATAAAACAAAATTACTTATAGTCTATCTTTAAAAAGTTTTCTTATAAAATCATGTTTTTTTAAACACATATTTTTTTTTAACATTCAGGTATGATTATGTTTAAGAAAAATAAGAATAATACTATCAATAGAGTTTTATGAATTTATTAACTCTATTTAATTTGATGAGTATCCATAAAGGACCTACTATGCTTTACTCTTGTTCAAGGCTATATGTCATGCTTCTGAAGCCTTGGAAAAAGATTCGAACTGATTGGGAGTCATCTGGACTCCTGGGCTCAAACTTTGATATCCTCATGGATATTGATGTCTGAGATGAATGAAGCAAGAGTAGGCCCATCACATTGCCATGGAACACTAAATCACGTGGGTTGTTTAATAACCTGAAAAGGAAAAACAAATTCAAATGGTCTCATTGAATGGAAAATAGTCATCCAAAAATGAACATATTCAGTAAAGGGTATAAATGGCAATACATTTAGGAAAAAAAAAAAAACACTAGGTAAAACATGAGATATGCAGCTGAAAGTGTGTAGGATATGAGCGTGTCTGTGGTGGTCCTATTGTGAATGGCAAGGAAAGCATACTTGGTGAATGCGTCAGTATTCTGCTATAAATATTTTGGACCCCAGAGCAAAACTTTCTGAAATTTTGCTTTTTATTTCCCTGAATAGAAATATAACACTCCTGTATAACCTTCCTTCATGTAAAGTGATAAAAGTGGTGTAATAAGAATCATAATTCATATGTGGAATGTGTGCCATAAACAACATTCTGTGTTTTACCGCTGTGAGGCTGGTGCTGCTGGTCTCACTTTGCCACTGAGGACATGGTGTTCCTTCAGGTTATGTCATTTGCCCTGGTTCTTAAAGCCCAGGAATGATTGGACAACTTCACTCGCTCTCCAGGATGGACTTACACAATGGCTATGAGTTTCTTTGGCCTCTCGGTCCATTTCCCACTAGGTCCCCCATGCCCCTTTGCTATAAGCTCTCAAGGTCTTTTCTGCATCTACCCAAGGCTTTTTGCATCTTATATTCTACAGATGTCCACTAGCTGACAATTAACAGTGTTATTCTAGAAGTTAAAGCACACATCTCTTACAATCCAGACCTCTTAATATTTATAACAGCAAGATTTTCCTATAAAATGGTTGATATGACTCTAGGGAACTACACTGGAACTGCCTGGAATGAGCTAAAAGTGACACTACTTCCAGCATCTCTCTTAATCCTATTGGCTTCAGTTCGTCAACTTGTAAAGAACAATTACAGCAAGTTATCATTGATTACCTTCTGAGCACTGAGCACCATACAGGCATTTCCCCCATATATTATCTCATTTAATCCTCGAATTAAGGGATAAAAAAATTATCTTTTCATGCATGAGGAAAGTGAGGCTCTGAGAGATTAATTATTCATGATAAGCCACCTGAAAGAGGGCAAAGGTAAGATTTCATTTTGGGTCTCTCCATCAAAGGAAAAAAAATACTGTTTATCCCAGGGGGGAAACAAATCTGATGAAAGAATAATTTCATTATACAGGCAAATGTTAAATAATTCTTTATAATTATGGTGAAATGAACACAAAATAGGTGCACATTAATGAAAATGAGTGTGTATTCGACAATCTGAAAAGAAGCTTTCTGAGTGCCATACTAACTTAAAACAAAATGAAAAGCAGATTGTATAAATCCTGCTCTTTTTTTTCTTTTTTTCTTTCTGTATTTCTGATATTTTCACAGCCGGAGTCTTGCTCACCCTAGAGAGACTGCCCTTCCCAGCGCTAACCAATTCTAAGGAATAGTAAATGACTTGCTTATGAGTGTGCCTTTCAAGTGCAAACCAACCAGTCCAGAAACCACACCCCCAACAAACTATCACTTAGGCTCTTATGCTCCAGGCCACTATCCCTCTGCAGGGACAGATGTTAACAACTGGGGACAACCTTCTCTGAGCCTGATGAAATTATTGGAAAAAGTCAACATTAAACATGTTTATTGTGCCTCATACATTCTCTTCCACAGATACCACACTGGAGGCTCTCACTCACATTTTGTACCCGCACTCCATCTGCCTACTTACTGACCCCGGTGCTTCCTCTGCTTGGCCCTGCACCAGCGTGGCATGCCCCCGCCTCTTGGGAACTGTGAGTACAAACTACCTTTTCAATGGCAATTGTCTTCTGATCTGTGGACCTCATTATACCTGATAATAAAATGTATGTTTTAAAACGTATACATAAACTTCTCAGCTATCTTCACTCTTAGAAATCTATCTGCTCCCCTCCAACATAAATGAAAAAAAGAGCTAATATCTGTCCTGAAATCATAACTAAATCATGGATTACTGGTTATGTTTTTGTAAAAAGTAGAGCGAAATAAACATGACTTTAAAAGTAGATAATGCTACAACTCATTTTTTTAAAGATTTGCCTATGTAAGAAATGTCTAAATTGTACATCATAAATACATGACTTTTAAATTTTTATATTCAGATATCATTAAGCCTTATAAAATTAAATATTTTAAGATAAAACAAAAAGTATTCTAAAGGAAGTTTTCATTCTACTGGGCATCCCAGATTACTCATTTATTATATGTCTTTCAATTAGTACCTTTTTATCATTTTGTATTCGATGTAAATTTAATCATGCAGTATGTAATAGCCTTACAAAGAGCAGCAACTGGTCTTTCTCTGTATACAGAAACTCATCTTCTTTCCTAGAAGAAATTATTGCTTAGGTATTTTAGGTTCTCATACACAAAATATTTGTCTTGAGAAATTTAATAAACAACAGAAATTAATAATAAACATAAGGTGATGTAAAATTTGTATGTGTCCTATGTTGTACTATTAAATGTTTTGCTGTTCCGATGAAGATAGAGTTTGATGCGTTCTCTAATACCACTTCAATAGCAATTTCAGTCTGATGCGTGAATAGTAATATAACCTGATTGAGTTACACATTGATGTGACTGTAATTATGTCTCTCAATTCACAAAAGTTAACCAAGTCCTCAAATTTCTGCATTGATGCATTACAGAAATTTTTGAAAAATATCTTCTTAAGTCTTATAAAACTAAACTTATTCTGTAGGACATCGGGACAATTTGGAATTTTTAGAAAATTAAACAATATTCAGGACATTCTAATTTTCATCCAAATATTTGGGTCGATTGGAATTTATCAAACAAAATATTTTTAAAAAATTATACCGAAGATT
>NW_006442124.1:1966438-2022210 GCF_000325575.1 Pteropus alecto | reverse complement strand
AAAGATTTGCCTTCTATCTTTCAGACATCGTCTCTCTCTCTCTCTCACTCTCTCTCTCTCTCTCTCTCTCTCTCTCTCTCTCTATTTCTGGATCCATTAGATTTGAGAATTCAAAAAGCTCTATTTAATGATCCTGTATAGGCTGGCATCCAAAGAAAAATTGCTTTACTTCTAAATATCCATCACATAACTGTATGTCAAATAAGAAGACCTGCAAAGTACCATTTGTTGTTGCATCCAGCAAGTCTGTGCATTGTGCCTCCCAGTCTGAAATCTGTAATTCATTTTTCTTTTGGCTGGAACTTTGAAATGAATACCCAAAAAGGATATTAGTTTTTACAAGAGCTTCTTGCAAATATGCCCATTGGTTCTCCTTTGAGCACAGCCTCCCTTTCTGTCTTGAGCCAGACTATTTCTCAGAGAGGACTCTGTCACTTGTCCTGGTAGTTAAAATGTAGAAACAACCTCTCCTTGGACTGATTCTTCCTCTTTTGAAAAATTGCCACAGCCATCTCCAGCCTGCCAAGTTGGCAGAGTCTAAGCCCATAGCTGGAAGCCAGCCAGGCATCAATGGCACATTCCAAACCTATGAGTCAGCATCCAACTCCAAGCCACTCTGTCTTATGTGAGGAAAGTATCCACGCCACAGAATCATCGCTCGCTAAAGACTAAACTTGTTTTTGAAACTGAAACAACTTTTATACAGTGGTCTCATCACCTAGAATGGAGAATATGAGGAAGCCGCAAATTCTGAAAAGTTCTGATTTGGGGGATGATTCCTCCTGAAGTTTGGTAGATTTGAGCCTTGCTAGATTTTAGAGAGTGAGAGAGCGAAGTCTGAATAATTTTTTTTGGCTTGAGTTGTAAAACACAGGTCCTGACCCCTTGTCGTCGTTAAAGATCCCAGGGGCTCTTTTGAAAGGACTTAGAGGGATTAACCTTTCTGTTCTGGCTAAATTCCTAATTGGATAATTGCATTCTGCCTCCCTAAATTATCCCTGTAGCCCCAATTGGATATGGAATTTTCACTTCCTGTCATAAAGAGCTGTAGGGTGTTACAAAGTTTCACCCCAGGGGTGATACCAATTAAGTTGTTAGTGAGGTGAAATCTGTATGTGGGTTGTCTTTCTTTTTTCTCTCTTCTCCACCTCCTTATTCGGAGTTTAAAATGTGTGGGAATCATTCAATCATTTGGAATCAAAAGGGATGTCTTAAGTTAGTAACACTGCTTGTTGTCACATTATTTCTAAGAATATAATAAAGGCCATCAATAATTGATAAGTGTTTGCAGAAAGCATTATCATTCCAAAGAGAACAAAAGCACATTGCTTGAAATGCCATGGTCCAAACCCAGGGCCATGATGAGATGAGAAGGGAACATGAAGTATTTTTAAAGCAAGTTCACAGATTGCAACTTTTTTTTTTTTTTTTTTTTTTACTGTACAAGCTGTGGGCAGCTCTGTGAGCATGCGTGCCTCAAAGCCTTTGTGGCAAGTCAGCTCAGTATTCATGGAAACACTTAGGCTCTGGGACAAGGCCAAGGCCAAGGGGAGTCAATGTCTCTCCTGAATATGAATGCAGGCATTAACCAGAGGCAGATTACACACACACTGGATTTGGAAAGTAAAGGTCACACATCAGTCTCTTCAGCTGTATTTATCTACACTGAAAATCATTGCCCATAGAATCACCTTTGAACCTAAAAAAGCAACACCAGCAGCAGCAGCTGTATGTTTACCCCGAGTGAAGGAAAAAGTTAATAATCAGCTTATTTGCATTATTTGCTTTTTCAAAAATCTGATTTTAACTTGGTCAAGAAAATGTTCTTAGTCCATCTATATTTATTTTATTCTTTCTATAGGTTATCTCATTAATCTATATGTTTATAAGAACATTATTATGTTCAGAGTTTTATAAGAAGAATTATGAATTAATTATTCAGAAATTAAAGATACTTATGTTAGATTAGTAGTAATACCAAGTCCATCCTCTCTTGATCTAACATAGTTATATTGTGGACTTGTCTCACCTGAGACAAGAAACAAATGAGTTAATAAAAACCCAGGATCAAACTGACATACACTGTGGACCAAACTTCGGTTTGTCTCATATGAGAATGAAGAGCTTTCTCTGCATCTTATGTCACCTGTATTACAAATCTATTCACATTTTATGGCAACAAATGAGAAATAACCAATCGCTGTAAGCAAAGGATTTTATTAAGCCATTTCCACATTTGAAATGTAGATTTCAAAAAAAAAAAAAGTGATGCTTTGGTATTATTAGATCCCATTTTATTTTACCTTCTTGGTATAGAATAAATTGAAAGATTAATTTTCAAAATATTAAATGCAATTTAATAGACTTTAGAGTAATTACATTAATCTTTCTGAGGCAGCAGATGCTATCTGATATGAATATCTTTAACATCTCCCATTCATCTCAACATTTTTATTTAATTTTACCTTCCTTCTTTTCCCATTTCTTGTCTCAGGGAAGACAGGAAATGTCTTCTGTGAAGACCAAATCCATCCTAGTAGGTGCCTCATGCCTAAGACTTGTTTAAGGATACCCCAAAGATAGCTAGTAAAGCCCCAATCAATGAAGACCCTGAGGGATTTCTTTGCCATATGTTGTTATCAGAGAAGATGCCATTGTCCTTTACTAATAGATACAATTTTTTTCTGAGTTAGAATTTTCATTTTACCACTTAAAAATTAAATCTTGCTGGATATTTTTAAAAATATGTCTTCCTGTATATTAGCAGGGTCAAGTTTTAAGGCCTCTCTAGTTCCTTCTTGAAAAAGATTTTTAAACATTGTTTTGATGGAGATATTTAACTAAAGAGTTTCAAATTAGACTTACATCCATCCCAAATTTCACCATTATACTCACCTGGATATCATGCTAGACCATACCATACAACTAGCTGAGATTTGGATAGTGTTTCTAAGGGAGTCCTTATTTATAAAGCTCAGTGGCTGATTTAGATTTATCTATACAGTGACTGTCAGACCTCATGGTTCTGATACAAGCATTGCATTTTCTCACTGGTCTTAAACCATTCAGCTAGTGATTTCTCCCACCCACAGTTTAGAGAATTAAACTCAGGATCTCAGCCATTACTAGAGTGAATTCATTTGCTGAAAGGACCAATGATACCATCAGAAATGGGAATTTTAAGTTTGTAGTAATTCTTTATCTCCTCTTTTTCAATCTTGCTTTCAGATAAGCACAATGTAGAATCTTCACCCATGAATTTATGTATGCACTTATTCATCAAGTGCCTATTTAAGTACTAGAGGAAATGTTAAGAAAAATGAAAAAGACATTTATAATAGTGGCATTATTTGAGGAGAAAGAGAAACAAGGCCCCTTCCTGGTTACATTAGTTAACACTTATATCTATTCCTCCAATCTTGCTGATCCTGTAAGCTTCCTTTTACCAAGGAAAAATTTTACTTTAGTATCAAGAATAAATAGCATGGTTACACACACATCCCATACACCCACATCTAGATATATTTCTATATTTATTAGTGATTAAGTCATTTACTAATCATTTTTAAATGTTACTCTCATCTCATGATCATTATTTTAGAAAATATACATTATTGAATAGTTTGAGGACAATAAGGAAATATAAAGGAGTTGACCATTTGCTTTTCTCCCACCCCTTGTTGCTTCTGGTTTCAGATTTGCTAATTAAAACATGAGCTGGTAGAACTGACTGACAGGTGTTGCTGTGAAAATACTATGGGAGCTGCTAGGTAACAGTCTGTGAGTCAGTAAAACGGTTGTGTTAAGTAGCAAGCATTTAATCTTAAGTACCGCTCCAAAGTGCTCCCCTGAGACTCCCAATTTATTGCCAGATCATTGAATTGGCTCAAGTATCCACTATTGCACCAATATTATATCTGTCCCCCCAAAACACATACTACACACACAGACCACACACACTATTTTGGGCACTCAGATGTATGACAAGAAAAGTTTTGTGAAACGGTGTTATGGTAGCATCACCAAATTGTAGCACCAACCAAAATATGTGATTAGTACTCACTAATGATAATTTTATCAATAAAACATTATAACAATTATAAAAAGAATTTAAACAATAATACACGACTAACACAGAGTACACTACAGACTGAACCACAAACAAAAACCACTAAAGCACGTGCAGAGGGTGGCCCTAGCCCTTTCATTCTGCCGTTCTCTGCTGTATTCCTGGTCAGTAAATGAAAGCAGGGACTTCTACATCAAGGCATGTGTCCTTGATTGACCTGATCTGGGCCCAGAGGGCAAGGTGACAGCAAAAGAAAATAACAAGGTAGGCCATCTGCTGCATGGGCTGCCTGGACTAAAACGAATTTCTGAAAGCACTCCTGTGAAACCATGATTTAAACCAATTTTCTGACAATTACATCTTCATAATTTTATTGATATTGATTAAGATGACTGTTTAATTTTAGGGCACTTCAGAAGCAAAAGAATGAGTTGGTGAAAGCAGGAAAGGAGTGTCTAATTGGTGAAATTTATTGCACTTGCCTAAGGCTATGTAGCATCTTGTCTTGGACTCTACTAGAAAAAAAGAAATTGACAAATTTACATTTTAAAAATAAAAATGTTTTATTTCCTAAAATTAGACAAAATTTAGATTAGAATATTGTAGTACTGCTATTAAATTACGAGACTTAATGTACCATTTCATAGAAAGTTAAGGATTATAAGTAAGTCTCCAAAATCATAAAAAGGCCAACACAGCTAAAGCAATAAGCAATTGAGATAAAACATACTGCATTCAGTTCACATTAAGTAATTAACAGGATTTAAAGTATGCACATTTATTTACTTGTTACTGGATAGATAGTACAGCAAAATGCATGATGACAAATGTCTTTCACTTGAGATTCTTTTGCTTTTCTGCCTTGCATCTACTTCAGGTGAGTGGGTGTAAGCATGTTTAAATTTAGAGATGCAAATTTTAAAAGTATTTTGTTTAAGAACTAGCTGTGAAAACTGATTTCCTCTATGTCTTTATAAAGAGGTGTTTTTTTTTTTTCCAGTCTGTGTAAGCCTTTTGTAAATCTTACTTGGCAAAATCACTGATGTAAAGGAAAATCTACTATATAAGGGCCATAGAAACTTTCTAAATCCTTTACACAAGCTAATCTAAAAGGAAGCAGCCTTTGCCTCTAAGAATGTAAAAGAGAACAATGTAAATGAAAAATAGAGTACTTCTATTAATGCAAAAAGAGATGATGCAGAGATGGTACGGAGATAATTATTATGTTTTCTGTATTGAAGAGATGAAATAGTTATGGAAGAGTAAAGGACACAGAAAGAAAAATCGGGAGAAAACAGAGACCTGGGAAGTGCTGAAGTAAACTGCTGAGAGCTGGAAAAATGGAAAGAAAGGAACGCATTGGCAAGAATGACTAAACGAGTGAGATGGCTAATATGGTAGACGCCTTTGCAAGCCTCCACCCACCCGACCTCCCACCTTCCAGCCAGGCCCAGAAATGCCTGAGTTGAGTCAGTGTGCCTATTTGTCCTGGTTTTGCATTGCTTTCCCTTCATAACTTCTCTGCAAAAAGCTTTAGGGAGTCTCTACCATCTTTGCTTCTTTTACTAAATCCCCTCTATTTATAAGGTGCAAAGGTAACAAAGTGCCAGAATCAACATTCTTTTCTAGTTAGCGCAAACATCAATTCAGCTTGAATGAGTAGTTACTTATAAGATGCTTATTGACTGCATAAATAATTCGCGGAAGCCTGTATGTAGAAAGCAAGGAAAGAGCGTAGATCTGGCCACTGAGAGATACGCGTCTTCAAGAAAAGTAAGCTGTAAACCAAGTGCATTTTGCTAAGCAAAAATATTAGTGGTTTCTGAACCTCCAAGTGCCTGCAGTAACCAGCCTTGGCTGCAAGCTTGACAAAGGCGACAGGCAGACACGGTATCTTCTTAAGAAGTAAAAGAACGTTAGGTTAACACTGGTAGTCTTTGAGTAATAGGACACTGACTGGCCTTTAGAAACTTCTAATTTTCTGTTTCCAAATTTTCTCTAATGAGTCTGTATGTGATATGCGTTTTATTCTAAATTAGTGTTTGTGAGGTCAGTGGCAATAGAGTGAAAAGAGACTGCTTTTATTTATTCTCCTTACATGAGTTCTTCTGTCTCTCCCTCAGGCAGAACAGCAGGCCCACCCTGAGTCACCTGGAAGGCTCTTCCCCACAAACATACCCTGCTGCTCTCTACACCCAGAGGTTTTGAGTTAGCAGTTCTGGGATGGAACCTGAGAATTAGTATTTCTAAAAAGTTGTCCAGTGCTGCTGCTGCTTGGAGGACAGCGCTTTGAGAATTACTGCCCTAAGAGGAAGCATCACGGTGACCATGACAGTGTCTCAAATTACAGCTGATTTTAATTCAAGCCTCGACAGGGCTTACTGAGAAGAGTAGAAACTGGCTGACAATACCCAGTATCCAAAAGACGGTAAATAAGACTCAGGACCACCGATGACCTTGGATAAGAATAGTGTCATAAGGTTTTGCCCTGGGTAAGATACAGATGACAATCCCTTAGGGGCTGGGAAATCAAAACGTAAAGATCTGTTAAAATGCTACCCACTGAAAGTCTAAATGAGTTTTGTTTGGTTCTCTACGTGAAGACAAATGCATGGTGATTACCAAGGAGAATCAATCAGAACAGACTGCCAGGTACACATACCACACAAGCTTTCACATGGAGTGTTTGCCCTGTGTGTACCTTGGCACCACCAGCTCTCGTCTGCTCAGGTCATCAGTCCCACGTTTGTCTCTTTTTCTTCCTCTCACATCAGGTTTTCCCGATTCACTAGATGTTTCCCAAAAGCATACAAACATGCTCTCATATTCCCCACCTCCGACACACAAGCACATACAAAGCAACACCTTCCTTGACTCCATATCCTCCTTTCTCAGTCCCCAGGTTTTCTGTTCTCCTTTAAAGAAAATATTTGAATATACCAAATGTGACTCTCCTCCCACTCAAGCCTGCTTTCATCAGGGGACATTTCAGATCTGTCTTGAGCTACTGTCCCCATCATCTGTAAGAATATCAATAACAGCAGAGGCTAACATGCATTTGTTCATTTAATCTTCACGACTCCCTCTGAGGGAGATATTGTCAGTGTGTCAGTGTACCCTTTTTTTTATTGATGGGTAAAGTAAGATCTATAAGGGGTCATTTATGCAGCTTTCTCCCTGGCTTCATTTGCCTTGTATTCTGTGGTCATCTTATTCAGAGAGAAATCTTCTGACCCATGTAACTAAACACAATCCCCAATCCCATCAAACTCTATCTTTATCTTGCCTTCTTAGAAGATATTGCCACTGGTTGTATTTAACACTTATTTGCTTATTTTAAAAAATTTCCTTCAAGTTCCTGGACATAGTAGGTGTTCAACAATATTTGTTGAGTGAATGTTCGAACCCCAACAAGAGGAAGTACCTTGCATTAGAATATAGATTGAATTTACTTTATAAACAGAGAGGAGAGGCTTGCCCAACCTAGTTTAATTTCGGAGATTCTGAGAATAATGAACCTCTTGTTTAAAATTCATAAGGGAAATACTTATATTAGTTTCTAAGCTTGTTTTAGGTAAACTGAAGTCTGTGGTAACTAGAAATCATTGCTTGCATATATTCATACATTTACTATACATAAAATACTTTTATTTCAACACTGCCTATCTCTTCGATTTATTTTGTATCACCATCACCAAGAAACTTTCCTACATTAAGAACTTATTTCTATTTTGGGGTTCTTTCCCTCATTGCAATTTTCTATCTCCCCCTAAACACACACATACACACGCACACACACACAAACACACACACACACACACACACATCTCATCATATCACATTCTTATTTACTGTAGACCTAACCATCTTCTTTTCTAATAATCCCCTAACTCAGATTCCCCTCTCTCTATCCTCTCCATTCACAAGAAGGTCCAGTCAGATATCAGTTACAATGTGATCATTCTTAATTGGCTGAGGGACTTGGAGCAAAGAGACAGGCTGTGAACAAGAAGACAATGGCATGAATTTGCAAGGCCAAGACACAGTTAAATCACGAGCCAAAGCCAGAGAAAAGACACAAGCAAACAGAAGGCCCATCCATCAAAGCGAGAATGAGACCCTGAAGTCTGCAGGGAGAAGGTGAACCATAAATACTGAGTTGCACTGGCCCATGATGGATATCGTTAAAGCCATCCTTCTCTTCTGGAGGCCTCTCTTCCTAAAGCCATGTCTAGGGTCCCATAGGGTCAGGTCCTGCCTGACATTTTGTAGTTATCTATTTACTTCTTCTCTCCCTTAGTGATTGGTGAGCTACCCTAGGGCACTGTGTAATTCATCACTCTAGGATGTGTGTATATAATGCCTGTCATTCAGTAGACATTTATATATAGGTACGTAAATACCGATATTTGTATATTAATTAATGAATAAAGGTATGTTTTCTCTTATTATTAAAGATTTGCAAGTCTTTAAATTATATTTAAAGTTGATTCCTGAAATACTAGATTTGAGAAAGCATATTATTTTGTTTTTATAATCCCCTCGAAGAAGTAAAACTGCACATTTAAATATTTTGATATTGGCCATGACTTCTATCTCATTCAAGTATATACATCTGATGTTGAGGTATCACATCTTAAGGATTGTCTATGGCTGTTCATGTTTGTTCGCAAAGCCAATGACTCAAAACAGAATTCACCCTTAGCAGTCAATTTTGCCTTGCCTGCTCCAATAAAGCATCAACGATTAAAGTGATTAAGGAGCATTTTAAGGTGCATGTAGATTTAGAAGCTTCTGTTCATCAGCTATGGGCTCATGCTGGGATTTTTTTCTTTCTACCTTTGGAAGTGAGATGAAGTAACATTGAGACCATCCCCACATAACATAATTTTAAAAGAAGAGTAGGTGACTTACATGTAATGATTATTAAAAAGAGCAATGAATGTAAGTACTGGAACAGACTCAGCTTGGCAACACGACCGTTGCCTGGTTTGATCATCTAAGAATAAGCGGGGTTGTTGGCGAAAGCGTGTGATGAGGTCATAGTGCTCTTCATTATCCGTCCCAATTTTGTAAATGAAGCCTCGAGTGTTTGCCAGTTTCTTAGTAATGCGATCGTCATTATTACCTATTGAATGGTATTGAAAAAAACATAGTCGTGCCCAATTCTAATTATTATGATCTCTTTGGCTTTGTTTCTAAATTTATGACTATACAACCTACAGATGGTCACAGACGGTGGGGCATTGTGGTAAAGCCAGACAAACTGGACACAATTCCTCGTTCAGCCACCGACTGGATGAGTGAGGTGAGAGGCTCCCTCTCACTAAGACTGAACAACTGCAACTCCAAAATAAACTGGAGAATTCCTTTTCATGATTTAAGTTAAACACAAATAATCATCTTCTCTATCCAGCTTTTCTTGATGCCCCAGGAATGTAGGCACCCCCCTGCTCTCTATTCACACAAAACTTTTGCAATGACTTTATTAAAACACATGCATATTTTTATTTAATTGGCGTTTTCGCATGTCTATATTTTCTCTAGACACTGTGTATCGTACACTTTAACTCTGCAATATTCAATGTTAATTAAATGAATGAATGATTAATTCTCTGTTTTAGAGAGAAGCAAGGAATGTTTGAAGAGAAAGTTTGGAGACAGATTGTAGAGCCAAGCCGAAGATAAGTTAGCTGTAATGTCTTTGCAACTTTTTTATTCCATTAGTAAAAAAATTTCCACTGGCTATTATTAATCATGTCATATTTTACATGACTCGTAAGTAAATGAGAAGAGCAAGAACATGAAAGAAAATAAAGACATACCAATAACAAAATATATTCCCTTCACATGGCTGTATATTTGGAGTTGTTTGATATGTACCTTTCTCAGTCTAGTTTATATAGCATTTTTAGTCATAACTTAGACAGTATTTTTAAAAGTTTATTAATGTAAAAATGATAAATATAATAATAAAATGAGGGAAAACATAGAAAGTGTAAAAATAAATGTCCTTCTTTCTGATGTTGACCATCTAATAGAGTGTACAGATATCAAAGTATAATGTGGTACACTTGAAATTTATATAATATTATTAACTGACGTTGCCTAAATAATTTTTTAAAATCATTCTTCCTCTTGACTCCCTCTTCCCAGAAGTAAATATTGTAACAGTCTGCCTTTTTAGGCTTCTGATGGTTTCCTTAGTAACTTTAAATGCCAAACCTCTTTTTCTTAATCAAACTAATGTAAGTATATTCTACTGATGTGTTTCTTTAAAGACAAAGATTTAAATACATTTATACCATCTTCCATCTCTGTTTTACTTTCAACTATTGCTTTTTATTTATTGTGTTCATATCTACTTATAAATAATATTATTATAATTTATATTTCATACTTTATGAATTTTAAAAATATATCTTATTCCTCAGCTATTAAAGATAAGAAAATTAACAGTGCCAATTCTCTCTTCTTCACCTGCATATTTCGCAGTTAATAACAATAGCTAAGTAAGAACAATGTACTGAGTGCTCTCTGTTTTCTAGTACAGGATGTCCTCAATCTAAATGACCAATAATCCATGCTATAAATCTCTTATCAGCCTCATTGCATAAATATACAAATAGAAACTTAGAAAGGTGAAATAACTAGGTCAAGGTCACATAGCCTAGTCAGACACGAAGACAGAATTCTAGCTAACCCGTTGGGTCGGACAACAGAGTTCTATTCTCTGTCACATTCTTACATTTACATTTTTAAGACATATAACCATTACATTCTATTTTCTAAATAGAATTATGTCTTCAGTATATTAACTCTCAATGATTCAATTTTTTAAGTAAATAAACAATGATTCTAATTTATTTGAAGTAATTAAGAATATATTATTTATTTATTATGTAAGACATTTACCACGGAGAAGGAAATAAAAAACTTTGCCATCAAATCTGTGCTGCTGAAACAAGAATTTCCCAAATGTCAAGGTTAAATTAATTATCTCTTCAAATGTCAAGGTTAAATTAATTACTTCTTCATTTCTTTTTCTTTTTTCTTTTTTTTGACTTTGTATTTTTCCTTAGAAATTTTTCAGAAAAAAAAAAAATGTTTCTTGGATAAAATATGCTTCTCTTGCCTTCTGTTCTCAGTTTTACTGATATATGATTAAATAATTCTTTCACAAAGGTTCTGTGGCCTTTAAACTTGTTATACCCTTAAATTTTTCAAATTTATTTAATTTTATTCTCACACTTAATTGAGAATTTGGCTGGATATAAAATTTAAGAGTTAAAATGGTTGAAGCACTGTTTCATTTTCTTTATAGTTGATCATCATAAATGTAATGTCAATTTGACAGTTTCTCAGTCTTTCTCCGTTTTTCAATACAGCGAAGTATTGAAGAGTACTGGTTAGGAATTCCGTCGAATGGTCTACAATCTGGGTTTGTCTGTTTTTCTCATAATTAGACTGGAGTTATAGATTTTTGGAAAGAAACAACACATGTGAAGTGCCCTTGTCATATCATATCCACATAAACTTAATCAACCGGCTAAAATAGTTTACGTCAGGTTTCACCACTATAAACTTATTATTTTTCCTTTCTGTACTCTCCATCTTGGTAGAATCAGTAAGGCCAGTCCATGATCAAGAGGAAAGGGGGCATAAATTAAGTTATACCTCCTGGAGTGGGAAGTATCTAAATAAATTATTTGTAATTATATAGAAAAAACTTTGGCAATCAATTTTTAATTTCTAAAAATATTCATGTTATGTAGTTATTGTCTTTGTGAAGCTGAATCTTCTTACACAATAATCTTGACTCTTTCTGTGAATATTTATTTAGCTCTGTTTTCTTAATTATTCCTATTTTTCTCTGCCTTTTACTCTTTATCTATATGGCTGAGAATTAGGTTGATTATTTTTGTTATCGGATTGCATTTTCTTTGTTTAGATGTTTTCCCCATAAGCCAGAATGCAGGGTTAAATGTGGATGAGTTTGGGGTCATGGCTTATGGCAAAGGGAGCATGCTGGCCAGCCAGGAATTCCCAAAGTTGCCAAATTAAGAAGTATGTTTTGAAGAAAGCAGAAATTTCTACTAAAGTTCACTTCTGTATAAAGCTAACCTTTAATGTTGCATCATTTTTCTCTCTTCCCCACATTGTGCATTGGAAAACACATTGGAAAATCATGAGTTCCCTCCATCTCTGTTATTTATTTATTTATTTTTCAATCTATCATATCAGTAACCTTTACATCAATTATCATCAGTTCATAAATGCTTTCCTCTGGCCTTTGTCCTGAGTATAAAAGGCATAGATGACAAATAGGGAAGGGCAGGAGAGGGAGTCAATAATTGCCTTAAAGACTTCCCCAAGCCTCATACCTGCCCTTTGTATGTTTTGGCTATGAGATTGCTTCTTCTCTGGACTTCCACTGGAAAGAAATAGTCTTACCACTAAAGCTTTGGACCATGGATATCACAGTTCTATATTTTTGACAAACCTGAATGTATTTGCTTTGGAAAATTTCTCAGACTTTCTATTCTGCTAAAATGTTTCTTATTTGGGAGTATTTGTATAATATGGCATATAACAGAGTTTACATTATATTATAAATATGTGAGTCAGCATATAAGTGTATATATACATATATTTATGTATGTATAAATATTCTATCCCTTCAGGATGAGTTTCAGAAGAAGATATAGATGTGGATGCACTATTTGTCATCTTGAACTTGAAATTTGCTAAATTATTAAAACAACACTGCATCACAGAGAAAATACAAATGCTGTACCTGAAAATTATAACTGTGCTCTAAAGGAGTTTATGCCTAGACCAGTAAGTACCTGCAGTGAGAGAAAGCATTTCATGTAGTAGGTTCCACTCAGAAGCAGGAGTGGTCCACTTGCATGAATTAGTTCATGGAACTCTTAAAAACCACTTTGCCAAAGCTCTTGCGGACTTACCCTAGTACTCTTCCCAAATCCATTTCTTCATCCTTCCACATCCTCTTCCAAAGCCTCAAGGTAAAGGAATCTTAGATATAAAACTGATAAATCCATGCATTTCAATGGACTCCATGAAGTCAAGGTCAAAAACAGTATGAGGTTTCAATCAATAGTAAAGCAACAGGAAAGCTTCACAAAAAGGAATGAAAAGCCCCGTTTATTAATGTATACAGAAGTTATTTGGAGAAGTTGTTATGTCAGGGTTATCATGTTTATTACTTTTAGATGGACTAATTTTATTTTAGGAAATAAACTTAATAATTCTGCTTTGCTTTATTTGTGTTTACCTTATTTGTAATGATTTCCCAGGCACGTGCAAGTGTAGATTTCATTAAGTCCAATGAGAGCAATTGTTTCACCTTAATAATACTCACAAGTCCCCAAACAGTAAGTTGCTTATATTTAAACATGATCATGTGAAGAAACCCATAATTGTTATTGCTCATAAAAGCATATGAAAATGATAAAACAGGTGTAGTATTTATTGATCTCTTTTAAGCAAGAGCATAATGCATTACTTTAAGAGTCTCTAACAGAGCAATATGTAATATAATACTAGTGTACATTCAATTTCTACTTTACTGTGTGTACTTTAAATATGTTCTTTCAGAGAAACATCTGGAAAAATATTTTTAATTCTGTGCATTTTGAGAGCTATTGATTTTAAAGTATCTCAAAGATGATGCTGAAAACATTGAGATTTCCTGAATTTTATTTCCAAACGTGTACTTATGGCTATTGTTGTTACTAATTTTATGATTCTTTTTGATGGAAATAACATTTTAAAGAAACTATTTGGACAGTTTTAATGCTATTAGAGGACAGAGAAAATTAAAACCAAAGAGTAAAGGGCACTGTCGTGAGCGTTAGAAGACTTTTCATGATTATTTCATTTCCAGCAGAGTTACTCTCTTTGGTGAGAAGCCTTTTTGCAGCTCCAAAAACTTTCGGCTTTTCCTAATATGTCACTAAAATATGATGAATGTTGCTTTACAGTATCTGACATGAACCATAACCAAAAAAATTTTTGTTTTTAGTCTGTTTTTCTAGATAGAATTCCTTCTTTGTATTTGGGACACTAATTCTTCCTGCCCTTTGCAACACTGGAACCCATCTGAGTATTTCATTTTATTCCATGACTGACAGGCCACTGTCAGATGACAAAGGGTTAGATGATGCTGCCAGAAATTAGTTATTAGTGATCTAAAGGAGAAATAGTGTGTTGAGATTTGTAACACACCTACTGAACCCCACTCCCCTCATCCCCAAACTAAAGAGCAGGGCAAGATTACTTTTTATAGGCTTGGAATGTCTTGTGGGTAGCATCCATCTCAAATGTGTTCTGGCCTGGAGGGAGGAATATTCATCCTAATGTCAGGAACCTCCTTTCCTATTTCAAAATATTAAGCCTAAATTTGAGGTATGCCATTTGATGCTCTCCATGACTTCTGGCTTTGAAGATTATTTACCATCCATCTCATTCTTCTGAGAGGTTTAACACAGCATAATGAAAGGACAAGATTGTGGGAAACCATCAGTTAATTATATTTTCAAAGCTTTTTTTAGAGACAATTAGTACAAAAACTTAACAAAGTCATGGCAACATATTGGACACTTCTTATACCTCGCCCCACATCATCTCTGTCTACCTGTGACTCTAGGCCTTGTTATGGTGACCAGCTTCACTCAGGTGTAACTGGAAACACTTCTTGTTTGAATTGCATGATTGTCACTCTCTATCTCATGGTTTTCCCGGCTCTAGGGGAATCTGTAAGCCTAGAGATCCAAGTAGTCCTCTATTGGTCAACCCTTGAACTAATAGAGGACTGCTTCCCACTTCAGACCACCTGACCAATAATTCTGAAGCCCATTCTACTGCTTCTCAGAGGGTTCAAGTAGGGTTGAGCCTCAGTTACCTCCAGCGGTAAACACCTGAAAAACATATGCCTGTATTAATTAACCTTTCTTCCTTCTGTGTTTTACACAAAACTCTTCCCAGCCCTCATTCTTGTTTTCTGGGATAATTTCCCAAAACAAACAACCTGTATGAGAGCCCTTATCTAAAGCCTTCTTGAAAGGCACAGCAGATATTTTGCAAAATTGAGAACATAAACAGCAGATATTTTGCAAAATTGAGAACATAAACAGCCAAGTTTGCTGGTAATATGAAACTGTATTCATTGTATCTCTTATTGTTTCAACTATGAAGATTCAGTAATTTAAACAGTTAATCATTTTTACTTTACCAGAATCCTTTGGTTTAAATTATTAAATTATCAACTCACCATATTCCACAGGCTACAATTTATATTTGATATGAAAACCCTTAAAAGTTCAGTGTATGCTCTTTTAGATAATAATGTAAGAAGGATCTTCACTGGCCCTACAGTGAAGATATGACTTTCTCAGTAAGCAAGCTTTTGGGCTCACCACATGGTCATTTCGTGCTGTGAGTTGACTGCTCTGCCAATGACACACTTACTTACAGGAGGCCATCTCCCCACGGGGGGTAATGATTGTTATCAAAACACATACATGAATATGTCCACAAATAAAAGTACCAGAGAAGGCCTACATCTCCATTCAACAAAAGGAATCCTAGTTAGGTTCAGGAGTCAACTGAAATTTTGCCTAAACAAAGATCATAGAACACAGCTCAGAGCTTTGGAAAAGCTGTCAGTCCCTGGAAGTGAATAGCAAACAGATGTCAAATGTCCTGAGGGAGTGTTTACAAGCTTCAGAACATACTCTTTTTTGTCCACTCCAAATGCAAGTTTTGTCCTCTGTAGAAATCTTAACCTGAGATTTCAGTTCATACCCCTTGGGCATGTCTACTGGTTTAGCTATCTATAATTCCCAAATCTTAACTGACCTTTGACTAATGCTATGCCCTAGGCATCACTGAAGAAAGACATTAATGAGCATATAAACCAAAGGAGAAACGCCAGCCTGATTTCCTGTCATTCTTTCTGATGAAACTGCATCTGGGGTAGTATGGTAAGAAAAGATATTTTTGATATTTTATAAGAAACTTGAATGATGATCTTCTATCTTATTGAATATAAATAACCAGAGACAAGCAGAGCTGTTGTATTACAAAGTTGTTGTAAGTTGTAAAAGCATGTCCATAGAAGACTAATTGAAAACTCTGCTGAGGGTTGAATTTCAGTGGGGGCAAGATTTTCTTCTACTTTTTTGGTCAATGTTTTCTTGTTTACAGGTAATAAACATATCTTAGAGTTTTTGAAAGTATATTTATGTTCATTACTAAGACAAAGTGTGTATACTTACAATGTTAAAAAAGGTTTAGGAACAACAACAAGATAAGATAATCTTCAAATTTGAATAGCCTTAGGAAAATGTGAATAGCTTTGGGGATATTTGGATAGGCTTATAAATAGTGAGATGGCCTTATGAATAGTGAGATACTCCTATGAATAATTGGATAGCATATAGACAGTAGGGTAGCATGAGAAAAATTAATATATAATCTTAAAGATATTTGAGTAGCCTTAAGAAAAGTGGAATAGTTTGGGGGAAGAAACATTGGGATAGCCTTCGGAACATTGAGATAATCTTAGCCAGGTGAGTCCAGGAGATTAGCTTTTTTTCTGAACCAGTTTGGTCAGGAGAATTAACAATTGTGATGTGGCTTTATTTTTTCTTATAGCAAAGTTGAGAATTTTGCAAAAGGGATTTTTTTTTTTTGCCCAAATTTAACAGATAGAATCTCACAGTGCACCTTAGGTCACCACTGGTTAGATAATAAAATGGTTCGATTTATTTGATTCAGTATTTTAGCTGCTTTATAGTAATTACTTGGCATATGATTTCCATGGTGATAAAGAGTAAATGATTCGTGTCTGCACATACTGAAGAATTGTGTATGAATGAGGCTGTGTGCTAACTTTTCCACATATTATCTAATATAATCTTCACAACAACATTAAGGTGTGTCACTGGACCCATTTTATTAATAAGAAAATCAAAATTTAATGAAGATATGCAAATTATTGCATGTTGCAAATCTAAAAAGAAAAGGTGTAGTGTTATAATTCAGTCTATCTTAACCCCGACTCATCATTGTGACTCCTGGGCCACTTAGTTTTTTTCTAGGCAAGTGAAAGTAAGGAGATAGAAAAATGAAACATAGAATAACATTATGTAATAAATGCAGCTGGCACATCTGGGTATGTACTGGGAAGAAGATAAAACTATACTTGTGTAATATACTGTGTAAATAAATTCTAGGCTAATTAAAGCCTTGTGTATAAGAAAAATAAAAAGTGAAAATTCTTATAAGAAAATCTAAGAGAATATTTATATAATAAAGGCTGTGGATGGATAGGAAGAACTTTCTAATTAAAGCTGAAAACCCAAAGCTACCTATAGGAGGTATTTTCCTGTCAAAATTCAATAGAAAAGGTAAATAATAAGCTTTAAAAACTAACAGAAACGATAATATACTAGCATCTATAATACTCAAACAGCTCTTAAAAAAAACAAAAACACCTAATAGAAAAATGAGTAAAAGATATATATGTATTTAACCAGTAGGCATAAAACTTCAAGGTAACGAAACAATGAGACATCATTTTATCCTCCATCAAACCAACAACAAAAAAGTTCAAATACCTGAAGCTGTTAAGGATGTGAGGAGCATGTTACATTGCTGGTGGAAACGGAGATATTACAACATTTCGAAAAGCAAAAATCAGTGGGAGTCTCTATACTATAGAAACAATACTCGCTGAGGTCAAGAAGTTAAATGTATATGGTCATCTATTGTATTATTGTTTATGGAATAATTTATAGTGTATTGATAACTATTTAAAATTTGAAAGATATAATTAAGCATAAATTATTATTTGAGTGTGAAAAGTAGTTCTTGAGTGTGAAAAGCAACATGGTAAGAGTGTGTAAATATGATTTAATATTTATAACATATATGTATTTACACACATATATATATGTGATATAACCACAAAACATATTAGCAAATACCTACTAAATTTTCACATGTGTTGCTTGGAGTGGTTTGTGCATGGACTAGTAAGAATGAAAGAAGTATGTAAGGGAGATAGTTTTTATTCAAACGATAAAAATTTTAAAAAAAGATAAAGATTGCAATAGGATAAAAACATGTATATGGAGTTCACATTTGTATATTTATATAAAATTAGAAGCTCCAGAAACTCTAGTCATAGCTTGTCAATAAGAAATGTACTGTCTCTGCATACAAATCCCTTGTAGAATTTTAGATTTTATTAAGCTACTTGGCATTTCTTCCCCTATCTGTATTTAATAAATACAAACCCTGGATTATATATCTAGTCTTCTGCCTTCACTACAATTTCCCAAACTTACTTCTGGCCTTTCAAAATTCTTTGAGCCACACTTACTTTCTCTCTTTCCTCTAATCTCCTCACATTCTGTCAGTTCTCTGCTATGTCATTTGCCATGAATATATTCAACAAATGTTTATTCTAAACTTATTATATGCATAATTCTGGCTATACGTTGTTGGTATTATATAGATAAAGATGGAATTCTTGGATGAATAGTGCCATGAAGATGTCTACTCTCTTGATTAATTTGATTTGTAAGAGCCAAACCATTGACAATAATAAATAACGTTACTTTATAATTTTATAAGTTTTGTAACTCAGAAAAATTATCATACCAGAGGGTAAAGGGAGGAAGCAGGGAAGAGGGAGGTAGATGGGGTAAAAGGAGTCAAATATGTGGTGACATTAAAGAATTTAAAAATTAAAAAAAAAAAAACCAAGAAAAATTATCTGCTATACAGCTACACATAAATGTGTATACATAGATCTATATACATACATGTGTGTATATATATATATATACATATGAACATGAGATGATTTGTACAGTATTCTCCAAACTGTAAATTATCTTAAAATTTAAAGAGATTTGCATGTGAGGTATTCAAATTTCTGTGGTGGAAATATACAAAACTAGTTTTGTAAAGCTTCATTGAAATCAAAATGCAAGGAACCAAAAAAAAAAAAAATAGCTTTAATTACCCAGTTTGAATTTCCTAATATTTTGTTTGACAATATTAGAAATTTTATTTGGCTAGGGAACAGCAGCTGTTTTGAATTATGCACTATTCTGAATAAAGACACTGGTTTAATAAGGTGTTAGCTCACGAAGGATTGTTACAAGTTTGTAGACTGTAGAGGATCACCGTTAGGTAATGTTCAGTGAAAAATGGAATTTAACAGACATGAACACAGAGAATAATTTTGCTAATGCCATTCAGAGATAACTGCCTAATTGTGAACACATCTAAGTTTGCCACAAATTTCAGTTACTTCCAACTAACCATGGAAAAGAGGGTGAGATATCTGGAAAATACAGAAGATGGCCATTTACCTGCAAAAGTAATTTTATAAGGCGATGATTTATAAATAAACTTATTTTTTTCAAATTTGTTAGCAATTCCTCCTCTACTTTTTTCTTTTAAAATTATTATGACTAACATGCAATATTATATTAGTTTCAGGTATACACCATAGTTGATCAACATTTATATACTTAAGGAAGTGATCACCATAAGTTTAGAACCCATTTGATACCATACAACGTTATTACAATATTATTGACTGTATTTCTTATGCTATATATTCCATCTCCATTTCTTACTCGTTTTAAAACTGTAAATTTGAACATTTTATCCCCTTCACTGTTTCCCCCTTTTTAAAAAATTTTTTAATTACAGTTGACATTCAACACTGTTTTACCTTAGTTTCAGATGAGTCCTTTAGTTTATCTTGGCTCAAGAATATATATGAGTTGCTCTCTCACTATGGACACCAAACAATAAATTGTTTGCATTGTGTCCTCTGAAGAAATAAATACTTTAGCCTCCTTGTTTTTCAGGCCTTTGATTCCCTGCCTTGTCCACTCAGAGCTGTTGCTATCTTTGAAGAGAAATATCAATGCAGTGTACGACTAAGTGCTTAAAAGCCACCAACAAATGCTTGGTCTCTAGTTGGTCGGTGGAGATGACGTGATACAAACTAATGTAAACAAGAGCAGGCTCAGAGCAAACTAATTGCTGGCATTGTGGAGCAAATACACTCAGATCATTAGTCCTCCATTAAAGAGATTGTCAAAAACATGATAGGGAGGACCACACAGAGATCCAAACTCTCAACACAGGGACTGAACTTGACCCAGTGCTAGGGCGGACCAGGGAAGAGGCTGGTGTGAATTAGATAGTGTTGAGTAATATTTTTGGCAATGACAATGGCTTCTGCTTTGCTGCAGATGAGGCATTTTCTTTTTTTTCATCATTAATTAAGTAAATGCATGTAGAAAACGATCTCATTTTGACAGGCTGATGTTCTGACAGAAGTTCTGAGTGGTTTCTAAGTGCCAGACACTCTCCTGAGCAGTTCATGTGAGTTATCTCATTTAACATAGACAACTCCTATGAAGGACTTACTACTAATATAACTGTTTTAGAGATAAGTAAATTGAGTCAGAGAGAGGTGTCTTCTCTACTGAAAGTCACACAGACACAGCTTTAAGATGGAGGTAGAGTAGGGGCTTTACGGCCAGAAG
The DNA here is from genome assembly GCF_000325575.1 of Pteropus alecto. NCBI lineage: Eukaryota > Metazoa > Chordata > Mammalia > Chiroptera > Pteropodidae > Pteropus > Pteropus alecto. Next base: position 2,001,534 of record NW_006442124.1, on the reverse strand, counting down.
GTCTCATTCTAGAGCCTGCAGTCTGCACTGTTGAGTGCCGCGTGTGTGTGTGTGTGTACATGTGGTGGGAGGGTGGTGGTGTGCGAGGGTGGTGGTAAAAAATTGCTAATATTTATAGAATGTTTTCTATATGTCACACACTGTCCAAGAGCAGTGCATGTCCTAACTCATTTGATCCTGGCAGAGTCTTCTGAGCTGGTGCTGAACGCCCCACAGAGCGGGGAGTTAAAGCAGTGAGGTTAAACGACATGTCCCCAGCTTACGCATTTGCCATTTACTTGAAGAGTTTATTTATACCTCTGTATCTACAAACCCAAATCTTATGGCAAAAATCCAGAGAGGAAAAACATTTACAGAGAGCGCAGTTTTCAGAGTGAGATAATGTTAAGTTTGAATCGTAACGTGGCATTTACTAGCTGTGTGGGTTTATATGACTTAAACACTATGAAAGGTAATATCTTTATCAATACAGTGAACTTTGGCTTACTTTCAATATCTAGACTGCTAACATGATGCACAGAGTCAGGCAATAAAGACATTACAAATGATTATTGTTTCTTCTAAGAGAGGAAAGCATGGATCATTGTTTAAGTGTAAGATCTGCTATTTGTTCTTATCTCTTCCTAGATTCTGTTCGTGGGGATTCAGTACTTGAAAATAGGATAAAATGACAAAGTCATCTTGTGCCCTATGGTGTTGGAGCCCATTCTAGGTGACATGACATTACACTGAGGTCTTATAAGAAAAGTGATGACCAAGCCTGTGAGAAGAGATAACTAAAATTATGAGAAGAGTTGGACTTCCTCAATTTCATAATGAAATTTCCCCCAGTTAAACCTTCAATTCTATTCCATTTCAATTATGAAATGCACTTTGCTATACTTCTTAATTTCAAGTGCAGTAATTTCACTTATATTTCATTTTTCTTAAAAAAATCTCATAATGTAAACAAATATTTAACATATCAACTCTGTAAAAAAGAAAACCATGCTCCTTTTGAAAAATATTATTTTTCCAGAATTATTAATGCTAATCCTCCATGTCAATTTATTTATTTGACAGAAATAAGAAGTAACTAGCTTGCTCAGCATCAATAAGACACGATTTAAATATTATTCGCAAAATATGTCTAAATGAACATTTTTAGGATAGTATTTAACCAATTAGAATATGAAACAAATTATGTACATTAGATACACTATATCTTTATTTTCTAATACTTTTAGAATCATTTTATGCGTTGCCTATATCTTGGAAGAGAAATGTTATCGATAAAGACACACATTTATCCCATATGACAATCATTAAGATCTATTTACCCTCTAAGGCTGACTGCCTTTAATTTAGTTCTCCAATAGATGTCAATAACCTACATATGTTCAATGAATATTATTACAACATTGCCTTTTTTAATTGAATTAGAGTAGTCTTTATGGCAAAATATGCTTTGATGTATTTTATTTTGTATGTATTAAACAACTTGAAATGGATATGATTTTTACTCCCATTAAAAAACAGATGGAGTACATAGGTTTATGGAGGTTTTGTACAATTTGAATATTTACATATGATAAATTAATAAAATAATATGTGCATTAATGATTTGTGACATGAAACACTTTTTAACCATTGTTTTAAAATATAACTTAAAATGTATTTAATTTTTAAATTTTAGAACATATTTTTAAAGATTTGATGTCTTTAATGCATTGTTTTTGTTGGTTTGCTTGTTTGTTTTTTAATGTAGTGGACATTTCCTAAACTATTGGGGTCAGTTTCTATCATGTAATAGCAAGTGAATATTACCTTCATGAATTAGTTAAATTTTTTATCATCTGAGTACCAGACAAGAGCTTTATTTTACAATGAGAAAGCCATCAAAGAAAATACAGAGAGAAAAAAGAGAGAAATAAGATAACTTCATTTGAAATAAATTTAAGCTAAACAATAGATCGGCAATGAAAGAATGTGTCTCTTTAACAGTAAGGTAATGATCACAGAAGAAAACTGTGTTGAAGCTCAAAGAGGCTACTCTATCCTAAATCCTACTCCTTTTGTGAAGAAAAAAATATCAAAACTATGTTTTGTACATGGATCACTTGCCAGGGAACTAATACAATGAGATGCTGGTTTCAGGAAGAGGCTACAAACTCTCTAAATTTTATTATATTTAGAAACTCAGGTGTTTTCTGAGACTGTCCCCTTTTCCACACAACCTCTAGACTGTGAGTTACTTGATGTTCTGGAATATGTCTTATACACCATTAAATACACAATACACAGCAAATACTTGACATTTAACAAGCTTTCGACAATATTTTCCTCTTTACTTTTTTAATGAATGAATGAATACTAGAATAGTACTGATGGCTAATATACATGCTCCGAACATATTAAAATAATGGTTTTTCTTTTCTAATTTGAAGATCCAATATCATAGCTCTTCTGAAAGAAACCTCAAATTAGATTTCTAATCCAAAGTGTGAATAAAAATGAACACAATAGAGCCCAAGAAAAAGAAAAATCTACTATGGATGTCGGAAAAGTAAAATGACTTTTCACAATGTCTATCATGAGACTATTTGATAAAAACTTGGGTGGTCCAATCTTTGTTTAAAAGTTGTTATTTTTGCTTGTTATACAGTCCTGGTAAAATAATAATTTTAATAATTGCTATTATTATTATAGTTTACCCCTATCAATATGCTTTCATAACCCTATGAAACATCTTAGTCCCATCACTTTTAAATACCCAGAGTTCACCCTCATGGTTTAATTGTGCTATTGTCACATTTTTGTACAGATGTAGACATATAAATTTTTTCTTATTATTTCACAGGTATAGACTATGACAAACTAGCTAATATTTTGGCTCCTTGGAATATGAGTACAGTAATATTTACCTGAAACGACAGTTTAGATGGTTAAATAGATAGTATTTTTACCTCAGTGCTTGTCATTTATTCATTCATTCAACTATTTTTGCACCAAGTATGTGCCAGGCCTTGTTCTAGTACAGTAGTGCAGTGGGTAAGAGGTAAAATCTACTGAAAGAACTTATCTTCTGGCCAATTTAGGACTCAAGATTCCTTATCCCTTATCTAATGTGATTAATTTCTATAAACATTAATTGATTTTTGGATGTTAAACCAATCTTTCATTCCTAAGATAAATCCTATATGGATGTAGTATATATTCCTCTTTAAATGTTGCTGGATTCTGTTCACTAGTATTGGCCGAGGATCTTTACATCTATATTCATAAGAGGTCTGTGATTTTCTTCTTGTGTGATACCTGTGTTTGATTTTGGTATTAGGAAATTATAGCCTCATTAAATGAGTTGGAATGTATTCATTCCTCTTCTATTTTTTAGAAGAGTTTATAAATATGTTACTAATTTTTCTTTATTCATAAGTACATTATCATTATTGATATCATTATTCATAAATCTATTTAAATTGTCTATTTCTTCTTGAGTAATTTTCAGTAGTTTCTGTCTTTCTAGGAATTTGTTCATTCTATTTAATATAAAATTTATTAACATATAGTTGTTTATGTCATCCCCTATATATTTTTTTATATTTGTAATGTCAACTTTTTTATTTCAGTCTTCTATCCCTCTCTCTCTTTTCTTTTCCTGTCAGATTTTGCTTCATGTAATTTGAAGCTGTGTTGTAAAGTGCATATATGTTAGTAATTATAATATCTTCCTCATGTATTGACCCTCTTATCATTATAAAATGAACCTTATTGCTTTCATTAACATATCTATCTTAAAGTCTGAGTTGTCTGATATAAGAATAGTCACTCAAACTTTCTTATAGATGCTATTTACATGAAATAGTAGACAGAATAATGGTCACACAAATATATCAGGACATAATCCTTAAAACCTATAAATGTTACCCTAGTAGAAGAATGGTCTTTGCAGATATGATTAAGTTAAGGGACTTGGCATAAGAAGATTATCCTAGATTATATGGATGACATCTAAATCCAGTCACAATTCTACTTATAAGAGAGAGACAGAGGAAGACTTGACACACACAGAAGAGATGGAAGACAATGTGACCACAGAGGCAGAACCAGGAGTTATGTGACCAAAAGTCAAAAAAAAAAAAAAAAAAAAATTCAGTGACCACCAGAAGGTAGAAGAGGTGAAGAATAAATTCTACAGTATTGTTTCCATTGGGAGCATGGCCTTTTTAATACCTTGATTTTGGCTCAGTGAAACTATTTCAGACATCTGACTTCCAGGAATGTGCAAAAATAAATTTATGTTGTGTTAAGCTAACAATTTTTGTTGTAATTTGTTACAGCAGCCATTAGAAAACATTCACATTTGATATAGCATTTTCATTCTTCGGTTCAATCTCTTCATATCTTTGAATTTAGAGTTTATCTCCTTGTAGACAGCATATAATTGGATCTTGGTTTTCTATGACACTACAAAACTTTGTTTTTAAAATGTAAATTTTCAATATTGGTGGGATATAATAAAAGCAGTACTTTGAGGAAATTTTATAACATTGAAAAATATATTAAAAAGGAAAAATCTAAAATCAACAATTTAAGTTTCTGATTCAGGAAACTAAAAAAAGAAGAGCAAATTAAATACTAAATAAACAGAAGAAAATAAATAATACAAATAAGAGAAGAAATCAATGAAATTGAAAACAGAAAATCAATAGAGAAAATCAACAAAACCAAAAACTAATTTTTTGAAAAGTTTAATGAAATCAATAAGCTTCTAGCCAAGCTAAGAAAAACAGAGAAAAGATACACATTACTACTATGAAAAATGAAATAAGTCATCACTACAGATCTAATGTACATAAAAAGATAATAAAGAAATTCTATGAACAATTTTACACCTGCAATTTTGATAACTGAGAAGAAATGAAAAAATTTCTTGAAAGATAATCTGTGAAAATTCACACAAGAAATGGACAATCCGAATAGCCTATAGTTGTTCTAACAATTGAATCAATAATCAATAACTTTCTAAAAGTGAAAGCACCAGACTCAGATGTGTTCACTGGCAAATTCTACCAAGCATTTAAGGAAAAAAATTACACAATTCTCTACGATCTCTTTCTATAATCAGAAGGAATATTTCCTAACTCTATGAGGTCAGCTCACCTCAATATCCAAATTAAAGACATTATAAGGAAAGAAAACTAGAGATTAGTAACTCTCATGAACACAGATGCAAAAATCCTCAATAAAATATTAGCAATTCAAATCTAACAATATCTGAAAAGTAGCATAGAGTACAAAAAAGAGGAATTTATCCCAGAAATACAAGGCTGGTTTAACCTTTGAAAACTGATTAGCATAATCTACCACATCAACAGGCTAAAGATAAAATTTCATATGACCATATCAATAGATGCAGAAAAAGCATTTGACAAAATCTAACACATACTCTTGATAAAAAATTTCAGCGAACTAGGAATAGAGAACTTTCTTAACTTGATAAAGACCTCTACAAAAAAACCTACAGCAAACATCATACTTAATGATCAGAAACTAGAAAATTTTCCACTAAGATCAGAACTAAGCAAGAATGTTGCTTCTCACCACTGCTCTTCAACATCATACTAGAATTTTTAGCTAATACACTGAGGTAAGAAAATAAAATAAAATATATACGAATAAGAAGAAAAAGATAAAACTATTCACAGATGACATGATTGTCTATGTAGAAAATCCAATAAAAACAGGTGAAATTATTTTTATTAATACATTTTATTTAATCCAATGTATTCCAAATATTATTTCAATATGTAACCACTATAAAATTGATATATTTTCTATTTTTCTTTTTTATAGTATTTAATATCTAGTGTACACTTTATATTTATATCTCAACTTAATTCATACTATTCTGTTTTTATGACTCACTAACCTTACATCAAGAGTGAACACCACATCAGACAGTACAATTCTAGACCTTTCAATTTAATTATATGCATGGAAATTATAATATTTTTAAAATATGATAATATCTTTCATTGTGTAAAACCCATCAAAGACTTTCCAATTCTCAGAGGAAAAAAAATCCAGAAATTCTGAGTTATAGCTTCCAAAGCACAGAATTATGTAACTTTTCCCCATTCTTTTCACTGCACATTCTTATTAATCATTCAGATTTTAATGTAATTGGCACATCCTCAGGGAATCCTTCTCCAAAACTCAAACTAAGTCAGCTCTCCCTGTTAATACCTCCTTACATGTATTGTATTTTTCCTGTTAAGTCTTTATTACAAATTTATATAACATCTTTAATTATGTAACTGTTTGTCGATTATATTCTCTTTTACATTGTAGGCACCGTGACAGCTAAATAATATGTCTGTTATTCACTATGTCCCCAGTGCCAAGCACAATACCTGTTGTTCAAATGAATAAATGAATTTTAGTAATTCAAATATGGAAGCTAAAAGCTAAAATCTCCATATTCTAAAAATGAAAATCAAAGAATTTGAAAATGGTTAGTTTTGAAATTTACAGGAAATATTGTTTTAATTGTTCTTTGATTTCTTGTTTTATAATACAATCAAGTTACATGAAATGCTTATTTGGAACAATGAAGTTTACTTAAAATGCTTATGTATTCTGTGTTCATAATCCCAAATGTTATGATATTATGCCTCTAAATACTATGTGTGATAGAAAGGTAAGAAGGGTTTCCAAGTGGCGGGTAAGCGCTGTCTCACACAGAGGAGTGCTTACTGAAACTAAATAATGATCAGAAATCAAGAAGATTTCCTTCATGACTTTGTTCTTGTGTTCTTTTCATCACTGTATCGAGATATGATCATTAAAACCATGTTAAAAAAAGAAAAACCTCCTAGAAAGAAAACAATCAATAGCATTCCCATTTAGCAAATCTCAACTTCATTTCAATTATGCTTCTAAATTGCTTCTTATAAATCCTGTCCTATGTACTCATTTCTAGCAGTTTCTTGAATTATACAATACAGGGAAGACATATTTATTTCTCACTGGATTTCTTCTTCTTCTTCTTCTTCTTCTTCTTCTTCTTCTTCTTCTTCTTCTTCTTCTTCTTCTTCTTCTTCTTCTTCTTCTTCTTCTTCTTCTTCTTCTTCTTCTTCTTCTTCTTCTTCTTCTTCTTCTTCTTCTTCTTCTTCTTCTTCTTCTTCTTCTTCTTCTTCTTCTTCTTCTTCTTCTTCTTCTTCTTCTTCTTCTTCTTCTTCTTCTTCTTCTTCTTCTTCTTCTTCTTCTTCTTCTTCTTCTTCTTCTTCTTCTTCTTCTTCTTCTTCTTCTTCTTCTTCTTCTTCTTCTTCTTCTTCTTCTTCTTCTTCTTCTTCTTCTTCTTCTTCTTCTTCTTCTTCTTCTTCTTCTTCTTCTTCTTCTTCTTCTTCTTCTTCTTCTTCTTCTTCTTCTTCTTCTTCTTCTTCTTCTTCTTCTTCTTCTTCTTCTTCTTCTTCTTCTTCTTCTTCTTCTTCTTCTTCTTCTTCTTCTTCTTCTTCTTCTTCTTCTTCTTCTTCTTCTTCTTCTTCTTCTTCTTCTTCTTCTTCTTCTTCTTCTTCTTCTTCTTCTTCTTCTTCTTCTTCTTCTTCTTCTTCTTCTTCTTCTTCTTCTTCTTCTTCTTCTTCTTCTTCTTCTTCTTCTTCTTCTTCTTCTTCTTCTTCTTCTTCTTCTTCTTCTTCTTCTTCTTCTTCTTCTTCTTCTTCTTCTTCTTCTTCTTCTTCTTCTTCTTCTTCTTCTTCTTCTTCTTCTTCTTCTTCTTCTTCTTCTTCTTCTTCTTCTTCTTCTTCTTCTTCTTCTTCTTCTTCTTCTTCTTCTTCTTCTTCTTCTTCTTCTTCTTCTTCTTCTTCTTCTTCTTCTTCTTCTTCTTCTTCTTCTTCTTCTTCTTCTTCTTCTTCTTCTTCTTCTTCTTCTTCTTCTTCTTCTCCTTCTTCTTCTTCTTCTTCTTCTTCTTCTTTTCTCCTTCTTTTTTCTTTTTTGAAGAAGGGTAATCAGAAACAACAAAAATATTTTGTTTGAAATACCAGTTTTGACCAGAAGGGAGATTTAGATTGTGTCTCACCTTAGTTGACTCACTATATCTGAACATTTTACTGGTTGTCAGCATGCCATACCTGATAGTTCATGTTTCTACATGGTAATTATAATGGTAGGTGACAGTACTGTTACCAGTTTGGCTATTTTATACAAGTAAGTCAGTATGCTTTTTCTGCTATTTGAAAACATTTTGTTCAGGTACTTAAAAACCTTAATATTGGCAATATTTCCCATATCCCCAGATTTTAAAGACCATTCTAAATGATTCTCCTTAGTAAAATTTTGTGGAGTGCCCAAGTGTATACCGCCATATTAGGTATACTGCTAAGATAACTCCACCCATCACTGAGATGAGATTTCCTATATGAGAATTATGGTCTCTGCAGACCAAATGAGCTTACACTGAATCCCATTTCAATTGAGTGTTATTTGGGTTCCTAGTATAAATCACCTCATGAGTGAGCACAGTGCATTTAAAGAAATCATTACTAATTTTTAAACGACTTGGGATGAAAACTGCAAAAGCTACTGAATATGTATTGGCTTGGGAGTTAAGACTATCTCATTATCTTACCCATGCCCCTCACTAATTCCTATGATATCATTGTTGGGACAAATTATACGTCTTTCTTTTTCTGCTGGCCAGATCAGAAAAATTTTTGTATCAGTGAAGTTTGTTTCAAGGGCATATTGCCAAAGTGATAATTTACCACAAACAAAATAAACAAGACAGAAAATGGGGTATCAAATATTGGCAGAAAAGTAGAGAGTTTGCAGAGGACAAGTGAATTCTTTCTCAGCACCATCGATGCTGACTGTGCCAAAGCAAACCATGATATCAAAAGCCTGAGAAGATTTAAAAAACATATTTTAGGTAATAGATTTTGTTATAAAATATGATGTAGTTATAATACACTTACACAATACATACGACGCTGACAGGCATATAATTAATCTATCTCTGGGGTTATAAGAAGTTTTCCAAATATAAGTTAAGAGATATTTCTTTTCATTCTTCATCTCTTTTAGATCTCACTATTTCAGGAAAAAAAAAAAGATACTAAAACTTTCTCACATCAGCTATAGAAGTGCAGCTGTCTCCCAATTCTACTTTTAAATAAGTAAAGGCAATTCTACTTTTAAATAAGTAAAAATAATTTATTTTTAAACTAACATAACAAAATAAATTATGCATCTTGCTTTTTAAAATTCCTGGGGACAAAAGTGATGTAATCAATTTAAAACCCAATGAAAGGAGAACTTTAATCTACAATCTCTGTTCCATACGTCAATGAAATATGTTTATAGTGAAGAGGAAAAGTTACTTGGAGAACTTCAACAGATAAAAGACAATGACAGGGCAACAAACAAACAAACAAACAGACAGACAAACAAACAAGTAAAGCTATCAGTAAATACCAAGAGAGGTGCAGACAGAAATGACCACAATTGGACAGAATGAAAGATACGGTCTTCATAGAAATAAAGGAACACTCTTGGATAAACATAAGTCAAACATGATAAAAAGAGTGTTTTAATCAATGAGAATAACCGAGTTAACATAAATAGAAGTGAGGATGAAAGGCTCTGTAAAGAAGAGAAAGTGGGCAAAGACATGAGTGAATAGAATTGAATATATTGCATCATAAGAAATTTTGTTTTGACACAACTGGCAAAATTACATATGAAAGATGGACCCCAGGACAGGGGATGGGGGGAAATAAGAGCAGCAGGTGCTGGGTGAGTGAGGGCATGAAAAACACAAACCAGAGAGAAACTAGCTGGAGTAGAAATCCTCAGCTAGAGTTACCAAGAAATTTAATCAGAGAAAGAGCTTAGGAGAGGAGCAGAGATATCGGAGAATGAAAACCGAGGAGTCCTGTGGCTCTCGGTGGATCACACTGGGAGAAGATCTAGGAAGCTAATGAGGTGTGGGCAGTGTAATTGAGAAGGGAGCAGGAGGGAACTAAGATACATGAATAACCAACATAGTGGTAAGAAACCGTTTGACAATTATTTTGTAGTAACTGGCTGAGATATTTGGAACTGGGAAGAAAATGGAATGCTGCGGGTGTGTCTAAACCCAAAGCAAAGAAACAGAAAAAGTGATGAAAGTATAAGTAAAACTGGTATATTATATTGTTAAATTTAAATATATAATTAGAGTTTTCATTTTTATCAACTTTCTCATACTTTTCACAACTGTGCTTCTCCCCCTGAGATAGAAGCCTGGGAGTTAGAATTTTAAATGTGTAATGCCATTATGCTTCTTTGTGCTTTTACACGCACTCACACACACCACATACACACATGTGTGTGTGTGTTCATACTGTTGAACGCGCATTGATATCCAAATCGAAGTGACATCCATTCAATATGCGGTTCAGTTCTAGCCCTGGGAATGAAATGATCTCTTTAAAAAACACACAATCTAGAAATGGAGGCAGTGGGTACTTTTAAAATGCCTATCAAGTTAGCAATTGCTAGCCTGGTAATGTAAACAGAGTAATGAGGAAACAGAAGAGAAACAATTAGTTGGCATGAGCAGGAAATACCATGCTGTTCCACTTAATTAAATAATTTGTTTAAAAGAAGGGTTGTTCTCTGTGTCATTCCTGGATTATCATTTTAAGTAAGTTTAATATTGACAGTAGCAGGTCCTGTCATCACTAGTCACACAGTAATCCCCTGTCTCCTGTTTGTTAACCCTGCCCTCTCCATGGAAGAGATTCCTTCATGAAACACTTCTCAATTCCTCCTTTAGTTTTGTCCAGAAGTTTCCTGTGTCCCACCGTCTTCTTCCTAATTTTTGCAGTTAATGTGCTTCTCTTTGCCTTTTTAGTTTAAAAATAAATTATTTTTACTTATTTAAAAGTAGAATTGCCTACAGGATTTTCCACCCCAATGCCTGGAACTCCTAATTTTGCAGTTTTTGGGAAATGACTAGTCTTGTAGATGCCTTTTCCATTATTTTGATTATTTAGATTCCATTCAGATATATGCTATGTCTTCCGAACAGTTCTTCCAATACCTCGTGACAGAACTTTATGTAATGCGTGACATCAACTTAAGAGTGGCAGTTTTGATGAATTGCTGTTTACAATTACATTTCTCTCAGAAGTGACTGTCCACAGAGCCACAAATGTTACCTCAGGTGGTGTAGTTGAAGAAAGCAATTGCACAAATAGGCAGTGGGTTTAACATCAGCAGCTCAGTTTTAACTTGGGTGATGTGAATTGACCATAAAGAAAAAAAAATGTTTAACATTGTTTTAACATAGAAATAAATATACTGTGCACTTTTTACAGTGGTAATATTATTGGAGAAAATTTTTCATCATGAACTTATTATAACCATTACAAAAGCTACTCAGTAAATTCTTAAATGGCTCAGCATTCGACCTATTTGCGTACACTATATTCCACAAAAATTCAATCAGTGGTGGAATATGAAGGCCCATCTTAAATATGGAAACATCAAGAATGCCTTAAAATAATAGTTGCTAAAAAACAATTTTATATGTGATTGGAAAAGATATCTCTTATTTATTCTTTATGTATAGGTGTTTCTATTATACATACTAGATACAATGGAAAAAACATTTTCTCAGAAACAATGTTTAATTTATCAAGCCACTTTACCAATTCTTTTACAATATTTCTTCATACATCCTTTATTAATTGAAAGCGAAATGGGACAAATTTGCTCTGAGGAGGTTTAGGTGTGTTTGCTAGGCCTCTGACCACTGCAGTGGCTCTGTGATATTAAGACTGAAGCAAGGGCCTCAAGTCTTGATTTTGGCTCTGTCACTCTCTCCTTCTGAGCTTGAGCAGGCCACTTGACAACTCTGAAATTAGGCTTTTCTATTTGTAAAATGAACTTATAACTGTCCAATCTTTATTGCAGGCTTGTTACGAGAATTGAATGAGATTTTTATGAAATTACTCCAAAACCCAGACAACACTCTGCCAAGTTTTGACTCCAGGATTCACCTGGGTGACTTTGAACTTGTTGCCTCACTTCCCTGGGCCTAATTTCCTGATCTGGAAAATGGTGACAGTAAAATCATCACCTTAAGAGGACGATTGTGAAGATTATGAGAGATAATGTGTGTGAAACACTTAGCAAAGTGCCTATCTATTGTCATAACACAACAAATGATTCTGTTATTAATCTTTTCGCATAAGCGTTTAAAGTTACTGGGAAAGTAGTTAAACTGAATTGCAATCATTTATGTTTCTTTGAAATGCATATTGTATACACTGGGATGGTTTTTATGGTTCTTACTATGTCTTTGCAGTTAGCTCAGACATATTTCAGCAAGATGGTTTTCATTCTTCAGGGTCTTACTTGAATAGTACTCTTTTTCATAACAGAGAGAGATCTTGCTTTGTTGACACATTGTAGTTAACCTCCCTTAGACTATGCCATGCTATGAAATAGGCATTAAAACAACAAGCACCTACTCTTTTTGTTGTTGCCTTCGTTACAATCGCTCTGATTCACGGCTCTTGGCATAACGCAGGCAGTCTCCTATTAATGCCAAGGCTAAAACCGTGGTGAAGATGTGAAACAAATCTCTGCTCAAAGTTTTAACCCGATTTCCTCCATTTAAAAACCATGATTTATGGTTACGAGTTCTCAGTTTAATATGCATTAAGAATTCAAATGCTGTTGCGATAATTTTTTAGTAAAAGCTGCTTTTTAGGACTACCTTTGCACATTTTCTTCACAAGCAATAATTCTTCATCTATGGAGTAATTTATTTCTTCTGGTTTTAATATGTTACAGATGAACGGTTGTATGTCTTTCCCGTTAGAGCATTACAAGACAGGCCACTTTTGCATTAGGCTGGTAGTACAACAGATACCTGTGGTGCTCTTCATGGTTCATGTGGTACTAATTTAAATGGGAAGTTGCACATATTTCATTGAAACACTTGGTAAAGCCAGCTTTCACAGAAGGGTGCAAATGATGGACTGTTCTCTGTGTGCAGCTGAACTGCTTTAAATGTGTCAGAGAGGGTTATGGATCATTTCATTCACCCATCAACTCCGGTCCACGGTGTGTACAAATCACAGCATAGTGTCATCCAACAGAACATTCCTGACAATACTAGAACATTTATAGTACTGCCATTTTTAATAGGAGTCCTGCAACCTCGTTTAAAGAGTATTACTTCTTTAACCGTTTCCTCTCAGAGCTTTTTCTCAAACTGGCTTGGCAGAGGTTGCAGTGTGGAGTGGGGTTTATGATCACTATTCAGTTTGCATAGATCTCACTTCACCCTAAATCTGAGTCATATATCCACTTATGTTAGGTGCCATGTGCACCTCTCTCATCAGATACAATTTATTCTTTGACACAGTTACCCATAACATTTCAAACAGACAGCTTTGTTGTCCAGTAAGTAAACCAAGTAAGTTGGCTATAAATGTTCTTTGATTACTAGATCCCTTGCTCTGCCTTCAACTACCGTTGTTAACGAGAAAAATTAAAGAACTCAGTTACTATAAATTTTTTGTCCTACTTCTGAGATTCTGTCATTGTTATTTTTTTTTTCCTAAATTTAATTTAATCAGGATAAAGAAACTACTGAAAATAACTGTATAGAGGTCTGTTTTCCCCAGCTTTAGTTCTAGGCTTCCTACAGGCGAGCAAAACCCTACTCGAAATAAAAATACAAAGATTCCATACAACATCGTCTACACCAGAGTAATGAAAGACATGATTTTATTATGTGTATTTTGTGACAATATAACTTACAGCTTATGTGTTGATGGTTGTTTCAATTGGCTGCCCAGTGACACTAGTAGTTGCTTTATACGTAAATTGTAAAGAAATGTGGTTTACCAGTGAAAGTTCATTGTCGACTGCAAGGATCTAAGGCAAGTTGAGAAACAGATTGCTATTTTAAATATAACAATATTTAAAAATATTTCAAAAATATTTCAAAATATTTCAGAAAAGACAACATAAGTGAATTGGCAGACTTTCTGAGATTCCACGCGAACTTTAATCCAGGCCTTGAAACATACTATTTTGTTGGGATAAATTGAGTCTAACATAAAAAAGTGCAAACGAGAGATTATATGCTATGTAATCCTCAAAACGAAAATTTACAACCTCAGAAAAACAGTAAACAATATGCATCTTTCATTATTCTTAGAAATTATCTTTGTGTTAGCCATCATATTTATTTATTGGAATAAATAGGAGGAAAATAACCTTAAGAAGGATTTTATTTATATAATGTCTTTTTCAAATTTGATGTTTAACTAATAGTAAAATCTGTAAACCAGTGATTATTATCTTCCCATTTTCCATTGAAGTGAATATTTAGCTATAGCATGTCAATAATGTTAACATGATAAAAATTAGAAGAGTAATGCCAGGGTGCAGCCCCAAAGGAGAGTCTGGCTGAAAAAAGGCCTGAAATGTAAGATGCAAACAAGTGGGATCTGTTGTGAAGAATGGAAGAGCACCCTGAAAATCCAGCCTGGAGGAAAATGTTAGAACATCATCAGTCAATGAAATGTTCAGTTTAAAACACTCTGCTACGTGGAATAGGAAATAGAAATAACTTCCTGTGTAATTAAGAAACACCAAAAAAATTAATCTTTTAATAATTTGTGTTTAGGCAAATGGCATAATAATTCGGTATATCTGAGAATCAGGAAAGAACTATTCTCCAAACCTATCTAAAATGTACTTTCTCCCAAATAAATTAAAATTTGACTGTTAAGTGATGCGCAATCTCACGAACATGAGCATTTAGTATTCTATTGCTGCATATTTGAATCAGCAGGATTACATAGAGACAGATGATTGAGGTGAGGAGAGTTTAAGAGGTGTAGGTGGAACTCAGGGACCCAGTGTGTGAATTTACTGCCTTTGATCTGTTATCTCCCCTCAGGAGCCAGAAAGAGGCTCACATGGTGAAGAAGACTGCTCCTACCAAAACCAGGGGCCTGGCTCAAGGTGGAAGGAAGCCTCCCGCAACCTCTCTGTCCTCTAACTCTCCAGTCCAGCTGGTGCCACCAACTGACAGGACCCTACTGAGAGCCAGAGAGCAGTCCATGAAAGTTTGCCTTCTAGTGCAAAGCAAGGCAGACAAATGTGGAATGCGGATCTGGCTAGAGAGAGGCAGGGCTCAGAAAATAACATGCAGAATAACCGCATAGGAAAGCAATCATGTTTAATTATTTCTAATAAATAAACCAAGTAACCAAAACCAAAACACTCACTTTTTTTGTTATTCGTCTAGCTGTTGTTATCCCTAAAATTGTTACAAAGCCCCATTTGGACATTTAATACCTTGGAGCTTGTGTCCTTTCTCAACTGGGGTTCCTCATCTGAACTGTGGGTCACAAAGCGTAATCTTAGGTCATTTTTCATGTCTCTCAAGGCACATAATTAATATCATCTGAAGGGCTTGGAGAGAAGTTAGTTTATTACATACGATGGATGCTGTAGGCGTTAGGACTTGCTTTTCCGGAAGAACCCAAGGACAAATGCTGGAGATCCAATGGCGCCCTGGTCTTGGTGGAGCACCTGCCATGTGGGGTGTCTCTGTATGAAAGAGGTGCCACCCTGACACTACTAGACTCTCTCATTGATGGAAATACTCTATGGCTTTGCTACATCATGTGAAAATGAATGTTTTCCGTAAAAAGATCTTGGGGCAAATATTATTATATTAGAGCATGGGGCAAACTGTATTTAGTAGATGAATAAATGAGTGAAGGAGTGAATATATTCATGTCTGTGCTGATAGTCAATAAGGCAACTCTCAACTGAAAAGTGTAAACAATCTGAAACTTACGTACATCTAAGTTAGGATGAGTTTTATTTGGGGGATTTAAAAAATCAATTTGGAGAGGTATTTAAATACTTTTTTAAAGGAGCAACAGAGTCTTAACTTTAATACTACCGTTTCCCTTGTGTATCTGTCATACTTTTTTTTTTTTTTCATTTCATTTCCTTCCTGAGTCTTGAGTCAGTTAACGTCTTTAAATGGCCAATTTTCTAACTTTGAGTGTCATTTGAATTCGTGTATTGGCCACTTTCCCAATCCTTCTAAACATAAGTGCTCAAATTTAATAAAATGCATGGCTTCCCATCTGTGTTTTAATATCAGACTTCTAGGGAAATCAACATGTGAAGTATGTTAAAGCCTGTCAGAAAACATGGTCATGTTAGGGTGAAAAATTGAAAGGGCGATTTGAGGGAGGACCAAAGCAGAGAGGCATGCGTGTCCCTTCTTGGTCTCTCCTTTCTCCACGCTGTGTGGAGGTACTGAAAGGCAACTAACACTCCCCATTGAATTGGGAAGGGCATAAATTCAAGCCCTGAATGTGTGAACTGCATTGTACCCTCTGTGAGCATCTCTGAATGCTACCCTGGTGAAAGCATTGAATTTCATTCTATAATAATTCAGTTGCCAAAGTCTTTGTCCTTGCTTTCTAACATATGCCCCAAAGGCTTGTTTCACACAAGCAAATGCCATTAAATATGTTTATTAAGCTTAAAGATAGAAAATACTACCTAAACCTAATATATGCTGTAATGCAGTTTCAAATTTTAATGAAATATTCCCTTAAGAAGGTATTGCATTGATTTCTATGTGACATCAAATCATAGGCTTCCATAATTTCAAGAACTAATTAAGCAGATAGAAAGTAGTGCCTGTGGCTTAATCCTGTGATAAATCTGCATGAGCCTCAGACACTGGGGCATCTCTCGTTTGAATTTGCATTGGATTGACAAAATAAACTAAGTCCTAGAAGAAATGTTTATTGTACAATTATACTTTAAATATATGCACTAAAATAATTATTTCAATAAACAAGAATTGCAGACAATTCATGGAACTATAAGAAAGGAAAGACCTGTGTACCATAAAAACTGTAAATGTTATTCTTAGAAAGAATGTGCAATAAGCAGGTTAGAATTGGCAAAATTCCTAAGCAGTGAGAAAATCTCTCACTTGTTTCCCATTGATATGCCACAAAAGAACCAAACTTGGAAACCAGTGTGTTTTTTTGGGGGGGGAATAACTGAATAGAACCCTCAGGGGCATACCGTTTTCAGGAGTTGGCATGTTGTTCAGTTTTGTCCAATTATCAATAAGTGAGAAGGATTAGCTGTTGGTAATAGTGCAATGGATAAAAGGCTCAGGTCATAAGCAGTGAATTTAGAAAAGTGAGAATGTACTTACGGGGGGAAAGCTTTTCTAAATTAGCAATAAAATGAGATGATTAGGTTAACTGTTTAGTTTCTAAAGTAGATAAATCCTGGTGATATAAATTATCCCCTGAATGGTATGTCAAGGTTCATCTAATTTTCATTTCCTTACTGAAAAATAATCGTTTAGGCCTTCGTCTAACAGGCAACGAAAGACCTTGGGTAAAATTTAAAATGCCCTTGGAAATAGCAGAAAATGACCTTAGGAAAGGAAAGGAAAAAGACAAACAGAAAAGTAAAACTCTGAATGGTTAATATAAAGTTTAGATTCAGATTAATGATTTTCTTTGTTTAAATGCCAGTGCTTGTAGTCACATGAAAATCTGTCCTTAAAAGTACAGTTAGAACACATCAATCCTTAAATGCTGCATACCAGAGATAAATGAAAACTCATTGTGCCAAAAAAATGTTGATTTATGGCTGGCAGGAGCTGACTACTAGCTTTTCTATCATCCTGTTGGAGTATCAGTTTAACAAGGAAAAATGTACAAAGATAATTAAGAGAAGTAGAAAATTGTGAACTTACAATGTGTTTTGAGACTTCTGTTATCATCCACAATATTCACATCACATTAACTAAACACTAAAGAAAAAAAGGTGAAAAAAATTTACTTTATTCCTCAGTTTTTTTTAAATTAATCTGTATTCACCGTACTTCAGAGGATCACATTTGCCTCTAGAAGGTGATTCGAACTTAATTTAGATGCCCCAAGTCATATCTAAAATATTGTCTACAGGACAAGCACTATCTAGACACCTAAGAATATCCAAGAAATTTTACTTCAGAGATTTCTAAGTGCACAGAGAAAGCACACAGTTAATGTTTGTAAAAGCTTAGCAATAAAAACCCCAGCCAAGAGAATATTATGTGAGATCTGACATCAAGTGTTATGTAATTAAACAATAAAGTCCAGCAGGCATTCTCTCTTTTGTACTGTGTAAGACGTAACAGTAGTTGCAAATCCAATTCACAAGTGTCTGAATTAATAATTTGTGGGAGGAGAGAGTAGAAAGATGCTAGTTTTGTAATATATTATCATTTAAAAATGCCAATTTTCTGCAAGCTGGCACTCTGGACATAGCTATTTTCACTTCAGTACTTGGAATAAATATTTCAAGTTACGTTAAATCTCTAAATGACACCACAGTCAAGGAAATGTCCAATGGATGTTTCGTTGTTAAAAATAACTAGTTTAGTCAGTTGCCTCTTAACTCATTTTTTTTTTATTGTGTCTGTATTGGGTGTGCCTAGTAGGCAGATCAAAGAAATACTTTTGTCTGCCTTGCTTATGAGATTCGGTCTATAAGAAAAATTCAGTAAGGCAGATGAAGAATTCTGTTCTGTGGAGAATCTCCTGGTGTCACATAGCTTCAGTATATTGAAATTCAGTATATTTGAAATCGACTCTATTGGTACTAGAAGAAGAAATACATATTGTCATCCTATTATCAAAATTTGCACCACCCCATTCCACCTTATTTTCTAGTGCAACAACTTTACATTGCACTACTACACAGCTTTTTCTTTGACTGGACAATCTTTTTTTGACCACCTGAGATATAACTAAGATTTTGTTGGAAAAGAATAGAGAATTATATGCTATTATCTAAAGTTTAAAATTTGGGCTAATGGTTTGATATACTGTAGACTGGTATAATATATAGTCTGGGATATGGCATGCATTTGCTAAACAACTCATGCTTATTGGCAAGCCTTTTATGAATAGAAAGAAGTGACTTACGCAAAACAAGTGTAAGAGAATTCAGAAGCATTTCTGTTTCTATATTGGGTTAAACAGATTTTTAGTAATAGAATCATTTCTTCTTTACGGAAAATCTGCAACCAAAGATTGAAGCCAACTATGCCAGCAGTATGGCCAAAGCTCATTTATTTCAAGAGCTCATGCGTGTATTCAGCAGATGTATATATGTGCCAGGTATGTGGTAAGCATGAGATGACTGCCTCCCCAGATGTTGACCCTTGTTAATTAAATGCCAGCTATATGCCACGCATTGTACTGGACACCTCACACGTCATATAAGCCTCATAATTACCATATAAAGAAGTTACTATTAAACTTAATTTATATGTGACAAAACAAAAATTTAGAGAGCTGTGGAACTGTGACCAAGCTCATATTCTGTTCTACTACTATCATGAAGAATAAGACAAAATTCTTACTCTCACAGAGGTCTAATGTGAGAAGGAGAAACAAACCTGTTAAAGATAATTCAGACCCTTGTGAAGACTGCTCTAACTGCAGAAAGTGCCAGGACTTCAAGGTCATAATAGTACAGTACAGTGAAGATTTGGATTGAGATCCAAAGAATGAGTAGGAATTTCCCATAAGTATGGAGCAAGGAGGCCTCTTACAGCCATATAAGTAAGTTTGATAGTGTTGGTTTCTCTGGGATTCATAAATTACCAGAAGAAAACAACTTAGTTAATTCATACCTTCTGCGAGGTCAGATAATATCATAACTTTTGGTTATATACTCTCCCACAATTAAAAAATGTTTTTCAAAATAAGAACTGCTCATAGGATAAGCAGATATATGTACATCTTTTTCTTTTTCTCCCTCATATCTCTATTTCTGATCTACACAAAATTACAGATTAGTAAATTCTCTTTTCCATGTGAAATATATCCAGTCGTTCTTTTGTAAATTAGAGAGCTCGAATAAGTTGTTTTTGTTGTTGTTCCTTTTCATTTTAATAAAAAAAATATTATTATTTACTAAAAAATGGTAATATAGCTTAGGATAGTTTATGACCTATTACAAGGTAAGGATTAACGGCTGTATAAGGATTCAAATCTGTATAATCTGGGTTATAGCAATATAATTACTCATCTCACCTAAAGAATAAGCTAATTTTATTTTAAAAAACCAACTTCTTTGAAGTTGATCCTCACGGAGTCTCTATCTCATTTCTATTTTTCTGTATGTGTGTAATCGTGATTCTCTGTAGATGTGAGCACTTAGGGACTCCATTTTTTCTACACCTCACTTGACAATGTTGAGTTCTTAATATAAGCATAGGATTCTTTAAAAATTAAGTTTAACTTTCTATTGAAGATTAATACAGAAACAATCACAGACCACAAAAGGAGACCTCAGTGGATTTTCACAAAGCAGGAGGGCCATATCAGGGGACTCCAGCACTCCAGAAGCCCTTTCATGTGCCTTACATTTCTGTCTCCCAAGACACCCACTGTCACCAATGATTTATTTTGCCAGTTTTTAAACAATATGTAGATTGAATCATACAAAAGGTACTCTTTAGTGTTTTCCTCAACTTTATAGCATGTTTGTTATTGCTGTTTATAAACTTTTTATCATAAAAATTTCAGATGTGTATAATAATAAATAAAACAATATAATGAACCCTCATGTTCCCACCACCCAGCAATCAATTTCAAGACCTGAAATTAATTTTCAGTCTAGTTTCTTTCATACCTCTCCTCATTTCTTTCTTTCCATATGATTTTCAAATAATTTCAGACAGTATTTTTTAATTTAAAAAGTTTTTAACTTTTTTTTAGTCTTCAATTATAGTCAACACACAATATTTTGTTAGTTTCAGGTGTAAACACAGTGATTAGATATTTATATAGCTTACGAAGTGATCACCCTGTTAAATCTAGTACTTATCTGATACCATACATAGTTTTTACAATATTATTGACTATATTCCTGATGCTATACTTTACACCCCCATGACTATTTGGTAACTACCAATTTGTATTTATTAATGATAGAACATTGTAGCATAAATTGTAAAGGTCTCTTTTTTAAGTATAACCACAATATCATAATAAAACTTGAAAATTTAACAATCATTCATCACTGTCATACTTATTCAGGAATACAACTTCTAATTCTTTTACAAATTTCATATTTTAATCAGCTAGATGTTTATATTAAATTCCATAAATATATAAGTATTATGTTTGGTTGATAGGTCTCTTAAGTTTTTAAATTTAAGGTTCAGTGTCCTTCTTTTCTTTTTTCTCTAGAAATTTAATTTTTGCAAAAACATCAATCATTTACTCATAGTGATTTTCATGGTCCAGAGTTGTCTTATTGCCTCTCCATGATGCCATTTACTGTGACATTATGTGTTCTGCATTTCTCATAATTTGGTTGTTGCATCTAGAAGCTTAATCAAGACTCTTCCTTCTCTTTTCTTCCCTTTTTTCCCATCCCCCTCCTCACTCCTCTCCTCCTCTCCCAGTTCTCTTTTTGAGAACTATTTAATTGAGGTGTTGTGTTCTTCCATCAAGAGATATATTACATCTCCCTTTTTGTAAAGCCAATCGTTGAGTTTGATTAATGTGAAATTCCATTATTTTATTAGAGGTTAAACATATCTATAGTCTAGTTCGGACTATATTTCTTATTCATCTGTTATTTGGAATAATTCAGTAAATAGTGCATCTAGAATTTATTTACCAGTAACATAGTTTGTAAACAATAGGAAATATAAATGCTTATTTCTTTCCTCTACTTACCAGATTTCAAAATTATGTTTGTTCAGAGTCTAAAACACTTTCCAAATTTAGCTTCTTAAATATAGTTAATGTGTTTCAATCCATTGCAGTTATTTTCTTTTATTGATGTTCAAATTGTCCCATTATTAGTAAGTGGGGTCTCTTGCAGTAGGCACAACCGTTTTGACATGAACTTTTGTGATTTTGTTAGTTTTCTTATTATCTGATATGCTCAAATATTCAGGTATAGTTTGTGTATTTCTACTGTCTCTTCAAGGACCCCAAGAGACAGTAGTACAAGACCACGGTTTTGGGGAGGGGGTGCTCATGTTGCAGAAATCAGACCGACGAGAAACCAAGCACCACTCGGAGAGTCGAACTCGGGTTTATTATGCCAGTGGTTCCAGAAGAGCTGGAGCTCTGAAGATCCAGGCCTCAAGCTCAGGGGGTAAACTTACTTTTATAGAGCTTAATAAGCAAAGTCAATACATCTATTATCTAGACAGAACAAGGAAAGGGGAAGGTGAGTCTTCAGTTGATCTTCAGCCTATGCAGCAAGCATGTCTACAGAAGCAGAACAAAGAGCTGATTACAAGGTTAGCCATTTGAATGGAAAATTCCTCTTCACTCATTGTACTTGAATTTGTCACTGTTTCTAAGTATTTGTAGTAGACAAAGTGGGAAGAGAAATAAATACATCACAAGTTTATAGTGATATTTGCAAATAACATTCAGGATTATAGACTTGCTTTCGCTTAACCTCCCCCATATTATACCTTTATCTTGTTCCTCCTCTCAAATAAGTCGCGATTCTCACTGATCCTGGGAATGATATAAGCAACATACCCTGTAAGTTATTCATTTGCTTTATCTCCTGTTACATGTGAAAGTTTTATAATAATAATACTGACACTACTACCAACAATATGATTACAGGAATAGGTTAAATTTTTTGTTATTGTTTTTTTGTTCTCAGTGCATATTACACTAGCGATATATCATTAATTACTATGTTTTAAAGTTCTTTAACATAATTCCTCTCTGATAGCTATGGTACAAGTTAAATGGATATTTGAACTCATGGCTTCTTAATTTTTAGGGATTGCTTTTAGAATTTAGTGTCCTCTTAAAATTATACAATATATGTGAATATAGATTCACATATATATTTATTCACATATATATTTCCAGTGTATGTGTCTTCCGTTTGTAGGTTTCTTGCCATTCAAAAGTTCTTTTTTCCTTTTTTTTTTCAATGTAATTTTTTTACTATCAATGACTCCTGGATTTTTCAGTCATGATTATGAAAATTCCCTTTTCTCAAGTCATAAAAAAAGTACTTATATTTTTCTTAGTAATTGTAACCTTGTATATTACATTTAATACTCTGATTCATTGGGGAATTTATCTTGGTTCATGGTAAGGAGAATTGCTCTGATATAATTTTATATTTTTCTTATGAATATCCAATTTAATGCCATTTTTAATGGGTTGATGTTTTTATAACTGCTTTAAGATGCTACTTTAAAATATAGTAAATGTGTATATATAATTGAGACTATTTCTGAATTTTCTCTCCTGTTCCACTAGTCTTTCTAACTTTGTGCCCTAATGGTTCTAATTAAATAAAACTTAGGGTATGTTTTAATGTCTGATAGAGATACTTATCTTTTTTAAAATAAAATTTATTATCACCTGTCTAGCTGCTGAAAAAATGTGGTATTTTTATTAGGATTACATGTAATGTGTATGTCAATTTAATTTAGAGACAAATGATATGCTAAAAATCTTGAGTTTCCATGCACAAGAATATGGTACGTCTTTCATTTTTTCAGGTTACAATTTCTCCTTTCTCAGGAATTTTCCTTTATCTGGAAAATCATAGTTTTTCTCATATAAGCTGTAGATAGCTCTTGAAATTACATATAGCTATTTCCTTGTTTGATATAAAAATGCAATATATTCTTTCTTTATATGTTTTATTTCACTTTTATTTACATATTATTGATTATTTAATAATCAAGTACACAAAACAATTAGATTTTCCAGATATGTAATCAAAATGCCTTCAAATGTGGATAGTTTTACCACTTCCTTTCCAGCATCAATGAACATTGAAAACATTGAGCAAAAGAGTGTTCATAAAAGAGTACTATATGATTCCATTTTTATAGATTTCAAAACAGATGAAACCAGTCTTTGGTGGTGAAGGTCAGAGAATTAGTTAGCCTTGTGGTGGGTGGTGTGCGAATAAATGAGCTATAAACTTCTCATTTTGTGCTTTTCTATGTGTTTAATAAAGTTCTCTATAAAGTTTTAAAAAAATGTAATAAAATAGTAACTGGTGGATTTTCCCCAAATGTGATTATACATAACGTAAAAGCCAGTGTGTTACTTAACTGGGAAATACCAGAATCTTTCCCATTAAATCAAGAATAAAACAAAGTTGATCACAATTTCCACTATTTATTAATACTTGAAGTAAACTATTACATGTGTCCTTCTCATCATATCATATCATATCACATCAGAGGCACATGATACCAATATGATTTACCATTGGTGATGTTAACCTTGATTACTGGTTGAGGAATTATCTGCCTGCTTTCTCCACTGTAAAATTACTAATTTTCCTTTTCCGTACTCTTCTTATTAGAAGTAATTCACTAAGTTCAGGTCTTTCTCAAGTAGAGAGATATTCAATTCTACCTCCGAGTGGAAAGAACTTCCAAGAACTGTGGTCAGATATTAAAATGACCGAAGTAATTGATAAACATAGCAGAGATGCTTTAGGTCATGTAACTATCCCATTTCTTTTAAGGTTTCTCCAATTGATTTTAACGTTGCCTGCTGCATTTTCCACTCAGAGCTATTTAGTTTCTTCTTCTGGTTATAATTCAATACTGTCATTATTTAGTTTCCTTTTCACATTGTTCCAGTTTTGGTCATTGAGAGATCATTCAAACTGGCCTCTGTGTTCTTTTGCCCTGATTTTCTTTTTTTTTTTCTTTTTAAGAAAGTCCTTTTTTATTTGTGACTAGCATAATTTCTTTATCCACTCCCCTAAACATGACCACTTGAGTTTTTTATTTTATTTTATTATTTTATTATTTTATTATTTTTCCCCTGGCATTACAAAATGCTACAGTCTTGTCTTGTGTTTTCTCTCTCTTGGTCTTAGATTCAGCCATTTTTCCAAAGAGCCCTGGGTTCATTTACTGGGAATGATGGTATTAGAAACCAAAATCTGAGTGCTGGCTATATTCATTGTTATGAAGGTATTGCTGTTTCTAGGTCCTCCCAGGGGAACAATTAAAATATATATATATGCATTTATACTAAGTGTATACAAACATGTCTATAATTATATCTGCATTTACTTGTCTACAATATATTTGCATATTAAAGTGAACATGAGTTAACACTGAAACCTCTGACTCCAACTCAGAACTAATGGTCCATTCTAGCCTCCTTCTCTTGTTCCTTGTAATTTTTTTACCTGTTTGAGAGCTACTTGGATTCTTATCATCTAAATTGTATTTGCATGTGTTTTATTTCTACTATATATGTAAAATGTTTTCTTAATTGCTCGGGTGTACCCTGTGAGAAATATATTTAACAACTAGATGGCAATGTTTATGTATAGTCCTTTTTGTTTTTAGCTTTATGGTATGAGGTCAAAGCACTGTTTTCTGAAATTTCTTAGTTCAACTTATTTTTTTCTCCACCCTTTAGCATAAGGTTATTTCACACATTCGTAATACAGTTAAAGCCATTTGTCACATTGAATGCAATCCCCTAATATTCTGAGTAATATAATTTTACTTGAATACAGTTAGATTTACTCTTTGTTGTACACAGTCTGTGGGTCTTGCTAAACCCACAGAGTTAGGTATCTACCACACAAACCATTTCCTTCGCTCTAGAATTTCAGTTTTGTGGTTCCTTTATAGTCAGCTCACCAAATTCCTCTAAATCCTGCCAACCATTTTTTTATTCTTGCAGTTTTACCTATTTTAAGAATGCCATTGAAATGTAATTATGCAATATGTATCATTGGGATTTAGCTTCTTTCACTTAGCAAAATATATTTAACTTACATTAATAATACCAGATCATGCTTTTGATGTTATATCTAAAAACCTATCACCAAATACAAGGTCACCCAGATTTTTTTCTATGTTATCTTCAGAAGATCTTGTAGGTTGGCATTTTAGAACTATGATTCATTGGAGTTAATTCTTTTTTGTGAAAAGTGTAAAGTTTATGCAAGGTTTTATTTAATTTCTGTTTTCTTTAGGCTTAAATTGCTCTTTTTTTCCCTATAGTTTCCTAAATTGAAAACATAAGTTATTACCTTAAATCTTTCATTTTTTTTACTAATGTATGCATTTAATGCTATAAATCTCTCTCAGCAGTGTTTTGCTACATCCCATATATTTTGATAACATTTTTATTTGTATGTTGTTTAAAATATTTTAAAATTTATTTTGACTTTTTCAACCCATGAATTACTTAAAAATGTGTAATTTATTTTAAAATATCTAGGTATTTTTCATCTATATTTTTGTTATTGATTTCTAGTTTAAGTCCATTTGCTCTAAGAACATACTTTATAGATTTAAAAAAAGTATATGTTAAGGTGTATTTTATGGCACCAAATGTGGTTAATCTTAGTGGATTTTCCATGTGAGTTTGGGAACAAGGATTTCTGCTGTTATTTCATAAAGTAGTCTATAAATATAAATGGAAGCAAGTTGATTTGTAATCTTGTTCAGTCTTCTATGTCTTTACTGATTTTCTGCCACTTGATCTATTAATTACTGACAGAGAACTATTGAAGTCTCCAACTATAATACTGACTTTATTTAACTTTTCAGTTTTCTATTTTTTTATCAATTTTCTTTTATGTATACTGATATACTGTTGTTAGATACATACACATTTATGATACTGTTTGTTTATCCTTGATAATCTTCCTTGTTCTAAACTCTGCTGTGACTAAAATTAAAATAACTATTTTAATATTGTGCTAATTTTAGCATGGTATTTCTTTCTCATATTTTTTACTTTTTACTTATCTAGGTCTATATGTTTAAAGTGGTTTCAAATAGCTGGCCTTTTAAATTCACTCTGACAATCTTTGTCTTTTAACTGATATATATAGGCCATTCACATTTAAAGTAAATATTGCTACAGTTGTAGTAATATCTATCACATTTTCTATTAGTTAAATTTATTCTTTTATTTCTTGATTTTCCCCTCTTCTGCCTTCTCTGGCTTTATTTGAGCATTTTATATTATTTTATTTTCTTACTCAGAATATTAGTATACTTAAACAATATTAGTGGTTGTGGAGTTTACAATAATATGTTTAACAAATCTAAGTCAAATATCACCATACGACTTTACACGTAGTAAAAAATATTCCTAATTTCTCTTGTCTATCCCAGGTGACATTGCTGTCATTTATTTCACTAACCTATGGCAAAATCATAAAATACAATGTTATTATTAATTTTTTACATGAACACAACTTTTAAATCAATTAAGAATATTATCTTTTGAGAGATAATTTCTCTGTATATAAAATTCTAAGTTGGTAGATTTTTTTTCTTTCAAAATTGTACATATTTAGCTCCCCTCTCTTCTTCCTGGTATAATTTCTAGTTAGAAATTCAACATAATTCTTACCGAAGTTCATCTGTAGGTAAGATTTTTTTTTTTTTTCTGGCTTCCTACAAAATTTTCTATTTTTCTTTGGTTTTCTGCAGTTTAAAAATGATATAACTAGGTATAGAATTTTTAGTATTTATCCTGCACAGTATTTTCTGAGATTCCTGGGTTTGTGTTTTGTTTTCTATCATTTTCAGAATACTCTCAGTCATTATTACTTAAAATATTTTGCTTATTTTGTGTAGGTTATACCAGTAGAAACTGTCCCACACTTCTTGATTGCTCTGTTCTGTTTTTCTTTCATTCTTTTTAAGTTTTTCATTTGAGTTTGGGGTGTTGGTAGTGGCCTATCTTCAAGCTCACTAATTCTATTCTCAGCTGTGTTTAGTTTATAAATATTCTCATCATTTGATTTACATCATTTCTTTTTGATTCTTTAAGTTTCTATCTCTCTGCTTACATTACCTATCTATTATGGCATGTTGTCTACCTTTTCTTTACAAGCCCTTAACTCACTAATAACAGTTATTTTAAATTTCCTGTTCAATAATTTCAACATTTGAGTGTTGGTCCTAATGATCATTTTGTCTCTTCATATTGTGTTTTTTCCTTGTCTTTTGGCATGGCTTATAATTTTTTTTTGTTTAAAACTGGATATTTTGTATTGTATATAGAAGTAAAGAGACAAATAGACTGTTAGTGTGAGAATTTATGCTAATCTGTCTAGAAGATGGGTTGTATTTAATGTGTACTATATAGCTATACATGCCAGAGATTTCATTTTCTTCTAGTGCCTTTGTTTTTGTCTCTCCTCTTGGCTTCCCTGAGTACTTCCCTTCAGAGACTGTCTAATAGATCTCTCAGATGCAAACCATTGTTCTTATACTGGAGCCCTGTTGATATGGCAGTAAAGTATGGGTGAAAGGGGTTCTTGAATGATATTCTGATTAAATCTCAGTCTTTTGATGGATCTGTCCTTCAGGGATGTCATTTTCCAATGTGTTTCTCCAGGGTCAAGGTTTCGTTTGTTTTATTTTTCCCTACTCCCTTCCCTGGATACACTAATCACAATTTATTTTCTTGATATCCTAATTTCTGTTAATTGTGTTTTTCCTCTTTAAGTGAAGCAGAAAGGCTAGAGGAGGCCACAGGAAAAGAAGGGCCTCCTTCAGGCTGGAATAAAACAGCTAATATAATCTTTTCTCCTTGTGGACTCGGCCTTTGATATCTAGAAGGTCCTGGGAGTAGCTCAATGGGAGGATGCTTCTCCTACTCCTGCCAGAGCCATGAGGCTATTGCTTAGATCCTCATCATGAGAACCTGATGGTGATGTTCTTACAGGTACAGTCCTCAAAACTATGAACCTCTCCTAAGAATGCTGCCCCTAGAAATTCCAGACTCTCACAGCAGTCCATACTCTGCCTCCAGCAATTTGTCAAAATTACCATGTAAGTGTTCCTACCAGATTATGACTCAAGCAGCTTCTGTTCCAAGTAAGCAGATCTAGACTGTATCTTTCTGAATACACATGCCTCTCTAGTTCCTAGGTGGTTGTTGATGAGTATATCAAAAGGCATTGATTTGCAAGTTTTTCCTATTATAAGAAAAAGAGCAGCAAATGCTAAGCTCTTTTTTAAATCTAGGCAATTTTTATTTATTTTATTCAGTAACTTTGCTAAATATACATATAATGCTAGAATTTTATCTTTAAGTTCTTTAATTTATTTTTCTTTGCTTGCCTTTTTTATTGTTATTGTTTAATTTTTTTAGGCAGTCTTTGATAATCCAAAGTCATGAAGATTTTCTATGTACACAAACATAGTTTGTGAATAATAAGTTCATTTCTTTTTGCAATCCATGTAACTTGTATTTTATTTCTTTTTTAAATACAGGAGTTCATATTTCCCAGTACAGCATTGGAATAAAATGGCGCTAAGAGTGTTCTTTACTTTTTACTGTTCTCATCATGAAATTCAATATTTCAGAATCAATATAATAATTATAGTAGATTTTTTATCAACATCTTTTTCAGTTTTACAAAATGCCTTTATATTCCTAGTTCACTAAAAGTTTTTCTTTTTTAATCATGAAAGATATTTAATTTTATTAAAGTCTTTTCCTAAATTTATTAGGAAGATCATATATTATTTCTCTTGTTTTACATTAATATAGTGAATCTCATTAATTTTTTTTAATGTTAAGTCATTCTTTCATCCTTAGAATAAAACTGACTTGATCTTGATATATTATCTTGTTTATATAAATTGGATTTGATTTGATAATATTTACTATAGAATTTAAGCAATCTATAACAAGAAAGAGATTTGGTCAGTCACTTTCCTTTCTAATCTTTTTCTTTGTTTGAAAGGGGGTGACATCAGATTTTTCTGACCTCATTATAAAAGTTGTGAATTGTTCTTCCTTTTTCTATTTTCAAGAAGAATTTGTGTCTAATTGGTTGTGATTGTCCATAAAATATCTAGTATAGAGGTATGTTAAAATCTTTCACTGTAATGGTAGATATAGGTAGTGTGAATTTTCTTTCTCCTGTCAATTTTTATTTAACATATTTTCTAGGCTATGATATTAGGTATAAACAAACAGAACTTTTATATTTTCTTAATGTATTATCCTTTTTATTATGAACTATTATTATTTATTTCTCATAAATGCTTCTTGCATTAAAAACTGCTTTGTTTAGTATTAGTATAGCTTGACAAACTACATTTTGCTTTGTGTTTACCTGGTATATCGTATTTATTCTTTTATTTTTAAACTGATGTCTAAGTACTATAAGCAGAATAAGTTTGATTTATTCTGCATAAATATATTTTGTTTTTAAACATAGAATTTATCATATCTACATCTAATCTTATTATTGATATACACGTGTTTAAATATCATTTATTACTAGCTTTATATTTTTGCCCACTTGTTAAATACTTCATGTACTCTATTGTCTAATTTCAATTGATCAAGTGTGCTTTACTATTTTGTTCTTACCTGATATAACCTTCTTAGGTTACTATTTTTAACTGTTATTTTAGAATTTACACTAGATATTAGAGTATGTTTGTCAATATAAATTTGTAAATTTATTATTTCCTGGTCAAGAAAAAGATGTTAGAAGTCTTTTACTTTTATTTTCTCTTAACTTTTGTATTTTTCTATGCATATTACTGATAAACATTACATATATATGTATATATATACATATATATACATGATATTTATTTTTAGTATTTTATACAGTTAATATTAAGGTGAGCTACACATTCACCCTTTTTTACAATTCATTTCTTAAACATTTTCATTCTGAGACTATATTATTTCAATCTAAATGAATAATTTTAAGTGTTTTTCCTTCTAAAATTCATGTGCTGGTGCCTTTTCTTTTTTCAATTATTTTGTGGAGGAAGTCTGAAAATATCTATATTTTTTTCTCTCTGAGTACAGAATTCTAGATTGGAAGCACTCTAATAATTCTCTTCAACTAATATCAGACTTCTGTTGTTTCTTTTAATAATTCAACTGTCGTTATTACTTCTTCTAACAGAATGTGTTTTTTTCTTCTTCTTCTTGGCAATTTTTATAATTTTTAACTTTTCCTTTGTTTTTGGCAGCTTTATAATTAAGTGATAAATGATTTTCTATTTATCCTGTCTGAGATTTGTTACTTTTTAAATCTATGGTTGAATGTCTTTCTTCAGTTTTTTTAAAATAATTTTTTGGCCAATATTTCTTCAAATAATACTTTGGTACTATTATCTCTTTTCTCCTACTTTGATTGCAATTACATATAATTTCAGCTTTTTTACTGTATCTTACATATATTTTATGCTTTTTTCAGTATGTGTCTGGTTTTTTTTTACTCTATCTTTCAATCTATACATTTTCAGCTTGCTATATTCCAGACAAAGAGTCCTTTCTTTAGCTATGCTTTTAAACACAATTTTGTGTTTAATATGATCTGCTTTTAAACACAATTATTGAATTCTTAATTTCAGTTACTATACTGTTAAGTCATATAGCCACAGGAAATGAATTTAGCCAAAAACTTGAATAAATGTAAAAACAGATTCTTTTCCAGTTGAACCTCCAGATGAAAATACAGCCTATTTGACACAGCGATTATAGCCTGTGAGACCCTGAGCGTGATAAACTATGCTTGAACTCCTGATCCACAGAAACAGAAAATAAATGTGTTATTTTAAGCCTTTACACTTGTGGTAGTTTGTTATTCAGCAATAGAAATGAATATGTGTCCACTGGTTATATTGTTCATATTGTCATCTATATTTTTGAATATGTAAACCAATTATTCTGAAGACTGTGTATGATGATCTTAATAGCTTGATTGCCTGTTGGTGTAGTTCTTTGTTATGCATACTAGAATGCCCACTGACATTTTTAATGAAAAACAGAAATCATGTATTAAAAACATGTATAATCTCTAGGTGAAACTATATCTCCCAACAGATAATTAGAAAAGAGGCAAAACATCTTAATCCAATCAAAAGCTAAACTATTGCAGGAGTAGGTTTCTATCTTTCTAAGAACCGATTTATTGCTCACTCACTCTAACTCAGGTCTCATGTTTCAGGTATCTCAATTGAAGATCTGCAAATCTGCAGTTTCTGGGGATGCCCTTGAGAGCTCTGAATTCAATTTGTGTCACCTCAGCCCTTTGAGACAACCAAAAGCTGTTCTGAGCTCCTCCATTACTTGGCTTCCAATTTTTTCTTGGTTTCTCATGGCTATAAGTATATATATATGGTATAGCCATAGGAGATAGTCTTCAAACAACAGAATACAATGTGTACATATATATATGTGTATATATATATACACACATATATATATATACGTATATGTGTATATATATGTGTGTATATATATATATATATGTGTGTGTGTGTGTGTATATATACACAACCTCGAATTATAAAGCAGGTAAATTTCTAGGCTCATTTCTCTATGACTCTCTTCTCTAAGGACACTTAACAATCCCCTCTCCTCCCCGCCAACACACACAAAAGTTCAGGCTTAATAGATCCAAATTTCAGAATTTTTCCCATAGGCCAGTGATATTCCCAAAAGTTCAGGAAAGACCATATGCCCCGTAGCATTTGCTTACTGTGCCACTTCTCAACTCTTTTCCTGTAATATGTTAGAAGTATCAAATGGAATATTACTCAGCCATAAGAAAAGATGAAATATTGCCATTTGCAACAACATAGATGGATCTTGAGATGACCATGCTAAGCGAAATAAGTCATACAGAAAAAGTTGCGAACTAGAGGACTTCATTTGTATGTGTGATATAAAACTGAAAGCAAGAAACAGGCTAGGCAAACAAAAACAAATAGATACAAATGACAGTTTAGTGGGAAAGGGTGGAGGGATGAAGATAGATAAGGGTAAAGAAGGACAAACTAATGGTCACGGAAGGAAATTTAACTTTGTGAACACACAATGCAATATGCATATGATATATTACTGAATTGTATACTTGAGACTGATATCATTTTATTAACCAAAGTCACTCCAATAAATTTAATTTAAAAAAATTATCAAACACTTTGAAGGTCTATAGAATGGTAGGTTCACTTAAGTGAGTTTCCTTTCTTCCCAGGATTTTAGTCTCTGAATATCTAATTGCCTTGGTGGTTTCCTGATTTCTTTAATAGACAATTTTTTTTGTATGTATCTAGCTTTTCTAATGTTGCCTCTGAGTAGTTTAGTTGGCCATAAGCTAATCTACCATTACTGAAAATGGAACACCTCACCTCTCACAGTCAGCAATGTGAGAAGTTAGTTTGTACTGTCTTCCAAGAGCTGAACGTGTGCATTTTGTCTCAACTCCAGGCACAACAACATCATGTTGATAATTTGAAAGTGAGGGGATTTGCAACATGGACATTGGTAAAAGCTGCAGATCAAGGCGTTTTATTTATTTATTTATTTTCAAAATCTGATTTACCTGCATATCACTTAAGTGGTGTGTTGTTTCAAGTTTAAGGAAAACTTAACCAACTGAATGGGATAAATGATTCACAAATTTTTGTGTGGAAAAAAAATCTATTGTAAACATTAAAAATTCAATTTCCTGCGCTCATCCTTGGACATCCTGATCTCAGAACTCAGATGTGGTCCAGAAATTTAATTTTTGTTATTACCGTCTTTATAAATCTGTGTAATGTCACTAAGCCATGGGAAGCACTGGACTTGGCATTCTGCAGGCAAGTTGGCAAAAGCTCACCACTTTCTAACTTCCTTCTTTATTACTTACTTTTTTCCTCCTGGTTTTGTTTTCACTATTTTGTCCATATACATGGCTTTCTTCTACTTAGTGAGGCACATATTTCCTTGTGGTTTTCTCCTGTCTGCATTCCCTCTTCTTTCTTAATAGATCTAGTCTTTCCAAAATAATTTGATGAAGCAGTTTCTAGCTGTGCACCCCTGAAGTATGCTACAATCTTCCAGACTTTTAATGGAACTGACTCCAAGATCCTCAGCTATAACATGGACTTCCCTCAAACTGGTCTGCCTGTGAGCTCCCTTGTGCCATGCTGGTTCACGATTCCTCCCTCCCCTCACGTCCTCAACATTCCTATTATTTATTTCCCATCATAGAAAAAAAAAAAAACATTTGAGATATCAAACAAAGGGATAGTTTGAAATATTCATAAAGGTATTATAAAAGCAAAAATAAACCAAAATCTAGGTAACAAATACTTTCACAACTCAGGTAATTTCCAATTTTTTCTTTTGCTTTGTTTTGTCTCAGTAAAACTGAAGAAAGACTTCATGCAGCAGGCAGTTGATAGATCTCTAAAAATAATTTTTGATGATGGATCACTATGGGATTTTCAGCAAAGAACATGAAAAGAGTGTAAAGGAGCGACATTTTCATGACAAACATCTCATTCTCATTTTCTTATTTATGAACAAGTTTCTCATTGCTTACTATGATAGAAATATCAAAAAGGAATAAATGAGGACTAGAATAAAGTTGAACTATTGCTCTTTCCAGCAAAAAGTAATGTTTATCCCTATACCCATGAACTAATTGAAACAAAAAAGATTCATCTCATTAAAATGTATTTCTGTTAAATTTTTATTTTAATATTTAAATATTTTTTGCCTTTTTTTAAAATTTAGTTTCAAGTATAGAGTACGTTGGTTAGACATCTATATAGTTCATAAAACGATCCCCTCAATTGCTCCCTCCTTCCCCAATCCTCCACCTAGCCAAGGTATGAATGCTAACACTATTCCCTATGCTGTGCTCCCCATCCCGTGATAATCCATCAGCTACTAATTTATACTTCTTTAGCCCTTTGCTCCATTCTCTCAGTGCCCCAAACCCCTCTCGCCTCTGTCTGACACCAAAGTGTTCATTATATTTGTGAGTCAGTTTTTGATTAGTTTGTTCTTTTTCTTCCTTAGATTCTGCATATAAGTGAAATCATATAGTGTTTCTTTCTCTCTCTGACTTAAATACCTTCTAGGTCCATCAAAGCATTATCTTCTTCCATCCCTTTCCTTTTCATATGTAGGGGTCTTGTTTTCTTATCCTTTCAGCCACTCTGTCTTTTGGTTGGAGCACTTAATTCTTTTCCATTTAAGGTACTTATTGATAGG
>NW_006442124.1:1891357-1965758 GCF_000325575.1 Pteropus alecto | reverse complement strand
ATACTTCTCATCTCAGATAATGTGTTCTTCATTTCAGACTGGTTCCCTTTGATAATTTTCATTTCCACTTTTATGTTTTTTTATCTCTTTGTTGAAGTTCTCACTGAATTTATCTACACTTCCCAAAAGTTCATCTTTATAACCAGCATTTTGAACTCTGTATCTGTTAGATTACTTGACTCTATATCTGTTAAATTACTTAGATCTCTGTTCTCTTCTCTCATATGGTTTCTGCTTCTTTGTCTTCCCATTTTGGCTGCCTTTCTGTGTCTGTTTCTATGAACAAAGCAAAGCTCCTAAGTATCCCGGTCTTATTAGTGTGGATTTGTGAAGTAGGGGTCCAGTGGCACAGTCCTGAGAGGGGTTCAGCTGCAGGCCAAACTTAGCCCAAGCCTCTACCCCTCCGGGACCACCTATTAAGATTCGACAAGCAATCCACAGATGCTGTGCTTATAGTTGCCTCAAAGGCCACACCAGAAACCAAGGCCAGCTGCCTCCAGTGTAAGTCTAGATGCTGCTCAGCAAGGAGCACCTGATTCACTGAGGCTTGTGTGGGGCTGCAAGTTGGGGGAGGTGGGGTTTCAGGGAATCCTCTGGGCAGAGCAACATCTGTTATTCACTTTGATGACTTCAGGGCTATGGCTGAGCTGTGTCCATGCCCCGGGATCAGGGAAGGCTCAACAGGGAACGATGGATACCTCCAGCATTTCTGTACCTAGCGAGTCTGGCCTCGACCCTTACTCTGACAATGTCTCCCCGAAAATCCCTGGTGCCCCCCATGCATAGCCGAACTGGCACTGGTGCTCAGAGCGAGCAGGTCCATCACTGCAAAAATCTACTTGTGGACGGGGCCCCTTTAAGAGGTGTCTGCTGCTGCCGCAGCCTCCATCTCACTCAGCTGCTGGAGACCAGCCCCGCATCCTCGCCCTTCCTACCTTCTGCTGTTGCAAGGTGATTTCTTGGACTTCTCCCTAGTTGTATGGCTTGTTCATCTAGATCCCAGGTGATTTTTCCTTGCTGCTGCTCCTTATTACCATCACAACTTTGAGTTGGTCACCAGAAGGATGAACAGAATCTTTATCATCTATGCCATTTTTTCCCCTACATTTAAACATTTTGATAAAACTGTATATTTGATTGTTTTCTACTGATATTAAATATAAATATAATGTAATATATAATATAACTTTTAACATTTAGAGCCTGTGGTCACAGGATATAAGATAAATTAATATTAAACTTTTACATTTTTATAGTAGGAAAAGATGATGGAGTCATAATAAAATGCTTTTAAGTATAAACTATATAATAATATTAAGTTACAGTATGTAGAACAAGAGAATGATATTGTGAACTTAAGAAGAAAAAGAAAAAATTTAAAATTTCTGACAAAAAGAAACAATTTAAAATTTCTGACAATAGATGAATAGTTCATCTATTGTTTTTAATTGATTTTATGATTGTGAACTTTAGAAACTTTGGAAATATAAGAGTACTGTAAAAGTTTTATTTTTAAATGTCAATATTTAATGATATTAAGAATTCTATTATTTTCAACTAATTACCATTTCTTTTTAATTACGAATTGGATACTCATTATCTTCGATGCATGCCACAAGCTCCTGAGCCTGCTACTCAATTCACAGGTAAAAGTTTATGATGTTCCCTGTCTCTTCCCAATTCCATCTGCTTCCCTCCCCATCCAAGGTCATTAGTATTCTGTCTTGTGTTTCTCACTTTTAAAAATGAAATTTTATTTTTTGTCTATTTTTAAAGTTTAAAAAAACAATAATATTCTTGTATCTATCTAGGATCAGTGGGGCACTAGAAAATGTTTTCTCAGGGCTGCCAGAAAAAAAA
Organism: Pteropus alecto; assembly: GCF_000325575.1. NCBI lineage: Eukaryota > Metazoa > Chordata > Mammalia > Chiroptera > Pteropodidae > Pteropus > Pteropus alecto. The sequence goes on along the minus strand of NW_006442124.1, from coordinate 1,963,898 downwards.
GATTCTCCCCACAAAAACTGTTGAAAATATCCATTCTTTTCCTTAAAGGAGGTGAGCAAGAAAGCCTGTAAAATCACAAAAGAAGCCAAACTCAGTGTTAGACTGTGGAAGGCAAGGCTGAGGGAAGAAGAGAAATAAGGTAGTTAGTGATCAGTAGGCAACTGAAAAGCATAATGTTCACCTTACTCTTTGTTTGTTTCTTATTTATGTACTTGAGTCAATATATCTCATGACTGCCCTCTGGAAAAGAGGGCAGTTTTGGTTGGTTTTCAGCTTTCTGTGACCCAAAACTGTCAAATTTGTACTGTTAGTTACTGAATGTGGGGTCCTTCAGGTCTTAGTAAAGATCTGGTCCTGAAATTCATACTGACATTATGTCGATAAAAGTGTACTCCTTAAAGAAGATGTGGTACATATATACAGTGGAATACTACTCAGCCATAAAAAAAGATAAAATATTGTCATTTGGGACAACTTGCATGGATCTTGAGAATATCACACTATGTGAAATAAGTCAGATGAAAAAGGGCAAGAACCATATTATTTCACTCATGTAGGATAGAAAACAGAAAGCAACAAACAAAACAAATTTATAGACACAGACAACAGTATGGCGATTACCAGAGAGAGAGGAAGAAAAAGGGTGGATGAAGTGAGTAAAAGGGGTCAAATATTTGGTGATGGAAGGAGACTAGACATTGGATGGTGAGCACACAATGGAGTATACAGATGACGTATTACAAAGTCATACACCTGGAACTTATACAATGTTATTAATCAGTTTTACTCAATACATTTAATTTAAATGAAGTCTATTCTTTTCCCTCCCATTTGATTTAAATAAAGTGCATCCCAGTCTCTCCCTAACTTCCCTAATCCATTCACTATTCCTAAACTCTGTCTCCCTGTTGGCCTCTCTCAGTAAATTCTCATACTATTCCTCTGGCATGATATTACCCATGATGAGCCTGTGCCTATTTTTAAGCCAAAGAGTCAATATAAGCAACCCACCATTTAACTATACATTGTGGACAGAGAAGCTATTTTCCTGAAAGAGAATGCCACAATGTGTTACTGCATATGGCCATCATTCAAGAAATCACCATGATAAGATTTTTGTTCCCAGTACTCTGGGAGGGTGATGTTCGGAGATCCTAAGAGTGCATATCCAGAATCTCTGCTAATCCCTGCCCTTTCTGTGCCCACCATAGCACTCATCATGTGTATGGGGACCAGGTCATCCCAAACAGAACACTTTCAAAGTTAAAAAAGAGGGGAAACTATTAATAATTATTCCAGTTCCACAAGTAGAAGCTAAGAAGGCTCCAGGAAACCTAGATGGATGGTCACCTTACCTTGGAGTCTTCCCAAGAAGATGGGGAAGGCGGCTCAGAACCTATTGGCCTTCTTCCTAACAATACTCTAGCTCTATTTTTTCTTTAGAAGGCAGTGGGAGTCCTTTGACTTTCATAATCATTTATCTCTAATATATTGCATCTCAACAGAAGAAGGTTAATTTTATTTTTATTATTTCTTTGGGGGGTGCTTTGTTATTATTTTTTAAATAAATTTTTTGGGAAGGCATTGGTTAATAAAATTATATAGGTTTTAAGTTTACAACTCAATATGTCATATGTATATTGCATTGTGTGTTAACCACCCAAAGGTAAATTTCCTTCTGTGGTCATATATTTGACCCTCTTTACCCTTATCTACATCCTCCCATCCCATTATTTCCTCTGGTAACCACTAAACTGTTTTTCATGTCCATGAGTCTCTGTTTATCTTGTTTGTGAGAAAGAAAATACTCTTTAATTAATGGTGCTGGAAAAATTGGAAAGCTATGTGCAAAAGAATGAAACTAGACTGCTATCTGTCACCATACGTCAAAATTAATTTTAAATGAATAAAAGACCTGAGTATAAGGCCAGAAACAATAAATTGCATAGAAAAATCATGGGCTGTAAACTCATGGATTTAGAGAGGATTTTATGAATTTGACCTCAAAAGCAAGGGAAGTAAAAGCAAAAGTAAATGAATGGGACTATTTCAAACTAAAAAGCTTCTGTACAGCAAAATAAACCATCGAGACAAAGAGACAACCAACCGAATGAGAGAAGATATTTGCAAACAGCGCCTCCAGTAAGGGGCATATATCCAAAATATACAAAGAACTCATGCAACTCAATAATAAAGAAACAAACAATCCAATTAAAAAATTGGCAGAGGACCTGAACAGACGATTTTCCCAAGAAGACATACAAATAGCCAACAGACATATGAAAAGATGTTCAACTTCACTAGCTATTAGAAAGCTGCAAATCAAAACCACAATGAGATACTATCTCACACCTGTTAGAATGCCTATTCTCAACAGGACAAGTGATAACAAGAAAACCTGCATACACTGCTGGTGAGAATATAAATTGATACAGCAACTATGGAAAACAGTATGGAGATTCCTCATAAAATTAAGAATAGAATTACCTACCATATGACTCTGCAATCCTTCTTCTGGATATCTATAAAAAAAAATTGAAAACATTTATCCGTAAAGATGTATGTACTCCGATGTTCATAGCAACATTATTCACAGTGGCCAAGACATGGGAAGAACTGAAGTGTCCTTCCATAGATGATTAGATAAAGAAGATATGGTACATATATACAATGAAATATTATTCAGCCATAAGTTTACCTTTCTCCTTGGTCTCTCCCTCAACCTGTCATAGTGTTTTTTAGATTAAAGAAATCTTTGCATCTGAAGAAAGTTTTATTTTAGGTGCCAACCGAGAATGGACACAACATTAGTTAAATTTTTCAGAAGCATTACATTTTTTTAACATTTATTGATTAAAAACAGTAATGATGAATATGGTTTATGGATAATTTCAACTCTTTTCTTTTTTTCCAGTTAAGAAAGTCATCTTGACAAGGACACTGATAAAACAGCTCATTGCTTATCATTTTGATTCATTCTTAAGAAATTAATAAGCAAAATGGGAGTCTGCATTATAAATCTTTATCAGAATTACAGAGGGCAGAGTTCACTACTGGTCAGGAGTATGCATATGTATCAAAGTTATAAATAATCTTGTAAGAGAATACCATTAGGTGTAGATCTGTGCATCTGATAGTTTAAAGACGAGGCCAATAAATAGTACTAGGGGAAGTGAGTAAGCTGGTGTTTGAAAAACAAAAATAAACAGATCATTCTGACTTCTCTCTATATCTCCACTCTTGACTAGAAATAAATACATCTTTATGCTGCTATTTATATTTCCTGGAGCTATGTAACAATGAGAACAGAAGTAGAAATAGATGAAAATTATAATGTAGTGGGAATCAAGATACATTCATAGCACCACCAATATGAAAATATATATTTTCTGTGTGTCTTTGATTTTTATTTTTTCATACCTAAATTCCCACATTCCCATTGCACATGATATAAAGACTGCTACCTCATCTCAATTTTATAAGGACAGCAAAAGTAGACAAAGAACTGCAAAATTTAGACTGAAGAGGCTCTTTGAAAGTCACTTCCAGTTTGATAAAGTGAGAAACGACTGACACACAGATAAACTTCAGAGCATAATCTTAAGGTGTTTGTGGAGAAAGTTTACTTAGGCTTACTTCAGCAGTAATCAAACAAAACAATGTTTATTTATAGCCACCCAATTCAATATAAGAACAAAACTAATTTCTGAGCACCGTGTACTACGTCAGTAATTTCCAAACTTTAAGCACATGACTCAACCAGAGAATCTTATTAAAAGTCTGGTTCTAATTTAGCTGGTCATGTATGGAGCCTGAGACTCTTCTTTTCTAAAGAGCTGCTAGTGTGGTGATTTTGTCCATTCTGGAATGATTCTTGGGGTTGCTAGGTTCTAAAAGGCACACGTGTAAGCGTTCCATAAAGACAAATGTGGTCAAATTAAATGATTGAAAAAGGTAGTTTCTTTGGGAAATCCAGCGTAAAGAAGTCCCTGGACCCTACCTAGCACAATATTTTGCTCCAAATTTGCTTTCAGCCATGGTGAAAAGGAAGCTCTTCTCTTATTTTTCATTATCAGTTTTTCTGCTAAAGCAAACCTTTTATCAGAAGAATGTTTTGTTTGGTTATTGATATAAACAATAGTACATGACATAATAGAGATGTTTTTAAAAGCAAATATGGTATAGATGCAAAAAAAAATCCAAATAATTACTTATTATAACTGCATTGTTCTACATTCAAAAATAAGGCTTGTGTTCTCAGTTCCATCTGTCCTTCTCTCTCTGTGTCTCTCTCTCTCTCTCTTTCTCTCTCTCTCTCTCTCTTCCCACTCCCTACCCCCTCACCCTCTGCCCCGTTCCTCTCTCTTGCTCTCTCTCCGTTCTCCGAATTTGCTCTATCTTCTCACTCCCTACCCCCCCACCCCCTGCCCCATCCCTCTCTCTTGCTCTCTCTCCATTCTCCGAATTCGCTTTCCTCATATACTCAGTTCTGGAAAAACTGTTGTCTCCACTTGACTGTCCCATTCAAGTCTCCTTTCAACAACTTCATAGAAAACCCTGTTTGCTTATTTATTTTTTCTGAGTCCTTCAGTGTGTCTAAGACAGAAACCACTGAAATTCCCTCAGATAATTTGATCCACTAATATACTAATGAATAGTAAATTCTAGATAATCTCTATAGGTAATGCTTATATATTCCTGACACTAATCTAACGGCATGCCATAAATTAACTAATTTAATTCTTAAAACAACCCTGTGAGGTGAGTCTTACTCTTCCTATTTTGATTATGGGGAAATTGAAGCAGCAAGAGGTTAGTTAACTTGTCCAAGGTCACATAGCAATGTATGACGCTGAGATATGGACCCAGAGAGCCTTGCCACTGGTCTTCACTCTAAAGCACAATATTGCTATGGTAACAGAGATCTTCAATGTTGGGGACCAGGTAGAAGGGCTTCTCACTCTCCATGGAGGGTCTATGAGAGGCATTGTCTGGGCTCTGTTTACAACACCTCTGTGGCTCACCTGACACCTAGTGGCCTTGTTTCTAATTCCAATTATGAAGACAGTGTATTCTTCATAATTTTTTGAAGGCTTTCAATGGTTTTGTGCATGCAGTGCCTCACCTCAGCTATTTCTTGCTGCTTTCACCCAGTTGCTTTGACAGCACCCTCTCGGTACTTCCACTTGTGCAGTCTATGGGTGCAAAGGAGTTTGTGACTATGGAAAACTTCAACAGATGATGCAGTACGGGAGCCAATGGATAAGGGCTCCTCCTTGTGCTTTCCCAGGCGGGCAATTCTGAGAAGATCCTATCAGCAAACTCTTATCTCAGATATCCTCTCAGGGAACCTTAGCTAAGAAATATATTTCTTATGCTATTAAAAGCTGCTTCCTCAGCATAAACTTAAGCCTGGCCCTGGCCTTAGTCTTGTAGTGTTTGCTTTCTTAAAAGTTTGGAAACATGGGTGTCTAGCATTTTGTCTTTTTGTTAGTAGGTGGTAGAAAACATTAGGGTCACTTAAAACATTATAGGAAGTTGAAGTTCCCTATATTTCATTTATGTTTAAATATTTGATTCATGAAGGGATTGTTTTAGAAGAATAATATAGGGCCTTAAAGACATATTTGGTAGAGAACAGAAATTTGGTCATTTTGTGTCTATTAGGAAAGTAATAATATGCTTCTTTGGTCTTCTGATTACAGTGTTCCTTCCCTTGAGCCTTTTTACAAATCTATTAGAATGTTGCCTTTTGGGTTAATTTTTCAGGTGGAAAAGACAACTTATTGATTTAATTAAAAAAGAAACTCTAATTTAACATAAGTGAAAAAGAATTATAACTTTGTCACAATGATAACCTACAGTTAATGCATTTCAAAGTACTTGTTATAGATGTAATTCTGGCGGCAGGTGAATTGATTATCCTTATTTGTGCCCAAATATTGTTTGTTTGTGTTTTTATTATTAATTGACTGTGACAATTTCAATCTTTTCATACTAGAAATCTGATAAAATGCAGCACTACCCTCCTGAGGATTTGATGTAAATCAACTTTATTCTTTTTTTAACTATGGAAGAATAATCAGTTGCTTTTGTAATATATCTTTTGTAATAAAATTTTGTAATAAAATTTTTAACAAAATTTTAAAAATAACCTCTGTAAAAAAAAAAAAGATCTAATAACATACAAATGCCTAGGAATTCAGCACTGTTTAGGATTGTTCCTCTCGTGCTTTTTGCTGAGACTACATGTGAAGATACACAAATTATGTATGGACTCTCAGTAACAAGTCTTTAGTATATGACAATTGTGTGGACAGGATATTGAATTCATTCTGATTATTAGTAACTAGCAAAATACATACTAAAGGAGACACATCAGCTAATAATTCTAGAAAGAATCAATTATCTTTCCTAATACTTTTGTGCTAGTATTCAGCAAAATGAATTAAATGTATTTAATGATAATTCTAGTTTACTTAGTCCCTGCATTGATTTAAGGGTGATTAACTTTTCTCAATCTCATTAAAATCATCCTCAAACCAGACTACTGAAGAAAAGAAATTATGGTGATATCATCAAATCCCCTCACATAAAAAGAGCATCTACTAGGTATAATTCAGATGTTTGTACGCTGTAAAAACTTAAAAGAATACAAAGCAAGTTGTTTTTTTTCTTATGGAATTTATAGACCATTCTGAATGGTGTCAATCACAAAACCTATGCACAATAAAACTTATTGGGCCTGATTTGGAGTAGCTGGGCCTGCAGCAAACTGGGGAGTACAGTACCCCTGTAAGAACAACAGTAGAGCTCTGTTTTATCCCAACATTAGGCAGACAAAACTCAGCTAGCTCACCACTATGCAGGGTGGGAAATTTCTATCCCATCCTGTGGATCTACCACTACATCAACTAAAACAAATGTCTCACATTTTGAACTAAAAAAGTTAATGACATTAAGTATTTGAATTGCATCCTCATAAAGCTGGGCTTGATAAACTAGCCTGCACTGTGCCTCTTACTCCTATTGTATTTGGTGGTTTTACAAGCTTTCTTTGCTGGAGTTCGTTTGTCTGCATCTTCCTGGGCTTAGCATGGACATTGCTACCTGTTATTTTGTATGTCTGCCAAGATGAGCCAAAGAATACCAGCTTCTTGACACAGGGATCTTCTTGGTCTTGTTCAAAGCTGCATCACCACTTCCTAGAAGGATACTTAAGAGTATGGAAAGAACTTATTACCATCTGCTGAGCAGTAAAATAAATTCAGTGGTCCAGCCACTTTTGGGTGGGGTAGAAAAGATCCTGCAGAATTTCTTCATTAATGTTTTTAAGATTAAAGTTTCAAAGAGAGTCTGATGACATGCCAGAGTGTCTAAGATGAGCAAGCCAAGTGGGGTAACCTTCCTGTCATAATCGTGGCTTACAGGGTTCTCATAGAGGCATTGAGACCTAAGGTAGGGAGACACCTTAGAGGTCATCTAGAATAACCCTTCTTATTTCTGATGTTTGAATTCCATCTTTAATCTCCATCAAGCAGTTGTCTGATATGTGTCCATTCCTGTGGCAGAGGAATCATGCCCAAAGCTATGTCATGTCAGACAATCCTATGTTAACATGAAATATATTTCCCATAAGATTCGCTTTATTGTCCTTTTGATGATTCTTGGAATCATAAAAAATGTGACTGATCTTTTTATAGCCCAATAGTCCTTTAAATATTTGAATTCAAGAAAATTATCAGTTAGCCTAACTTTTGGAAACCAAAGCAAAATACCACCAATTTCTTCACCTATTCCTCAAATGAGAGTTTTCAGTCCCCTTACTATCTTACTTTACTCCTTTAAATAGTTATTTGTGTCTCCTTACAATATTGGTTTTTCAACTTGTAACATACATTTAGTAGATCACGACAGAGCCTCTGTCTTCCCAAGAAGATGAGACTGAATTTAAATCAGTCATGTTTTTGCAGCTACATAATGTTATTTAAACATATTAACTTCACAATCAACTAAAATGCATGCTTTTTTAATACAAGGTGTTGTTAATTATATTACACTATTTTTATTTCGAAACTAATTTTAACTAAATGTTATGCTTAACTATACTTTTAAATTATATTCTGCTCTAGTAGAGGCTGTTAATCCTCTTCCCAGGCAGGGGTGGTCCTTCCACATCTACTGTGACTTCTGGATTTCAGCTGTCCCCAATTCTGGAGAGTAGTTCTTGGCCAAGCACACCCTTCACCTCCTCCACAAGGGCAGCCTGTAAACAGTGATTACCTGCCACAGGTACAAAAGGCCCTCTGCCTGAGTGTATGGCCAACTATGTGGTGGAGGCGTCTCCAGAACTCCCAGTAGGATCAGGCAAAGTTGCTCCAACTGAGACACCATTGGCTTGCTCTGTCCGTCTTCCCTTATTTCCTTTCTCTTGGGAACATTCTCTCCATAAGCATGTGCCCTGAAATCTCTATCTCAGGCTATGCTCCTAGGAAACCTGGACAAAAACAATTTACTAAAAGGATGATAATAAAATATAGACATCTTGCTGGTTCTCGGAGGTAACCACACTAAACCCTTAAAGCTCTGTGTGTTTTGTGGGGAAATGTTTTGAGGATGTGGGTGAAGTTTGTTAAATACCATGTACATTTTTGCATTTTTTGAATTACATATTCTATATTGTCTGTTGATTTTCTGTGGAAATAAATTCCTTGTTCTTATCTTTACAGTCCTAGTAATCATATTTTTTGCTAAAATAAGTTATTGACAGTTACATATGATGATAATATTAACATCTCTCATTCTTAGACCAAGTTTTATGTTATGAGTACATTTTTCCCTCACCATCTAAATTTTTCTCTGGAGTTGATAACATTTAATTTTTTTAGCATGTTTTATTCTGTACCTATTATTGTTTTATACCAAATGTTTTCTTTGTTTTTTAATTACTTTCAGGTCATCACATAATCCTGCCAGAACTCTGTCCTTCACAGCAGCTCCCTTCCCTCAGCCCCTTCTTACTGAATCAGGATGTGGGCCTGCTGTACAGCTGCCAAGTCCAGCCTTCTTCTTGCTATCATCCTGTTTGCCATATTCTGTTTTTTGTTTTGTTTTCTCTTTCTTCATTTTACTGAGCTTCTGGTAGCATCCTAAGAAATGATACTTGTGAGCTAAGTCATCATTGTGGGTTTTGAAACACTTACACTATCTTTATATTTTATTGACAATTTGACCAGACATAGGGGTCTAGATGAAAGTCTTTTTGCCTCCTACAATTTAAAGGTTTGCTGTATCACATCTAGATGCTGTCCTTGCTGCTGAGTCGTCCAGTGCCATTTCATTACCACTTGGTGAGTGGCTTTATTTTTCCTCCCCTCAGTTAGCTTATAAGCTCTTTTCTTAATCTCTGGTGTTCCAATATTTCAGAATCATGGCTTCTGACATAGGTATTTATTTTTCATTTGTTCTGCCTGGTGGACCTCTCAACAATATGTGTTATCTCAGTTAATGCTCAAAAAGTGGCTCAACTTTCATATGAAGAAAGTGAATTTCAAATAAGTGTGGGATGTATCCAGGACCACATGGCAGAAATTCCAAAGCTAATTCTGAAACTTGAACTTTAACTACACATCTAAGTACACTTTACCCTTATACCACCACTTCCGGCTAAGTTTTATCTTCATGTTCTGACCTCCAGTGTTGAGATTTTGTTTGTTTAATTGTGATTTTTGTGAAACATTAATTGTCACAATTATTTAATTCTGTCGAGTTAGTAAAAACTAAAAGTCCTCCCCTCCCTCTAATTTTAACAAATATTTCTGGATATTAATAGTGTGGTTAGTTGCGTCAATGATTGCTTTCAGCTTAATGTCATCTCCAAACCTGATTAATAAGGAACAAATTCCTTGTGATAAAAATTTTCTTTCCAACGACCATAAGCCTGTGACATTCAGCTGTCTGGGTAAGGCATCACTAGAATGGGCCATTGCTTGTAAACCTGGACCTTGGATCCAGGCAGCCCTGAGTGAAGAATCTAAATATGAACTTTTAGAGCCTCCTGATATAGAATATGAAAAAAAATACTTATTTCAGAAATGACATCAAAATAAACTGGTATAAAAAAGGTAACAAATATTCAACAATTGGCTGTTTAGATTTTTGAAGGTAATTGGTAAGTATTCGTAAGAGACATAATAGAATTAAGGTATATTTGTATAGCATGGAATAGAAAACAGCACTTTTCTCAAAAAATTTAAAACCGTGGAATGCAAAAACTATATAAATGTTACTATATTAATTGTAAGAATCCTCATCTGAAGGGTCTAAATTTTTCAAGTTAAAAATAACGTCTGTAATTTATCAAACCTATGTTAATAATTATTATTTCAATTAGAGGTTATTTATTTTAAGGCATTTTTAAACTACATGAGATTAAAATATTTAGCTCCTCAGACTCAGTGTTTGGGTAAAGGAAACTCATTTGTGTGTATATGTGAGGGCTTGTGGTAAATTCTATCGCCAGTATTATTGTGTGTTTACTCTCATCTCATGTTGGTGACATGTGGCTCTAGATTATTGTTGCATATTGTCTCAATGATGGGTTCTCATAATCTAAAATATATATGTAAAATATATATTTATAACCTTGGTTGTGTGTGTGTTTGGAGAAAGACAGAGTGACATTGATTTTTTCCCCTGAGATATCTAGCTGCTATCATATTGAGAAAGTTACATTTGAAACTTCATGTAAGTTTTCCATTTATATATTAAATCCATGTGTTTGGATAATGTCTTGAGAAAAGTATAATAAAAATAACTAGGAAAACAGTGGTTTGACTTCTTGTCTTCAAGATCGATTAATTAATGATGGATACTATTGAAAGGCTCTTATGTGCTTAGGAGAGACTATAATTTTAAGAAGAGTCAAAGGGAAATTTATTGCTGAGGCTACTGATGTTTATTGAGAAAAATCAAGGCTAAGAGTTTTAAACTCCATTGCCATTTGCTGAATGCTTGACAAGCATACTTATATAAATTTACATACTCCACTGAATAACTTTGAACCCTGAAGACGCTAATAGTAACATTTTCTTTTTTGGTGGAGAACGTCCTTCCTTATTAATTCATACTGGTTAGATCGGTCTTAGGTGCAGACACAATAAACAGCACAGGGAGAGCAGTGTGAGAATCCAAATGCAACTGTTGTTCAGTACACCTACTACATACAACTTTCTAAATTACATACAACTAACCTGCTCTATTTGGAAATCACAATGAAATCTAGTTCCTTAATAAGTTTGATTTTCAAAAACGTTAAGAGAATTCAGTTCATTAGAGTAATAGTTGCTTTCACTTTTCTCATTTTTAATAATACTTTCATTGTTGCCCACTTGTAGTTATGCTATCTGTACGATTCAAGTAGGCGATAACCCTGACTGAGTGACTCCTCACTGCTTGCACATATGATGGAATGTTTCTCACAATGCTATCTGAAAGATTCTCACATTTTCAAATAAAAGAATTAATAGAAAGATTAGGGAGAAAAATTGTTTAAAAATACCAAAATAATGTTCATTCCAGGTTGAAATTTTAGCAACTGCTAAGACTTCTTAAACACGTTGGAGAACGTTATATGAGAATTAAACCTGTGTCATAATGTGAGCTCTGATGTGAACCAACCGAAAACAATTAATTGAAAGGAAAATATTTAATTTTCTCCCTCTCCCTCTCTCATATAAGTACACATATTTCTATATATATATACATTTGAAAATCTCCATATACATACATATTTGAAAAGTCACAATTACTGTAAGGTTTAAAAATAGTAACTCCATGAAGAGAGAAATAAAATCTGCTCTGCCTTTCTCCTACATGGCTTTTAAGCTTTTGGTTGCGAGAAGTAACCTAGAAGCATTTAGATCAGGCAGTCTTTTATGCTTAGAAAGGCAAGCTCTGTGATGATATTGATTGATTTCAAGGGCATATTAGAGATGAAGCCAAGCCTCTGGAGAGAGGTTGCCATCACCTTGACCGTGGGTCAGTGTTAGGCCACTGACCTTTGAACCTAAGACCTATCTACCAGATTCTGATAACTTCCATGCCACCCGAGCAAGTCAGCAGGGGACACATGTCGATGCGGCTCTTGCCAAATCAGAATTGACTGGCCAGTAGGAAGCCTGCGAGCAGCGGGAAATGTGGGTTAAAGTATGTCAATAATGTTTCAGAAGAACGATTTCTCTCAAGAATTGTAGCTCTTGGAATGTTTTGACATTTATTCGGTAGAGATATGTAGCATGTTTTGTGAAGCACTTCAAGAGAGCTGCTGCTAACTGCGGTGGTATATTGATCTTTCTGTTAAATTGCAGGGGCACACTTGGGAGATCATTGAGATTCAGGCAACGGGACAGAAAGGATAGGCTGCACCCGATGGTCACTAATGGTAATTGGTTTCGATCCTTGCACTTGAAGAAGCCATGATTTACTTGGTTCACTGATAAATTGTAGACACTAAATATTTTGAAAAGAAAGAAATACAGATCTTTTTTTCTTAGTACTGCCATTCTTAAGTGTGTGTATGTATATATATATATTTTGTGTGTGTTTATGTTATATATATATATGTATATATGCCAAGTCATATTGTTTAAAATTCTGATTTTCTTGCTTATGTTGCTACTCTTTAATTATATCATTTGTTGTTCATTGGTTTGTTTCTCAACTTGCTTATAAATGAATTTAGGCAGTCTACTCTCTGTGTATTTTCACTTAAGCTTTCTTTCATAATTATAGAAGAAATATATCTTCATAGTGAGGAAAAAATTTAAAAACAGAAGTATATAAGAGTATAAAGTAGAAACCAAATTATTCTTCTACATTCAGTCATGTACTTTTTCCAAAATTGTACTATAAAATTTTTTTAAACTTCTTATAATGCACATTCTTTCATATAAACATATATAGCAATATAATTTATTATTTGAATGATTACATGGTAATAATAATATAGTGCTCACTGCAGATCAATATTTAGATTCTGTTAAGTATTTGCTTTCTTTGGAAAAAGAAATTTAAAATATATCTACATATTCTGATATTCTGAGTACTTGTGCTAGTTTATTTAGAGCTCATTCCCCAAAATGTACTCATTTTAACCTAAATAAATATTGTGACATTTCATTTTTGAATGATTGCACCATTTTATATAGTTTTTAGGCTTATTTTTTAATTTTGTATATACATGTTTATGATCCTAAGATAGTAACTAAAATTTGAATTACTTTTTGAACTCTAAGATAATTTGGGAATTAGAATATGAAATAAATATTAAAATTGGTTGAAAATAGAATTAATGGAATTATAAACTTCATAAATCAATAAAAGATCTTAAATTTTATTCACACTACATGGTCAAGTTGGTTTGTATTGTGTAGTCCCATTCATGTTTTGGAATTCATAATAATTCATTAAAGAAAAAAGCCCCTTATTATCTAAAATAGGTTTGTATTTTGATTCAGAGTTTATTTCTTTAACCCACAGCTGGATAAAACACAGATCTTGATTAGAAGCACAGATGAGAGAGAACTGCTTGAGGACATTTTGCAAACTTGTATTACAGGAGAAATTCCTTCTGTATTTCATTGAACTGCATTCGTGAAGAATACAAAGAACCTGCTGGTCTCCATGTGTTAAAATGTAAAATATGTGCTAGTGCCCTTCAGGATACTTACTACCATGAAGGTAAATAACATTATCATTTCTTTGGAGTCTCACTTCCATTTTTGGATGAAGATAATGTTCACAAGAGCCACCGACAGGAATCACAGAAGGCAGATCTCTGTAGCTGCTGCCCTGAGGTAGTTGCAGTGAATTCACCTTGTAGGTTCCTGACAATGTATTTCAATAGCCTTTTCTGGAGGGATCAGCAGGAGTGAAGATAAGGGGATTATCCTTTCTGTCCATCCCATTCTCAGGATCACATCCAAACTTGACAATAAATGTGCTAATTAGAGCTCATTGCTCTAATGGACACTAGTCTAGTAGGACCCAGCAAGTACCACCAATTCATTTAAAAAGGAAAGTGTTTTGTTCCAGACTATGAATGAATAAATTTCAACTCTCTACCTGAAAGTAAAAGAAAAAAATATATATTCAAATCTTCTGCTAATTTCTAATATATGTTTCTTTGTGTTTTGAAAGATCATTTAAAATAAAATAGTTTCTAGTTGATTTTCTAATTTCGCCAATGGAAAAAAAATAATTTTCTCTTACAATAATGGATTCATAGAAAAGCAGCACAAACCCAACTATAGTACTTGATGGGATAGCCAGATTCTTCTTTTCCTAATATTCCACATCCAGTTCTTTGCAGTCCTTTCCACATTCCCTGATATTTCTCACAGACTCATGTGTATGCATCTTTCCTTCTACTAGAGGTTTCCCAACCACCAACCTCCAGGTCTTCTGAGTCTTAGAGATATACAGATACATATAAACATAGATATACATCATGTGTTGTTTAACAGTGAAATACATTCTGGGAAATGTGTCATTAAATGATTTCATCATTGTGCAAGCATCATAGAGCACACTTACCGAAATCTAGGTGGTGTAGCCTACTATACCCCTAGGCTATACAGTATAGTCTATTGTTTTTATACTGCACATTACAGTATTGAATATTATATACAATTACAAAACAGTGGTAAGTATTCATGTGTCTAAACAGAAAAAGTACAGTAAAAGTATGGTTAAAAAAAAAACATTAAAAATGGGAATGGAATGGGCAGGACTGGAAGTTGTTCTGGGTGAGTCAGAGAGTGAGTGGTGAGTGAGTGTGAAGGCCTAGGACATGACCTTACACTGCTGTAGACTTTATAAACACTGTATACTTAGGCTACACTAAATTTATATTAAAAATGTTTTTTTCTTCAATATAAATTAAACAGCTTACTGTAACATTTTTACTTAAAAACTTCCTAATTTCTTAGAACTTTTAAACTATTTTGTACTACTACTTAGCTTAAAACACAAACACATTGTACAGATGTACAAATATTTTCATTTTTTATATCACTATTCTATAAACTTTTTCTATTTTTAATTTTTAAATTATTTTACTTTTTAAGCTTTTTATTCAAAACTAAGATGTGAACACACGATTAGTTTAGGCCTACACGGGGTCAGAATCATCAACACCACTGTCTTTCTCCTCCACATCTTGTCCCTTTGAAAGGTCTTCAAGAGAAATAACACCCAGGATCTGCCATCTCCTATGATAACAATACCTTCTTATGAACACCTCCTGAAGGACCTGCCTGAGACTCTTTTTGAGGAGGTTTCACTCTTTTTGGAAATATTTCCATGGTGCTTTGTTTGGTTTCTCTCTTTTTTTCATCACAGATAATGCACCATGAACAGTCCTCTCAATTAACGAAAAGCTTTCAGTGTTGGGGTCCATGTTTTCAAACTTTTTGAGGAGCTTTTTGAGGCCCGAAAAAGCTACTGCTAAACCTTCCACTGTGATTTTTCTTGGGAGTTTTTATTTTTCTTCTGCTGTAGTTTCCTTTCCTCTTGTCTCTTCTTCAGCTATGCATTTCTGGTTAAGTTTCCATGACTCCTCATCAGTTATTTTCTCAGGAACCACCTCTAGGAGCTCCTCAATGTCATTCTCATCCACACCCAGGGGAAAATTGTTTGTCAAGCACAGTCTTCATGATTTATGCGACCCCCTCATCCTTGATAGATCCTTTGATGTCGTGGATGAACCTCCTGAGTGCTTTCTCTAGATACTATTTATAAACTTCTTGGTGACATTACTTCAAGCCCAGGTAGGGTTCTTGATGCAATAGTAAATGTTGCAGTCCTTTTGCTGTTGTATCAGTGTCTTCTTAGTGTCTTTCTCAGTTGTAGCAGTAGCCAGGGCAGAGGTTCTTCTCATGTAGTAGGTCTTAAAAATTGCTATAACTCCTCCATTCATTGGTTGGCTCAAAGAGGTGATGTTTGAAGGGAGAAATACCACTTCTCCTTTGGGATGTTGGGATGAAGATCACCAATAAAAGGAGGATGTCTAGGAGCCTGAGTAACAATAAATAAAACCCTGAAATCTAGGTCATTCTCCAAACAGTATTTCTCCATTTTGCTAGCATATCAAATCTAGAGCTCATCTCAGAGGAAGAGCTGGGTCGCCCCTGTCTTCTTATTGTTACTGTAGCACACACACTGCTAGTGTGTGTTTATTGATACTGCTTGAAGGCCCTGGGGTTCTCACTGTGCCAGATTATAGAGAGTTTCCATTTATAGCCTGTAACATTGTCTACATGCAAGACTATTATCCTGTCCTTAAAAGACTTGAACTTTGGCATTTATTCGACCTATGGATGAAAATCCTTTCAGGCATCCATATCTAAAACAGGGAGCTTTCATCCATATTAAGTATTTGCTCTGACAAGTAATTTTCTTCCACAATCAGCTTATCTAGAGTTTCCAAAACTCTTCAGCTGTCTTTGCATCAGCAGTCACAGACTCAACGCTCACTTTACATTATGTAACAAGTAAAAATTCTTGAATCATTTAAATCACCCAGAGCTAGCAGTAAATTCCACACCAAAGTCAGGTCCAGCTTTACACAAGCAAATTTTTTCTTTGGCCGTGATAGTTGTAGTCTTGACAGGGATACGCTTCTGTGTCTGGTCTTCAATCCAGGTCACTGGAAGTTTATGCCACGTCTGATACAGGGCCTTCTCAAATTTTTGTTAGTCTACTTGCTGTTAATGAAGCAGATTCTTTAACTGCTTTCATCATTTTGTTCTTGTTAGTCAAGATCATAGCTATGGTGAAATGGGACATGCCAGACTGGAGAACAATAACCATCATTGATATTCCACCTTTGTAGTTATTAATCGCATTTATTTTTGTTTCCATACCAATCACTTGATGGGGCCTCTTACTGGCAACATCAGCACTGGATTTTGTACATTTTGTACATTTAGGGACCATGATGAAGAAAATAATAAGAGATTAAATCGAGCATAAGAGAAAATGATAACATCAAGAAATGCAGTAAACATGGGATGTATGAGACTCTTGCCCGCATAAAGCAGCATATTGTTTTACAGCAAACTTTTTTTTTAATAAGTAGAAAAATTACTCTCTAAAATAATGATAGAAAGCACAGCATAGTAAATTTATAAACCAGTGGCATAGTAGTTTATTATCATTATCAAGTATTATGTACTGTACATAATTGTATGTGCTATTCTTTTATAGAATGGCAGAGCAGTAGGACTGTTTATACCAGCATCATCACAGACATGTGAGTACCACGTTGTGCTATGACTTTAGAAGAGCTCCAGCATCACTAGGCAATCAGAGTTTTTCAGCTCCATCATAGTTTCATAGGACCAACATCATATAGGCAGTTTGTCATTGAATGAAATCTTTGTTATGTGGCACATGACTATAGATAGATGAAACAGAGATAGAGATAATAAAGACAAAGAGAGATGAGATAGAGGTAGAGGTAGAGGTAGAGACAAAGATGGAGAGAGGCAGATAGATATGAATCTAGATCTGGCTGCTTGGATAAGCTGTCGCCCTAAATCCATGAAATGGAATCATGACCAGGTTCTCAGGGTCACTATTGTCCACCGCAGCTGAACCTTCTAGTCCAAACCATGTTCTAAAAAGAGTTTGCAGGATTTCCATTCCATGAAGATATTATCCACGGACACTACTTATTTCTGTCAAGATCATATTATAATTCTGGGTCTTTTGCCTTTCTATATAAACTGTAGAATCAGTGCTCAACGTCCACAAAGTAACATGTTAAGATTTTGACTGGAATTATGTTGAGCCCATAAATCACATTTGGAAGAACTGACATTTTAGCAATATTACAGCTTCCTATGCATGGAATATTTCTCCATTTATTTATACCTTTGATATCTTTCAATGTTGTTATCACCTACAATGCTTTCTTCCGTATACAGAGCCCTTGAAAAAGCAGAATTAACCATATTAACCAATGAAATAGATCTTGAATGGAATAGAAGTTATTTGTAGAAAAGTTTTCTATTTTTATTCTTAATGCTGTAAACTCACAGAGACCTTCTCAAAAATTGCATAAGGATATTCTCAGTAGAGTACCATTTAACTGTTACTGTTATATAATTGAATAGGTCCGCTACATGATAATGTGAATAGATAGACACTCAGTTTTTCAAAATGATGAATATTTTTTTCACACTTCAAAGAATCACTCCTTCTCTAAGGTGAATTTCAAACTACATTTGTTGCTTTTCTAATATAGTCCATCTGGTGTCAAAAGGTGAGAGTGGCCAGACAAAAGAGGCAAATTGATAAATTCTTGTTGCAACATAATCCCAGGGAGCATTTGGCGAACTATGATTGTGTCAGATTAAGAAAGGTAAATCAGTTCTTCCAAATAATAAAAAAAAACACTCATAAAGTTTTTTTCCTAAGATCAAAGTTGCCATTTTATAATGTTGAAGTAGTGGATAAAAATGTTACAATATAGAAAAAAAATGTTAGGAGGAATTAAAATGAATTGATTGTAATTTTAATGATGATGAATCTTCTTCCAGCCGCTGATGTGATCCCTAGCTCCATAGGATTTACAATTGATTACATACAGTTCGAACTTTTGAAATATTTACAAATGTTAGATAATGATGACCCCAGGAGGTAATGTCATAAACACAAAGCTCACAAAAGGTAGCCCAAGGCAATCGCTGATTAGGTTAGATCTATGCGATCTGTGGACTTTACTTGAAAATCTCTTACTAAAATGTCTTCACACATGGTTTCGGGCTTTGGGATGGAGCAACTGTTCACAAAAGGAAAGTAGAGATATTAACTGCCATCTGTAACAGCGAATTCAACATTAAATGATATACAGATTGTTATCTATCAAAAGTTACATTTACTAGAGTTTTTGACAGTTCTTATAGCAACAGATCCTATCTTCGGTGCTCCAAGCAATCTTTCAGATAAAAGTTCATGTGAGAACTTTAAAGGACTGTGTGCTGTTAATCAAGAAATTTTGCTCCAGGCCTCAGGTTTGTCTTTCATTTCAGAGTATTCAGCACAATACAGAAGAGGATGAATCCCATAGGTCTTTGGTCAAAAGTGTGACATGATGGACTTATGTGTGTTTGTGTTCGTAAGTAGGAGCAAGTGAGTCTGAGAGTTTAAGTGAGTGTATCCACTTATTGGTTAGTGCATCACTGGTTAAGAAAGCCAATGAATAGAGAATGATTTTATCCAGATACCAAACTAAATATTTGAATGTTCTTTCTAATGTCATGATTATATACATGCATTCTCTACTCCAGCTTTCCATTGGTTTGTTTCTGATGTCTGATGAGGACAATTTATCCAATGTAACATTGGAAAGAAAATTCAAATGCTCAAATATTGGTGGGTTTTCTAACCAGAAATTCATCATTCAAGTAATTATACCCATTTAGCTCTCAAGGTTGCTGTTACGAAAATTTCTCATAAATTTCCAACGGCATATAAAACCTGTTATTTTTGAGCATCTATATTTGTCCAAACACTCTGAAAATCTTTGTATTCGTGAACCTATTGTTGAAGAAGGTGCTATTTGCATTTTACTTAGGACTAAATTGAGAACATATGCTTGTAAGTAGTAAAACTCTAAATATAGGCTCAGCAGATTCCATTTTCCATGCTAATACATTATTCATTTATTCATCAACAAATATTTATTGAGTTTGGACTATAGGCTTAATCCTGGAGTTACAGCAGCATCTTTACCTAAGTAGAGCTTATACTCTAGAAGGTAACAATGATTGTCTGCCCCTCTCTGTAGATAAAATTGTCTGCTCAAGGCTTACCACCCTAGCAAAGTACCGAGTGGAAAGCAGGCACCAACATTCTGGTCTCTGCATCAGGGTTCCATAATCTAGTATTGTGGTCTCAACTCCAGAAAGAGAGAATGGCGTACAGTTTCTTTTCTGAGACCTCACACTCTTTTCTCTCTGCCATTTCCTCTCCTGGCCCAGTCAACCTACCCTGTTGCTGAGATAAGAAAATTGCAGATGATTTTCACCAATATTTCTTTTGTCTACTTTCCTTGAAGAGCTAAGATTCAAGAACTCTTTTTGAAAGCAAAAATCTAGAGTTTATTCTTTGTTCATTAATCTATTATTGTTTTATGTGTATGTGTGTGTGTGTGTGTGCGTGCGTGTTTTGTGTGTGTGTGTGTGTGTGTGCCAAGGGACAAAAAAAAAATGAAACATAGAAATGTGTTGTAGTGTGTGTAGAAAATATTCTGTGTAAATAACAAAATTTATTTTCAGTGTATGTGCATGTCTATGTACACTCCATTTTTTTTCCCCAAAAAAGTTTTGTTATCTAGTATATGGTCTTACCTAAAGAATTGCTGACATCTTATTTTTTTTGTATTATCTTCAAATAGATACTTTTTGTTGTTTTTAAATTTCTTGGCTATGTTTGGAAGTCCACCGTTTATACTGAAGGCTAATAACCTGCTGACACCCAAGTATAAACTGAAATCTTAGAGTGAGCATTTACATATGTTAATATTTTTAAGTAAATCAAAACATAAGTGTATTTTGCCAGCAAGGTCTTTGAGGAAGAATATTATCAGAATTATAAAAACAAAACAAATAAACAACAAAAAAAACATGCTTGAGAGAATTATTATAACAACAGTCATGTATGGCAGGGCTAAATTACTTACCACTATAATCATTAAAGTTTTCAAATGTAGGATGTTGATTATACTATATCTTATCAATGATATTTTTCTATTATCTTTAATGCCAGAGGATATTTTCAAATATACATATATAGTCTGTTTACTTATTAAAACAATTCAATCACTTTAAGATGGAAGATATCAACTTACTTTAATGATGTCTTGTCAGGTTCTAATGCTAAAACCTAAAGTTTTTTCTGCTTTGTTTTGTTTTTAATGAAAGTTCTATATTGTTTGAGCCTATGGCCTAAAACCAGCAACTCATTAAAGCTTAGGCTCCTCAGTGCTCCTATCTGAAAAACTATCTCTATTAGATGGCTCCTAAGACTGAAGTTGTAGCATTCAAAACCCTGAGTCTCTTCATAAGTACATATGCTGTAAGAAAATATTAAAAGAGAAAATATATAGTATTTCATTAAACATAGCATGTACTTTAAGCCCTACTCTCATTTTTTATAAGTTTAATGGAAACAATGCCAAAGCCAGCAATGTTTTGCCTCATCTATTTGCCTGTGTTTACCCTGAATTCAAATGATTTATTATGGAAACCAGCACACTGGGATTGGGTATGAGGATCAACAATGAGTAAGGTGATGAACCTTTGAAAGAAAGACAAACAGATAAACAAACACTGATGAGAGATGCACACTATGAGAGACTAACTCTATTTGAAAGGGGGAAAGGTGGATTTTCTCAGAGGGCTTGAACTGGATCTAAAACCTGAGCATAATTTTACCCAAAAGAGAAAATGAGTAAAGTTTTTCAGGGCAAGGAACATCAGAAATAAGTGTACAGATATCTGAATTGTGTAGGGCATCATATGGTCTAAGTAGGAAATGTTTTTGGCTGCTGCTACTCCTGAGAAATGCAAGGATCTACCTCATAAAATATGAAATCAGATAAGATTATAGCTCAGATCCGACTGATGTGATCACCTTGATGTTTTATATTAAACTCTGTACTAGTCTGTTTGTGCATCTCCCCAAACTGGCGTGCCACTAACTGTCTCCTGATATTGGCTCAGTGGGAACCTGGCCTGCATTACAGTTGTCTTATCTTCTGACAACACAAATCTTCGCAGTTTCTGCAGTGGAGCAGGCTGAGTGCTGACTCAGTCCTTAACATGGCTACTATAGCAGGAGCCCCAGTACCAGGTCCCTCTCACCTGTCTATTTACAGACTCATGGGAGGTTCTGTGGGGCATAAGAGCTGGTTGGTTCCCCAGTGGCAGAGAAAAAGGGCTAGGGAAGTAGATTGTTTCCAAAGCTGGACACCAACTGCTCCTCTCTTCCCTCTACAAAAATGTCATGCTGCTTCTCCCATGAAGAGGTGAGGTCTATTTCTCCTCTTGAGTATGAAATCTGCTTAACCTTGGGACTTGCTCTGACCAACTCCAGACCTATGTCTGAGAAATCTGGATGCTTCTACTTTTGATCTCCTGTTAGCCACTTGCTAGGCAAATAAGCTTGGGTTAGACTATGAAAATAAAATCTATGCAGAGAGAGAAAGGTCCAGTAAACCTGCAGCCATTCAGCTACTCCAGTGGAAGTAATAAAAATAGAGGCCATCTTTAATGTCCCATTCCTAACCAAGCTCCCAGCTGAATGCTGCTACGAAAGTGACTCTAGTCAATATCACATGGAATAGGAAAGCCACTGAGCTGCCCCACGAAAGTATAAGATGTAATAAATTGTTGTGTCTGAAGCCACTAAAATTGGGGGTGGTTACACAGCAATAGATAAATTACAGAGCTTGGCAATTTAACCTAGGAATATGGGAGAATTTATGGCTTAACCAAATAGAGACAGGAAAATACAACATCCCTCAGATAAATTCTTCATTTTGCATTCTTACTGATCTGCTTATAGTGTTGCACACAGATATTTATGATTTGACTTCTCACCAGAAAAAACAAACATACTCTTTTAAAATTATCTTAAATATTCTAGGATATTTGATAAATAATTATCATCCTTAACAACTTAAATACATTAAAGTAATCACTACTATATACATCGTGTCACTGGGAAGAAAAAAATGTCGGTGTTGGGGAGGAGAGACTTTGCTGCGATAAGATGCTCCCATTACAACATCTTTAGATTGTTAAAAAATTCTTTTGGTTTTAAGGCAAAAGGCATAGCAGACCAAGTGTTACTTTTCCTTTAATTAAAATGTTTTAAAGAGTGTGAGATATTTAAAAATGCCATTTTCCTTTCAATTGCGTGCCAGAAATTTTATACAGTAAAATTAGCAGTTTTCATTAATTTCCAGCAATTTAACTTAAATGTTAAGAATTTTACACATTTTTAGACCCCAAAATTAGAAAATAATGTTTCTCTCTCTAATCACCAAACTCCTTTTAGTAATACTATGTACTTGTGAGAAAAAGTAGAATACATTTATTAATTTAGATTTTTACATAGACGTTCAAAACGTTGAAGTTTAAATAAGTAAAATGATGTGAATAACTTCTCAGGATGTCTATAAGTATGTATTGACTCAAGTTTAATGTTCGGATAATTTTGCTTAATTACAAAAAGAGTTGGACTTTGATAACTCAAAATAGAAAATGTGTCATCATCCAGTCTTAATAAGAGCCCCTTTCTGAATATGTGATGATTCTAAAGAGTATAAACTATACCATTTTAATCTTTGCATTTTCATTCTAATGTCACAGCTACAATCCAGTAGGAATTTAATAAAGTTTATTGAAAATATGGCTTGTATTGCTTACCAGTCTTCTGAAAGAAGCATTTAACCTCTTACAGTTCAAGCATACCTAGACCAAATATGCTTTCTTTTAACTTTTACAATAATTAAAAAAAAAAAAAACTAATATAAAACATCAGAAACTGCAAACTCAAAATTACAAAGTGGCAGACATTGTAAGGTAAATTAAATTATAATTCAAATATGAAGAGTAAAAGGAAGCAAAATGGTTTGCAATCAAGTCCTAAGGATATCTCATTCATTTTATATTGACTGGGTAGTGAAAATATATTTAAATATTTCAAGACTGTTAAAAATAATTTTAAAAATTATTTTCTTATAAAAGAGCAAAATGTCTTGATTTTTTAGAAAAGTGATTTTCATATACGTATATGGCATTTTTTAATTACTGTGTACTATTCAGTAATTCATGTAATAAATTTAAAAAATATGGAAAGTCCTTAATAGAAATACTAGTAAGTAAAATTGACAAAAAAAATTGAAAAATTTAAAGGATATTCATATTAAAATAACCCAATTAGTAGTGGTGAGAAACCATAATTAGAAAATAATGTCAATATTCTAGGTTAAGAAAAATTTTCTTTCTTCATTGGGTATTAGCTCAAGTTTTAGATAAATAATATCATATTTGACTTCAGATTTTGGATAACATTTTAAACAATGCCTTAGTTCTTATATTTTATAATTATAATAAGTGACTATTGAAGACAATTTGGAAAATGTATAAAAGGTCAATGATTATTTAAAATTGTCTGTGTTCTTATTACTCAGTTAGGATTAGGTGTTGGTACAAATGATGACATTTCTTAGAGTTAAACAAGATACAAATTTATTTCACTCTCATGTAGAAGTTTATTTCATGCTGTCAGAGATCTAGTTTCCTTCTCTATAGCTGCTAAGCCACAAATAACTTTGACCTCATATTCATCATTTGTCCTTCCAAGATGACAGAAAGAGACAAATAATGAACATGAGCTGTTTCTTTAAAAAGTTTCTCTGAAATTGTCAATTAGTCATATTTTCATACCTATTTGATTGGAACATGTAGCCTGTATTCTGAATGGACATTGCTTTGCATTTTTATAATAATGTGAGAAGGGCATAAAGATTACTGAGGGAAAACTAGCAATCTATGCCACACCCATGGCAGCCACATTTAACATATTAATATCTTTTTAAAAAATTTTTGTGCCCATATATGCATGATTTTATATAACATCAAGGGATAACTTGAAACTATGTTTTTCATTTAATATAATTGACTAATATTCTTCAATGATAAGAATTCTATTTTCTGGATATGACTTAATTTATTTAAGCAAATCTCTAATGTTGAAAACTTAGCCTTTCTCAAAATTTTGTTAATATAACAAATTTGCTGTGATAAACATTATTTTACTAAAATATTCTCTTATATTAAATTATATTTTAATTTTAGGAGAAGTCTTTTCAGCATGAAAGGGAAAATTTACATTAAATATATATTTTTAATCAATTGTCGAGTCATTCAAGTTATATCTAAAATTTCTTGGTTGAAGTTATACCTTAAAACTTCACATTTTAAGCTCTACTTATAGATCATGTTATTAAACCCAATTAAAAATTTAAAATATAGTAATATTTGTCAATGTAAAAGCAATTACTTTTTCTTACATTTTGATTAACAACTGAGTTACTTATATATTTTATTTTAAAAATAAAATTCATTAACTAAAAATTTTTTTAGACATTGAGAACTAAAATTTCTAATTTAATATACATAATTTTTATCATGAAAATTTAACATGGCAAACTTTCTAATCTAACATAGTGACTTTTCATAAGCACTAAATACAATATCCTTTATTAATGAATAAATATCTTAAGCATTTCCTACATCTTAAAATATATTTAAATAGAGATTATAAACCTGTTACTATTATATGACTTACTAAAAAATATACTTATTTTTGGTATAACTGCCTGAGATTACACATATACTCTACTACCAAGAAAAACAAAGTTGGTATTATCTAAAATATGGATACTTAAATCATCAAAGGGCACTATATATTTCTAAAACAACAGAACAAAACAAAAAATCCAAAAATTTGCCTATCCTTAGATATATGTAAAATGACAATAGATTTATATTTTAGTGACCTGCCAGCCAGAGTAAAGTGTGATATATAAAGAAAAGAATTAGGAAATATGGTGATTTCTTGCCCTTTGGTTCATGAATGTAGTCAGTAAGATGAAAGCAAAATACTGCACTTAACACCGAAGTACCTGCAATCACTATTCTATGACTCATTCACATAATGTTATTTTACACTCATTGATTTCACTCCTCATCACACACTCATATGTCAACTTCTTTTACCTACTGAACTAAAACTAATATCCTAGATATGGTGACTAGAGTAAGCAGAACAATGCCTCTCCTGCAAAGGTTTCCATGTCCCACACCTCAGAATCTGTTACGATAATATGTAGGTGGCAAAAGGGGTTTTTCAGATGTGATTAAAATTATGAGATAGGCAGATTATCTTGGATTATCAGAGTAAAAACAATCTAGTCTCATTAGTCTGTAAAAATAGAAGACTTTTCACAACTGTGGTCAGAAAGACAGATGTGAGGTGAAAGAATCCTCATAGAGATGCAATGTTGCTTGCTGTGAACACAGAATGAGGAGGCCAAGGAATACAGGTGGCTTCTAGAAACTAGAAAAGGCAAAGAAATAGATTTTTCTCTAGAGTCTCCAGAAAGAAATGAAGCCCTGTCAATACCTTGATTTTAGTTTAGTGATACCAGTGTCAGGTTTCTGACAATACAACTGTAAGATAACACGCTTGTGTTTTAAGCCATAGTTTGTAATAATTTGTTATAGCAGCAATGAAAAACTAATACAGCAACATTCATAACACCAACTGAATGGTTTAGGTAAAAAATTTATGTCCCCATACATCATCCTATGATATCTCTTTCTGAATACTAATCATATTACTATTTCCTGTTTGACTATTCCTCCTTCTATGAGCTCCAAGAGGACAGAGACTGTATCTTGTCCAAGGTGTCTTCAGCACCATGGACAGTGTTGGTAAGTGGCTCTTTTCCAAGTTTTCATACCTATAGACTTCTGCATCATTTAACCCAGTTGAACAATTGTTAATTAATGTAACTCCAACAAATATCTAGATGACTATTATACACAAATTTTAGTTATTTAGAGAATGCAAATTGGAGTAAAATGACTTCTGCCTCCAAGGCATTTGTAAATCTACTAGATAGATTGGGAGCTCAATAGCTAATTAAGTAAATTGATAGACTAGTCCAGAAAATGTCTAATCAAGAATAAGCTAAAGAAGAGAAATGACACTTGGTGAGGAGAGACCAACTCATAGATAATGACATCCAGAGAACAAGAATGTAATTTAATCACCGAATTAACCTTGCTAATTGTCTACTATGTGATATTGTACTGCTGTGCTACCCACTGTATTTCTACAGTGTCATTTTGATTCTCATCCTTTCCTCAGTGTACTTCTCTACTTGAGTATGCAATAATTCCATAATTATTTTCCTTGTCTCATGTGTCTAGCTTTCATAACTATTTATTAGCATTGATCTCCAGTCTAGAATCGTTTGAGTAAATTTTGTTTGGTTGGTTCCTCTTCTTCTGTCCCCACTCCACATCCTTTAATTCAAGCGACAAGCTTCTGCCTTGATGTATTTTCCTAAAATTAATTCTGACTTGATATCCAGTTCCTTCATAGGACTGGGATTCTACCTTTCTTTAATCATCCCTGATGAGCTGGTACTGAAAGAAATATCTGCTTCCAATTATTCATGAAAACCCTTCCAGATGCAGCCTGTGTGGATAGATACAATTCCACCTGTGGTTCAGGCCTATGCTATGCATTTCAGTAATATTAAGATGCACTACTCAACGCTCAGCCTGATATTAATAGGAATGGCTCCCTTCTGTTTTTTCCTACCCCTCAGAAAATTATTGTCAGCATATGCTACTAGGTAGTTTCCATAAACCTGTTGTCTCTCTGAGTAGTTTTTAGTCCCAGGTTTGAGCTCTTATCCTCTCTTTCTGTCCTGCTGGCAAAAATAATACAAAACTAATCAAATCTCACTGTCTCAACTAGTAGATAAATTACCCTATATAACTAAAAGATATGCCCACACTAGTAATTAATTCATGGCTTATGTTGAAAACAACTAAACAATTACATTTAACCTTAAGAGTTATTTATGACTTTTATAATGTAGTCTCAACTTACCTTCCCAACCTTTTATCTCCTCCTTCTCCCACATGTATAGCCTATCAAACTCTCCTCCCTACTGTCTTCCAAGGAAATTTTTGTTCTGTGTCTCCAGAATATCCTTCTCAATCATGTTTGCCTTTCTTTTTCATGTGATATAATATCAGTTTCATAACTTCTCCTTGATGGTGTTTCATATCTTTAGTTGCCAACAGCCCCTGTTCTTCATTCTCATTATGCTTCTTTCTGGAAAAATATATTATTCTGTATGACATAGGTGTATATTATATCTAGTAGTGGAGTTTTCTCATCCCAGACTGCCTAAGTCACACTGTAATTTCTTTGATTCTCAGGATTTATTTTATTCTATGGAACAGTTTGGATTAAGTTTGGTTGTGACAGAAGAACAAAATAATTGTGACCTAAATGAAATAGCAATTAACTTATCTCTCTTATACAAGTTCAGAAGTCAATGGTATTGAGTATATAATGTTCCATGATGGCAGGGACCCAGGATCTTTCTAGAAGAGTTTTTTCATAACTGGCCTTCATTCTCAAGCTGACGGCATGATTCACCACAGCAGTTACAATTCCAGCTATGAAACTTGCTTCTATCCAGCAGGAAAGAGAAAAGGAATGATAACTTTTAAGAACATTTTAGTTTTTAAGGATATTTCTTACAAGTTGAAAACATTATTTGCATACTCTCCATTGATCAGAACAGTTACGCAACTACTGTAATAGAGTCTGACTTAATTTCTTTATGTTTACTGCTCACAGCTTTTAAGCTCCACCCCTACCTCTTCTGCTTTGGGGCATGTGCATAAGAAAACCTAAGAGCTCCCTCCTTTGCCTCTGATGGGAGTTTCAAGCTACAAAAACGTCTGCCAATGCAAGGAAACCCTCATTCCCACTCTACTGCCTAACCACCATAAAAACCTCACACCAGTCTCCATTAACTGTCATTTCGCTCAAAACATTTTTGAAACTGCTCAGGAGTCACCTTCCTCTACTCAAAAAGCTTCATTATGTGAGTAATAAATCCTGTTACATACTCTCAGTGTTTGTTTATAGCATCATCAGTTTTGAATATGGATCAAAATTTTTTGTGGGGCTCCATCATGTTTCTGCAACTACCCAGCAAGAAATACTGAAAAACCTTTTTTCTGGGGCATCCTGGTTCCCCATTCAAATCTGTTACTTCTGTTACCAAAGAAGATAGAAAGAAGGTTGAGAGTGGCAACTATTACTTTATTTTGCATACCTTTATTTTATATGCAATAATAATATTCTGCATTGAGTAAATCTTTAATTTATAGCTATTAAAATATTATATTTTCTATGTATTTTAATTATAGTTTTAGTATGTATATAATGTTGTAGTTCATATTAGATTTTTCTGCACTTGAGCAAAGAAATATTATCAAGTAAAATATTTTCATAAACACACACACACACACACATGCATGCTCAAATGCCTTTTTTAAAACATGTTAAGATAAAACTAGCACAGAACAAGCTAGAATGATTTATATTATGTGTCAAAGAGGTCCATTTCAGGACAAGAAAACTTTAAGACTTTTTATCTCAGCTTATTGCTGGCAAGGCATCATCAATACACTTTTTTCATATTTTATAACCAAACACAAGTTTTAATAAATGCTTGCAATAGTGTTTAAGCTATATGTATCAATGTTTAGAATATTTCTAATTTGTTATTATTCTCTAAGATTTTGAACTGTTAATACCATTGAATTTAAATATTGCTTTTCGACTTCATCTATCCAGTCTGTCGTATAAGAGTCTTCTTTACACATAGCAAGGGCTAACTTATTTCTTTTATTTCATCGATTCTATTGTTTCATTAAATAATATCTTATTTCACTGATTCTAAACTCAATTTAAAAAATAAACTTTGACATAAGGATACAATCTCAAACTAGGTTGTATCCTAAAAGCAATAGCATATAATCATTTTATTTGTAATGGTTTTAATCTCTACTAGGACATAATATAATTACTTTGGCAATACAAGATATGTACTTTTGACTGCTTCAAATAATTCTATTCTTGGACAATCATGAATAGTGCGAAGACTTTGCAATTTTAGCAATAATATGCTATGGGCTATGGGAATTTCTCACTGTGTAAAGTGAATCTCAGATGAAAGTTTCTTCATGAATGCTAATATTTAATATTTCACAACCCAAAGAAGAAATATGTATAAAGAAATTACTATAATTAGCAATTTAAAATAATAACTGCTTTCTAACTGATTCTCAAATAAGAGAACTACATATTGACACCTATACCTAAGAAAGAGTTATCTGCACTTTGAAATGAGTAAACCAAGATATATTTTCAACTTTATTAAGCATGAAAAGCAAAATCATGTTCTCTTGATTGTTCTACCCTGAGGAAATAATTTAAGACTTACAATTTCAAAGGTTTTATTTTGATATGACATAGTAGGTCTTTCTGTTTGTCCAAGAAAACAATACTAGAAACACAAAAAGCTCTCAATAAATATGCACCATTAAATAATGGATAAGTTTTTAATTAGGCTTATTTTAAGCTACATGAAATAGTAAACCCAATTCTAGTGGTTTACAATAACAGGGGTTCATTTTCCCACAAAATAAAAATTTCTTGTGTTGGATATCTGGGTCATTTAGTGGCTCCATCATGTCTTCGATTCCCATGAATTATATTTTTTCTGCGTTTTTATACCTATCTATGGCTCTAACATTATCTTTAGACTTGTTATTTTATGGTTTCAAGAGCCAAAGAAAACAAAAACACTAATTCAAAAAGATATATGAACCCCTATGTTCATTGCAGCATTATTTGCAATAGCCAAAATATGGAAGTCATCTAGGTATCCACTGACATACAAATGGATAAAGAAGATGTGGTGTAAATACAATGGAATATTATGCAGCAATAAAATAGAATGGAATTCTGCCATTTGTGACAAGATAGTTGGTTCTAGAGGGTTTCATGGTAAGTGAGATAAGTCAGGCAGAGAAAGACAAATACCTATGGTTTCACTTTTATGTGGAATCTAAAAACAAAACAAATAAAACAAAATGAAAGCAGAGTCATAGAAACAGAGACCAAAGGGATGGTTACCAGAAGGGAGAGGATGGATGGATCAATAAAGGAAGGGAATTATAGTTAATAATAATACTATGATAAGTTTTCATGGTGACAGATGATTACTAGAATTAGCAGTGTGATCATATTGTGAGGTATAAAAATGTTGAATCGTATACCTGAAACTAGTATAACTAATATAAGATTGTATACCAAGTATACTTAAATAAATAATAAAACAAAAGATGTTATGTAATTCCATTAGACTACATTGTGGCCTATATATGTTCCCTAACATCTTACCATGGTACCTAAATAATCAATTTAAAAACTTCACTTGATGAAATAAGATGAGAAACTCTTCTATGAGTGATTTATTTGATACTGAGAGGATGTCTTATGTGGAAGCTACGGAGCATACGGGCAGGCTGGTCTGACAAAAAGAAAGAGATTACAAAATAAGTTATAAAATGTCCATGCCCGTGCTTCTATGATTGCTGGAATTCATGTGGAAGTATGTACCTAGAAGATATGGTATTTGGACAAATATTACATAAAAACAGTTTTACAATTCAATTTATAAGAATGAACCCTTGCCAAAAGGAAAGAAGGAAAGAAAACCAGGAAAAGAGGAAAGTCGCAGAAGAAAAGGTAGAGAAAAGGGCAGAGAAAAAATAAAAATAAGTAGAGAGGGAGGTAGAAAGAGAAACTTAAATAGGTTAATAAATTCTGTCATTATAGGATAACAATAAAGGTTTCCCCCCAAATTAAGAATTAACAATAATGATGAGAGTAACATCTAAGAAATGTATCCTATCAAAAGAATAGCTCACAAGTGTTTTTGATTAAAATTTATGAAATGCAAATGCCCAATCAGATGAACCATCGCTAGAATCATAATGTTTAAAAAAATCTGTGTTCCTATAAATGTACTGAATCTGTCTGAGGAAACTGCATGTTTAAGGAAAAGTGATTGTCTACACGGAGTCTAGAAAAAAGATCATCTGAAGAACAAACAATTGGCCATCTGTCTCCAGCCTTCTTCCTGGTAGAGAATGCTCTGAGAAGCTGAAAAAAAGTATCCAGTCAGCTCAAAAGTTCTATTTCATATTGAAAAATAATAAATTGGAATTATAATGTATTTATAATATACACAAAATCATGTATTTTAGATACATGTATTCATCAAATTAATGTATCAAGTTTGTATGATTATTGGTTAGCCATAAAAATAGTTTCCAAAAAATAAGAATTAGAGATGTCATAAAACATTATAGCAGTTGTGAACTCTCATTTGAAGTCATTAAAATAACCTCTGCCTTATATCTTTTCTTAAAATTTAATTTATTGAGGTGACATTGGTTAATAAAATTATAGAGGTTTCAAGCATACAATTCTACTTCATCTGCATCTGTATATTGCATTGTGTGTTCACCACCCAAAGTCAGATCTCCTTCCATGACCACCTTTCTTGTATCTCCCACCCCCCTCTCCTTTTTCCCTCTGGTAACCACTAAACTGTTGTCTGTGTCTGAGTTTTTGTTTGTTTGTCTTGTTCATTTGTTGCATTTAGTTTTATGTCCCATATATGTGTGAAATCATATGGTTCTCGACTTTTTCTATCTGACTTATTTCACTTAGCATAGAAGAAAACATAAGTACTAAACTCATAGACCTTGGTTTTAAAGAGAATTTCATGAATTTGATCCCAAAGGCAAGGGAAGTAAAAACAAAAATAAATGAATGGAACTACATCAAACTAAAAAGCTTTTGCACAGCATAAGAAACCATCATCAACAACAACAAAAAAGAAGTGGCCAACTGAATGGGAGAAGATATTTATGATCAATGCCTCCAATAAGGGGCTAATAACCAAAATATGTGAAGAACTCATACAACTCAATGACAAATACTCCAATTAAAAAATGGCCAGAGGACCGAACACTTCTCTCAAGAAGACATACAAACTGCCTTATATCTTTTGAACTCTAAGGAATAATTATACATATGTATGGAGTTGCTGGGCTGCTTTTCTTTTAATACTGAGACATTCTGAATACATTGAAGTAGAAACCTTATTGCTATTATCAAGAATTATTGAAGGTAAAATGGTATAGAAAGATTGAAACAATATTATAGAAGCTGGAATTTAGAAATATTGTTTTAAAAATTAGCTATCGTTATAATATAACACAGACATATGTGTAAACTAATATCTTGGGATACCTAAATACAGTTGTGAAGTAAATATAAAGGATTATAAATATGCCATAAAACTGCCCTTGTTGACAGACCCATAATGGAAGAAAAATTAGAATTGCCTAGTAGATTGGTTTCTAATATCACATTACATTACAGATGAACTTTACAGTGAGATATTTAGACGCATCATTGAAGATACCCCACAATTAATGAAAAGCATCCTTTCAGCTTTTTTCCTCAGGTAACAAATATTGACAAAAATCAAAGTATTTTTTTGTTTTGTTCTGGGATAGAAAAAGCTTATTTCTTTTTAAGACTCTTCCCCCTGATAATACACATACAGCAGCAGCATTTGAAAATTCTCCTATTGACCAGCTTAATTCCTTCTCTGGACCTAATTTTTTTTATCTATATAAAGTAGATATCAACATTTAACTCACAGAATTGTGTGAGAATTCAATTATATACGTTAATGTAATTAAAAGATTAGAAGAGCATCTGAGACATAAGAATGTGCTTGATAATGATAGCTATGATTATTTTAATTGTGACTTGAGTTACAAATCTCTTCCCAAGTCCCAGAAAACTCCCCTGAAAATGATCATTTTTTTAGCCAGCATTTTATTTATGAAATATTCACCAAGAAAAAGTGCTAGAAATACTGATATTAGTGTATTCATTACCTATTGCTGCTGCAGTAAATCCCCACAAGTTTGGTTACCACACAAGACAAATTTATTCTCTTGTAGCTCTGGAGGTCAGAAGTCAGCCCAGATGTCAGCAGGGTTGCATTCCTTTGGAGGCTCCATTTCCTTACCTTTTGAACTCTCAGAGACCACCTGAATCTCAACCCCTTCCTGCATCACTCAAACATCTTGCTTTCATCCTCCCATCTTCTACTACCAAGTCTAGTTCTTCTGCTTCCCATTATAAAGATCCTTGTGATTGGATCAGCCCAATTCAGATAATGCAAGATAACTTCCCTATTTCAAGATCCTCACTTAAATTACATTTGTGAAGTCACTTACCTTGTAAAGTACATATTCACAGGTTCTGAGGATTGAGACATGGACAAGCTAATGTCCACATGGAGCATTTGGAGGAAGGTGGCATCATTAGACCCACCACAAATTGTATTACTTAAAGTCTGTAATTCTATAGAAGCTCTACAGTAGTTCCAATAAAATTTATTTGCTATCATTCCCATCACTTCCCATCCTTATCAAAGGCTAAGACACCTTTATCTTCCATGATCTTAACTTGTTTTAATTTTAATAAAAAATTAGATGTTCAAGTTTTAAATATTATTCATTGTATTCTTGTTTTGAAAAGTTAACTCTTTCTGATATTTTGTTCCTAAAATAAATTATTAGTGCCACATAAAAGCTGTTTTTGTTACAAAAAGAGGAAAAATTTGTCTTATTCTTATATAATATAAAATCTACTTTAGAATGTATCTTTTCAATAGAAACACCAACATTTATTTTTAAAATTGCAATTTTATTTGTTCTCTGGATTTCCCACCTGCTTCCTACTCTACCTAGAGCCTGGTATTTTTATGCAGTAAAGGAAGGACTTAATGAATTATCAAAGGAAATGTATTCGCCAGTCAACTTAAGTGGTTTTTAACATTTACATAGCTTTTCCAAATTCAAATAGAAAGGTAACTTTAATGCTGTGATTACCAGTTCCTCTAGATTTTATTTGTTCTCTGGATTTCCCACCTGCTTCCTACTCTACCTAGAGCCTGGTATTTTTATGCAGTAAAGGAAGGACTTAATGAATTATCAAAGGAAATGTATTCGCCAGTCAACTTAAGTGGTTTTTAACATTTACATAGCTTTTCCAAATTCAAATAGAAAGGTAACTTTAATGCTGTGATTACCAGTTCCTCTAGATTTTTTTTTTTTTTGTAATTGTGGCTCTACTTTTTAATAGACACTTTTCTATTTGTTTTTTTAGTCCACATTTCAGTCTCAGTATTATTTTACTTCATACTCTTTGAATGCTTTAAACCAGGAAGCTAAGGTGATAAAATAAACCACTGAAAGAGGGAGGTGAAGTTTTATAAAGTGAGTATATTCTAAGAACAGGAAATTCGCCAAATACTTGAAGGTTTAAGAAATGTATGTTCATACCTGTCCTACTCTGTCACTTTCCAAGTGATGGGTCTGTTAGTAAAAATTCAAGAAATGAAAAAAATTTCTAGCTCTCACCAACATTCTTCAACTTTTTTTTTTTTAATGATTAGAAGTAGATATATTTAGAACAACATGGAGTGATGAAATCTCATATTTTCTACAGCAGACTCTAGCTGATCAGAATGGACTGTCACAGCACAGTGTAGACAAACCAGAATGTGACTTTATGCGGTCCTTTAACCAAATACTTGCAGTATTTATTGTTGGTGTTCACAGAGGAATCTTTTTGCTTAACAACTTAAAAATAACATATTACTAATTTTAAGTTCAAAATTTGATTCTATATTTAACAATCCAAAGGATCCAATATTTTATATGGTCAAGATGGTTTTGGATAACACATAAATCTTTTATTTTGTTGACATATTATGATGGCGGTTCTATAAAATGATAAAAATTGTCTTCTACTTGCTAGTGTCAAAAAAATCACTGTGTATTTAAATAGGCCGCCTTTATCTTTCTTTACTATGTCAAAAGAATTGTAGCAGAAACTTAACAGTATTTGAAATATAACTTATTTTTCGGGTAAGAAAATCAAGTCTCAAAAAGGTTGTGAAATTTGCCCAAGTCCTCATATCTGGAAGGTAGCCTAGCCAGGCTTGGATCTTGGTTGTCTGTACTCTAGGCAGACTCCTTTAGTGCCATGTCATGTCCCTTCTCTTTTACTCTTCTCATCCCTTTCTTTCTTATTTTTTAGTTATTTTATAGCATTATTAATAGTTGATGTTAAACATTTCTATGGCATGCTATATACAAATTAGGGCCCTATGCTTTAATTCATTAAGTTTTATCCAGAGATTATCAAGGACATAGACTCGCTTATACACAATATCTGAGAGAGAGTCCCTGGTCCATGCTCTGACACCAAAACTGTCTTTCCTTGTGCTGTTTCCAAAAACTTCTTTCTCTCTTGATTTTCCATGTGCTTCCAAATTCAGCATATGCAAACCATTTCCCATCCACATACCAGAGTTTCTGTGTGCTGGAAACTTTTAAAGAAGCAGAAATTAGGAGGACAAAACAGTCCTCGTTAATGTCAAACTTTAGAGATAAGCTTATTGACTACTTAAGAGATTTCCACCTTCACAGAAGCATCTGTTGACAGAATAAACTTTAGGCTAAAAAAATAATTGTTAAGAGTGTGGATTTTGATGGACGACATTCCACACTGCCCTGACCTGTGCTCCCGTCAAGTGGGGAAGCAAGGCACCCCTTCCCTCTACGGACTTCAGGGTTTCCATTTGGGTCTAGTGTAGAACCTTCCCTAAAGCAGGGCCATGCCGCCAGCATTCGCCTTCAGACTTTTTTTTTTTTTTAAACTCTCTTTAGAGTCTACAGAAATGTCTTAAAGGATCAAGTATGCTCTTAGTTGTGTTTCATTTCGGTTTCTTTTACTCCTTACACATCCGGTCCATGAACAAAGGTAGAAGCTGTTCTGTGTGTGCTGTGCACAGTGCTGGCTCCCTGCAGGTGACTGGGCACCCCGTGTGCGCGAATGTGTCAAAGTGGAGACGGAGTAAGCGCTCCCCACTTCTGCCCCATTCCTGGTTCCCGTGTCCGAGCAGTTAGAGACTTAAAAACAAACAAACAAACGAACAAACAAACAAACTATTAATTGGACAAAGGTGCCCTGAAACTTTGCAAAAAAAAAAGTATGAGAAACAAAACAAAGCAACGCCAACATAGACAAGAAATCGCCAGCCCACTAAGATTATGACGTAGATGCTCTCAAGTTCAATTGAGACACACCTAAAATTTAGTCATTTGGAAAGTAATTAAATGTGAGCTTCCGAAAAATATGCCTTTCTATATTTTTAAAGAAAGTCATGACATTAACAAATTTACAGAATAGTTGGAAAGTAAAGAGATTGGAGGAGCTAACTAGTACAGATTAATTTTATGTAAAGCAAAGGAAGAGGTAAGGTATGTAAAAGCATTTCGTAAGCTGTAACATGCGTTACACGAGCACACACATGATCATTGAATATCTGTGACTCGAAAACTTGAATTATTTAGCCCTCACTTTAGTATATAATCTATAATTAGATAGAGTAGTTACTCTCTATCTGAGATCCCTAATAGTTTGTTCACGAAAAGGTCTTTCTGTGAAAATATTGTATAAGAATAGGTCATTTATTGAAATTTAATGCCTGTGTAGTCCATCTATTGTGGGGAGTTTTTATTTTTGTTTTTGTCTTTTTTTTTTTTTTTTTAAGTACAAGCAGAAATTACTATGGGAGTCTACTTCAGTTTTTCACATTTTCCATCTAAGAAAAGAAATGTGATCACACTTGAATTTTTGAATTCTCTGATTATTTCCTTCCACACACTGATATTTACCCAAATCTCATCAGGAGTCATTGTATAATCGAGCCTGTGAAAAGCAAGCTGACACATAGTTACATAAATTAATTATTTCATTTATAAATAGAATGCATTTTTCTGTTTCTACTCACATTTGGCATTTATTTATTTCATCATTAAAAGCTTATTTGTTAAAGGTCAATTTTATGGTATGATAATTTAGAAAATAAAGTTAAATGTCTATTTATTGTGGTGAGCAGAACTTTAAAGATAGTGTCCCCTCCTTCCCCCAATATTCCTGTCCCCTGCTTATTCAATCAAACAGCAAATTCTGCGAAGGGATTTTTCTACACATATAATGAAAGTCTCCAGTAAGTTAATCTTAAGATACAGGGGTGAACCTGGTGGGCCTGCCCCAGTCAGGTGAGCTCTTTACAAATAGAACACTTTCTCTGGCTGATGGAAGACGAAGTCAGAGATTCAGAACATGATGGGATTCAAAGTGTAGCAAGTAGCTTTGAAGAGGGAGAACAGATAACAAGGTATGCAGGTAGCTTTTAAGAGCTGTAAATGGCCTTCAGCTGTCAGCAAGTAAATGAGGACCTCAGTCTTATAAATGCAAAAAATGAATGGAGTTTAGACAACAACCTAAATAAGATTCTTCCTTGAAGCCTCCCAGTAAAATCCAAGCCTGGCTAACACCTTAACTTTGGCCTCTGTCAGATGCTAAGCAGAAAGCTCAACTGCACCCACCCCCAAATTCTAACCTACAGGACTGTGAGCTCATAAGTAAGTATTGTTTTATGCCATTAACTTTGTGGTAATTTGTTATGCAGCAATGAAGCTAACTTCATTAAGTGCCAGCTACATGATGACATACATGGCAATATATCTTATCATTTTCAGAGTTTGGGTGATTTGGTAAGGTAGAAAGTGTTCTGTCCAATTTCCTAATAAGCCACAGAGAGAAGTGACTTGCCCAAGGATTTGAGAGTAGAGCCAAAACTACAGTTTAGATTCCTAACTTTTATTTGAGACCCTTTTTCACATTTTACTCTGTCGTATAAAGTATACACATGATATTTTATTACTTTTGTTTCTCATTACTTTGTGCTTTATTGAATCTTTCCTATCACAGAATGAGATCTAGAGCAGATGTCAAGTCTTTACTTTCCAGTAGTTTCCAGTAATTAAAACTAATCTTTTTTAGTGTAAAACTTAAATATCATATTCAATTCAGAGCTAGGTCCTTCACCCAACCCAGGCTGGACTTACAGCCCGGGAAGCACTAAGCTAAAAGTGAGTATGAAGCTAATCTTTCTTCTTTCTCTCTGTTTGGTTTCATATCTTTTACTGGTGGGAACTGTTTAAAGAGATGGGTATAAAAACATGGAGATCCTTTTGAACTATTGTGATCCCCTTTGTATTGATTTTGGTGATTCTTTAGTTAACAGCAACTTTCCATTAATACTCTTCAGCAGAAGATGTCAAAAAAAAACAGTGCTGTAGAGAGGATTCTGGAGGGCTTTGCCAGGATGGCCCATTGCAGAGTCCCCTGGTTGGACCTTAAAGCTCTTCTCTATTACCCTCTTCAGAACTCCCCATTCAGTATTGCTGCTGGGGGCCCACATTTGGAGTCTCTTCTCTTGAACATAGTATTGCCAAGTCTTCTCAAGGTAGGTACTTTCTGCAGTGTCCACAAGAACCTAACACAATCTTACCATACCCAGAATTGGGTCTGCAGACAGTCACTGCTACACCATGTTTTCCTCTACCATCTGTTTCCAAGTATCTCTCTGGTGAGATAGGCATAGAGAATGATGAGAAGCCTGTTGCTTAAGGTGACATCTCAGAAGGGAAGGCATGGCTAGCCACTGCTTTGTATAGTCATCCATCCATGGATGATGCTCTCATTAATCGCTCATTTGTTCCTCAACATAAACACTGCATTCCCCACACAGCCTAGGGCACTGACGACGCTTAGGATTTCTTACCCTTCTACCCTCCCCACTTTTTAAAATATACATTGAGGGTAATGGCTAACGATAGTAAAAGCTGTTTTGCTACTTCTTGATAAGGTGGTATCTGGCACCAATTATTCATTGCTTGCCTTAGATATGGATTATGCAGTGTTACTTATTTTCAACTGAGTGCCACAACCCTCAAGTCTGGGACAAAATGAAAAGTCCCACTAGGTATATTATATTTTTCTGAAACATTCTTTTGTAACTATAGAAGAGGAAAAAGGGGAGAGGTGACTTACTTAAATGTCACATCAGAACTTGGACTTAAACAGTTACTCTTTGTTTTTAATTCCATTTGTTTAAAGCTTAATGAAAATATAACAGTATCCAAGATAAATTAACATAATAGGGTCTGTATTTCAGTTGTCATCTGTGAGCTCTGCATTATCTGAGCTCTTTGGACAATTATTTTGATTTAAGTATTTAAAAATATATTTATATATATTTTTTTGTATCAGAGTAGAGTAGCCTTTAAGGGCTATTAGAAAAGCAACTGTGTTTAGTATGGTTAGTTTTGAAGTTATTCTGGCTTATTGAAAAAATATGAACTGGTAGTGTCATTAGAAATTTGATTGGAGGAAAAACACATGAAATGATTCATTATAGAACGCTAACTCTAAAATTATGTATAAATCCAGATATAGTTGCACTCAAGCATTCACCATGTCTCTATTCAAGTGACAAATTTGTAGGAAACTGGCAAAGAAGGGAGATGAGAAAGCAAACGTGGCTCGTGATAGGGTTATCCTAGGTTGATTGTGAGGCAAGAGACCTAGCACAAAATAAGAGAGTCTGCTAGAATTGACAGCCAAGTGGAAGTTAAGATGAAGTTTCTAGTCTGTTAGATTAGAAGAGAAAGGTCAAGAGTACTGATAAAATCTGAGTACCCTGGAGGAAAGAGTTATGAGTCCAAGTTGGCACATAAATTATAGTCCCTTTCTGGTTGAGAGATAGTGAAAATGCACGGGAAATCTATCATTGTTATATTTTATTTTTTGAGCAATGGGCTGGCATTGGATTCTGAATTACGTTAAGCAGGATGGATAAAACACTACTGTAATCCGGTGCGCTAATGTACTTTGTTATGGAGACTGGCAAAGGGAAAAAAAGATGCAATGGCAAATAGCAAATGAGACAATGCTTTTTTTTTTTTTTTTTCATTTTTATATTACTCATTTTTTTCTCAAATAAATCTTCAAGTGAGAATGCCTTGTTTATTTACTCAACAAAAAATCTGTTGATTTTTCTATCATATGCCTAACATTACACTAGGCACTGGAAAAACAGATACTATAAGCCTTATATTGTATCCTTAGAGAAATAAATGTTTAAAGAAGGAAAGGTATGTAAAAAACAATAATTAAAACACTATGCAATAATAGTCAGCAATGGACAATCATTCTTCTGTTGTCCATCATACTTTCTTATGAGAACAGTATTTTTTTCTGACGAAAGAACATTGCCTCTGACCTTCCTCTAAGCATAGTTTCTATATTTCAATGACATTTACCTGGCTCAGGATCCAAGCCTGACCATTCAGAGTCAAAACTTTTTTTGTTTCAAGTATGAAAGGACAACATTCAGTACACTTCCATCTATCTTGTAATGTTGCTATGAGCAATTTGGGGGTTTGGTATAGCAGCTAAGCAAAAATCTTTCAGACCCAATGAAATATGACAATGAGAACTGATATATGAAGAAGAGAAGAAACAGATGCCCCTCATATGATTAAAAGGTAACAGAAAATACAAAGAAATAGAAGAAAAAGAAGAGGAAATAAATGGATATCTCTGAGTGGTAGAATTAACATTTAAAATACATACAAAACAAAAGGAAATAACAAGAAATTGGAATAAGTCATAGAAGGTGAAGTCAAAGTAAAAGTGAGATGGAAAGTATAACCTTATTAAAGGGCAGACCTCTAGTCTCCCCTGTTATGAGCCAAATACTAGCCATAGTAGAAATTAAAAAAAAAATGTTTCAGACTTGAGATGAAAAATTCAGAGTTCAAAATATAAAGTGAAGGGATATAAGATATTTTATAGATAGTTTGGCTATTATAGAAGTCTCAGCTCACAGAAGCTGAGAAACTATTTTCCTCAAAGATTTCATTCGCTAGCTTTTGAGATTCAGCATATTTAGAATGTTCTTCATTTCTAGATTTCTATTTCTTAGTTTTAAACTGGTACTTGAAATCATCAGTTATAGTTTTGTATAAAATGCAGAATTTGAAATGAAAAAGAACACTGTAAGTAGACTTCCCTTTAAAATATCACCTTGTCCTGGACACTAACAGCTAATACTTTTTTTCAATAAGAAGAGACATTGGCCTACGGTGTTGTCAAACCCATGATACAAAGATACAAAAAAAATTGACAACAAAATGGTATCTTGTTTATAAATTCAAGCAAAACACTCTTTAGAAAAACAAAAAACTGAGAAAGCAAGATTTTTACATTGTTTACATAACATTCTTAAACTATTTGTTTAACCAAAATGATTAACAATAATAGTTTTAAAAGCATAAATATAAACGTTATTGTTGATAACAATATAAAATTGATTTTATATTAATTACTCTTAGTACCTTTATGCAAATATTTAGTAGAGCTTTTTGTTATTAACCTAGGACAATAAAATATTCTTAACTCACCATTATATAAAATGTGTGTTTTGGTCAAATGCTGACATCAGTGGTGAGCAAACTTGAAAAAAAAATCTAGACAGTAAATATTTATTGGCCAA
The DNA here is from genome assembly GCF_000325575.1 of Pteropus alecto. NCBI lineage: Eukaryota > Metazoa > Chordata > Mammalia > Chiroptera > Pteropodidae > Pteropus > Pteropus alecto. Next base: position 1,921,576 of record NW_006442124.1, on the reverse strand, counting down.
ATGGTCTCTCCCACAACTGCCACTGTCTGCCAAAGCAACCATTGTCAATGCATAAACCAATGAGCATGACTGTGTTCCAATAAAATTTTATAATAAAAACAGGTGGCGGGCTGGATTTGACTATAGCTTACTGACCCCTGCTTTACAATAAGCAAAGAGAAACATGGCCTTTATAATTAAACTTTTCTCTATTTTTTTCAACTGATAGTATTTAATAGCAATACAAGACAGGTACCACAGTGAGGCAATAAGGAAAGGGATTACTGAATAAAAGAGAACTAAATAACTTTGTCAAATATCCCAAACAGTAAGGAAGTGAATGGCATTCCAAACAGCCCTCAGTTATTATATTAAGTGCTGGCATGCTGCTGAATACAGATGTGTCTGGCATTGTGGCCAACCTCAATTCATTATTAGATGAGCAGACCTGCCTTGATCATCCAAATCAGGAGGCAGCCACTACAAATGCTGCTCTGTACTTCTCTATGTCTATTAAGATTTTTTCCAGCTTTCTACTGCATTCTAAAGTCTGCACATGGTGCAATAACTCCACCAAACTTAATATCTATTTTCTAATTTTTTGTATTTGGGCTTCAGGTCTTCTACAATTTGGAGAATACCAAATGTATGAATTTAAATAGTATTCTGTTGGCTTGTAATTTGTATGGAAGTGAGATGAGTTTAAAAGTAAACAAGAAATAAGGAAATTGTAAACAAAAAAGCTTTTTATGAACTACTAGTCCTGATTACATTTTTAAGATCTTGAAATAAATACTCTCTTTATAACCGAAACTTGACTATGCCTTACTCACTAATTTAGAGATTAGCTCAATAAAAATAAAAAAGATAAGACAACTTCATTTTTTCAATGCTAACTAAAGTGATTTGTACTTTTTAATCAGAGCAGCTGGACTCTTTGTGCAGTTACTCTTTTGGCAGGAGAATAGGTAATCCATTGAAAAATTATTTATTGTATATTTAAACATGAAAACTGCTATAGTTAGACCAACTCAGAAAATGTAGATTGGAAGAAGTTTCTAAAAAATCTGCTAAGGAAAAACAATATATGCACAAGAATTGACTATAGTTAACAATAACTCTCAAGAACTATAAATTAGTTTTATAAAAATAGCATGTATATGTCCTGATGGATTAAAGTTTGAAAGAGTGAAGTAGTAAAAATGGAGGAGGACCAGACAGAGAATTAAGAGTAAGACTTTTTGTAAAGTCAGTAATAAGTGTGAATGTTGGGAGTAGGGCCTTTGCCCTGGAGAAGTCAGCACAGAGATGAGTTTAAACAAAACATTGTGAGAGAACTGCCAGAACCAGCTCTGGTTAAAAAATTACAGTGGGTTAAAATTGTGAGTGACTCAAATCTACTTTTAACATCTTTTCATGCTGTTGTGACATCTCTTTTTCATAAATTTTCAGAATGTCCATTCATTAATTTATCAATTCGTCTTATAAACATTTATAAAGTTCTTTCTTAGTGATAGTTGTCATAGCTATTGCGACTTGGAGATTATTGACCAAGATGCAACAACAGCACCAAGGCACTAGTTCAGGCAAGCACATCGGGAAACTTTGCTGCAAAATCAGCTGTGTGCATCACAGGATACCAGGATGTCTGGCCTTGACTGGAAAGGGCTTTAGGTATTGGATCACATAAGAAAAAAACTCATCATATAGGAGGAGAAAGTTGGTGTACATTAAGAAAAACCTCAGAACAAGGGCCTGGAAACAAAAAGGATAGAATATGTATCCCTAAGGCCTTCTTTTTTATTACAGCAAGTTGTGCCACTGTTCTCACAACTGGAGTCTGAAATGAAGGTAAGGAAAATATGTTTAAAATTTTATAAAAATCACTGAGGGAAGATATTGAAGAACTAAATGAAAGGCGAGGTATTCCATGCTCATTAATTGGAGTTGTCAATATTGTTCACATGTCAAATCTTCCTAACTTGATCTATAGATTTAACAAAATCCCAATAAAAATCCAGAAAAGTATTTGTAAATATCAACAAGACGATTTTAAAGTTTATGTGGAAAGGCCAAAGAACTAAAAGAGCTGACAAAATACAGGAGGAGGAGGAGGAGGAAGAGGAGGAGGAGGAGGGAGGGGGGAAGGGGTTGAGGGGGACGAGAGAGGGGGAAGAGAGAAGGAGAGGAGAAGAAGAAGAAGGAGAGGGACGGGGGAGTAGAAAACGGAAAAGGGGTCAGAGGGGAGGGGGACAGAGAGAAGGAGAAGGCAGAGGTAGAGGTAGGAAGAGATGGTTGGAAGACTGATGCTACCTAACGTTAAGACTTGCTGTAAAGTTATAGTCATAAAAATAGCGTAGTATTGGTGAAAGAAAAGAAATATGCAACAAAGTGGAATGTAATGGGAACCCCAAAATAGATCCACACAAATGTAGTAAAATGAATTTGACAAAAGTGTAAAGGCAATTAAATGGAGTGAAAATGGTATTTTCAATATATGCTGCTGGAACAACTGAATGTTCATATTAAAAAAAAAAGCTTAAAATGAACATAGTCATCATATACCTTATCCTTAAAAAATTAACTCAAAATAGAACATAGATAAATTTAAAATGCAAAACTTAAAATTTCTAGAAAAGCAGAGGAGAAAATATATGTGATCTTGGGTTTGATGATGAGTTTTTAGGTACATTAAAGTCACAATATATGAGAAATAAATTTTATAATTTAGACTTCATTAAAATTTTAAATTTTAATCTTTGGAAGATATGTAAAAGATTGAAAAGACATGTCACTGACAGAGAGAAAATATGTGTAGAATGCATATCTGATAAAGGATTTATATCCAAATTATACAAAGAATTTTTAAAGTCAAAATAAGAAGGCAAACAGTCCATTTAAAAAATAAGCAAAAGATCTAAATAAACACTCCGCCAAAGAAGATACAAAAAATGGTAAAACATGAGAAAAGATGCTCAACATTTTTATTGTAGAATTGCAGATGAAACTATTAGTAAGATTGTATCTCTACACATTCATTAAAATGACTACAATTCAAAAAAACTTACAATATCAAATGCTGACCAGGATGAGGAAGAACAGAAACTCTCATCTATTGCTGGTGGAAATACAAAATGGGATAGTGACTTTGAATGACAATTTGGCAGCATTGGAAAGCTAAATAAATATAGTCTTACTATCCAATCCCACAAAAGCATTCTTAGCTACCCAACTGATTTAAAAAGTTATGTTTACATAAAAACTTGCTTGAGAAATTTTATAGCGATTCCATTCATAATATCCAAAAATAACTTTAAGTGAATAGGATCTTTTTCCACAGGTGAACAGATAAATAAACTGTGGTACATCCAGTGAAAATGAATACAGGAAGACCTTATTCAAAATGAAAGTAATGAACGGAGGGAGGGATCTCACTGCAGCTTACTTTACATACCCAGCAGGAAGAAAAAAAAGATTTTCTCCTTACCCAGCAATAACGACTCAGCCAATGAGAAGACATACAATCCCAAACTCAGCTCACTTTTAATAAACTTTTGTTCAAAACTGCGCCTCCCAACTTCCTCCTATCTTCTATAAAAGCCTCCTTCCCTCCTTTGTTCTCTGGATCTTTGTTATCTATGATCCACCATATTTTGCATGTCCCGAATTACAATTCCTCTGCTGTTTCTGAATAAACTATATTTTCCTGGCTAAACTATCTTTTTCTTTATTTGTTTGTTTTAAAGATTGGCAATACAGACAATGGAATATCATTCAGTAACAAAAATAAATGAGCTATCAAGTCATGCAAAGATATGGATGAATGTTAAATGCTAAGTGGAAGCAGCCAATCTATAAAGGTTAATATAATAGGTGACTGTTATTATATGACCTTCTGGAAATGATTAAACCATGGAGACAGTAAAATGATCACTGGTTGCTAGTGGTTTTGGAAATAGGAAATATAAGTTTTGTTGTTGTTGTTTATTTGTTTTTTAGTGTATAATGGTGGATAATAGTGTAAAACTGTAATGGTGGATACATGACACTTTGTATTTTCTTAACTCATATAATTTTACGGCATAAAAAGTAAAACAATGTATAAAAAGTGCCATCTAAGGATAAAGGGATCATCTAAGGATAAGGGGATCCCAGAATGTTACAGAACGCAGAATGTTACAGCAAACAAAATTTTCCTTTAACTTCTGAGGAGTTAAAGGAAGAAAGTGCTGACTTGAAGTACTTATTGAAATGAGTAGAGTTTATAAGAATTAAGGCAAAAGGAAGTGTACGTAGGAACCATATTTTAGTTGATAAAGTTGTTTCTCATCAGGGATATGAATTAACAATTTTGAAACCTCTGTACATGCTTTGAATTGAACAATTATGTAAATGTATGGTGAAAGTTTACAGTCAATTTTCTTACTGTTATGTGGAAATATAAAGATAAGAAGAAGGAGAGTCTGGAATGATCCAAGAAGTAAAGAATCAGTGTAAGAGGAATTTGTATGAACTCATGTTTACTTGACATTGACACAGACGATTGCACATAGAAATATTTATACTGTACATACAGTTGGCCCTCCCTATCCACAAATTTTCTATCTACGGATTCGACTGATCACAGATCAGAACAGCATTTTCAGTCTGAGGTTGGGAATCAACAATGCAGAGACTGACTGTATGCATTGTTCTATGCCATTTTGTAGAAGGGACTTCAGCATCTACAGATGTTGGTGTTCATGGGGGTTCCTAGAATCAATCCCCCCAAGATACTAAAGTATACACATAGATGACCTTACTCTGTCAGCTGAGGTGGTCTAGCGCCAACAACACCAAAGTAGCAATGAATCGATCTAGCGCACAAATCTTGATTTTTAATGCCATTCTTCAACACAAAGAAACAAGTTTCCTTTGACAAACGGCCGATAGGAGATGATTCTAGAACATCTTATAGTGCCAGAAACAACAATGAAACAACAACAACAGAACACTCAGAATGATGGGGTAATATCAAAGGGACACAGGAACCACTTGAAAGATCTCCTATTGGCCATGGATTGAACATTTGCTGCAAAAAACAATAAAGTAGCTTTGTAGCATTTATTTACAGCCCAAAATATAAAATAAATATTCAGGAGTTAATACTGATAAAATAAAGTGATTAAATATGTAAACAAATGGGGGAAGAAGGAACAATCTCCAATATCGAAGCATTCATTTTAATTCTCCACCCTCAAGGATGTGTATAAGTGTGATTAGTGCATAGTGTCTTCCTTCCAAAGAGTAAAGTATGGATGGGGGCTGGGGGCAGTGAAGACACCTGATAAATATTACTTCGGCCAGGTGATAAAGATTAACATTAACAGAGAAGTCATGTTGATAGTATGTACTCCTGATAAGATGTGATGACAAAGGAAATTTACCTGTGTTTTTTCTCTTAAAATTCCATAACCTCAGTTTACTTATGAAAAAAAAAATCCCCAAAATCCCAATGGAGGGTCATTCTACAGTATCCTCAAAACTCCTGTCTCTTTAAAAATGAGAAAAGTCTAACAAACTCACAGCCATAAGAACTTTAAAGAGACATGGTGACTAAATGTAATGTGCTACTCTGGATAGAATCTGGAAATGTAAAAGGAAATTAAGAAGAAAAAATCCTAAGAAAATTTGAATAAATTATGGACAGTTAGTAATGTATCAATATTAGTTCATCAATTCCAATAACTACATGATACTATTTTATAAGATGCTAATAATGTAGGAAAGTAGTGTGAGTATGAGATATACGCGAACCACTATATTTACAATATGTCTCTAAATCTAAGCTATTCAAAAATGACTATTGAAAGCATACTTTATGAGACTCTGATAACACAAACTGAACTTCTTTGGAACTCCTGAGGCTGAATTCACACAAAAATAGGTGACAGTGGCTCCTTCACAGAGGAGGCTTTGGGCTCTCCCCACCAAGCACCAGTGCCTCAAGAGTAATAATAACCAAGCACCATTACATTGGGCAAGATGAGGAACACCATTAAATAGCAGCACATTCCTGCAGGGCATTAGGACAGAGATAAAGAAACTAGCAAGCTCCAAGAAGCTGAGAGGACAGTATCCATGACTACAAGTGAAGTAGCCCCAAATGACCCCAAATATCTGGCATATTTTGTGGAATGTTTTGAAATCTGCCCATCAAAGAGCATGAAAACCAAGAGAGCCATAGAACTTCCAGGTGTGACTGTCTGCAGCTCTATTTTTATGCCTAGCTGGGCGTGGATGTGTAAGCACAACTCCCCAAAATATAAGGAGGAAAATACAATAGTGCAACAAGAAGATAGGCTTGGAGTTAGACTTTATAGATTTGAAACCCAGTTTTACTGTTTACTAATTATGCAACATTGTGCAAATAATTTAAGCTTTATGTGCCTTAGTTTCCTCATCTACCAAGTGGGGATAATAAGAATATATGCCTCAGAGGATATTTTCAAGATTAAATATGTTAACCTACTTGTAAGAATGCCAGCAGATAGTAGTCACTCAATAAATAAATCTTAGCTAAGGTTATTATTACTATGTGTTTCTGCTTTATATGTAGGTTTATCAAAGATTTCCATAAACATTAGTATTTATCTCGAAGCCACCCTCAGAAAAGACACTTCTATTTTTCTACTTCTTTCCTGAGGTTGCCCTCTTGTTTGAAAAATATGAGACTATGGAGAATTGGGTAAGATTATTCAGGGTAGTTTTTGAATAATTTAGACAACAAAGGATATAGTAATACTCCACCATTTTTGAGACAGTTCAAGAAATCCTTCACATTATTTGGAAATTTATTTGTCGGGAGTTATTTTCAATTTGTGATAATGATATTTGAACTCAGATTATGAAAACAGAAATAAGAGAATCTCTCGTAATTTCCTAGGGTTTTATTTTTATTTTACCTTTTTAAACTTTTATATAAATCTAGATGTCATAAAGTAGGTAATTTTAACGGTTAAGGTATATAGTTACCTTCCTTTTTTATATAAAGGAGCATAGAACTGACAAGATATTATTTTCCACACCATATAATGCATTTTATGCTAGGTCTAGAATAATTTGACCTAAGGGCTGACTATAAAATTATATTTCAGGACATACAAAATATCTCTATAACTATTAAAATTGAATATAACTAGACTGTCAATCAGATATTAACTTTTTGCCTGGAAGACACATCATAACTAAATTAATAAGTAATCTTTCAGTTCTGAACATATTGAGAGTCAAGTCGAAAGATAAATTGGATGAGAATAAAGTATAACTCATTACTATAAGGACTACTTTGGAGGATGTGGCTTACATATATGAAAAACAATGAGCATCCTAATAACCCAGGAAAACACAGACTTCATGCTTTCAGTCACAAATAGTGCAAGGCAACTGTAGCCTTCCTGTGTGGAGCAAAACTTGCATCTATAAAATGTATGGTTTGAGCAGCTCATCACAATCAGGTAGCTCATGTGGAGAAAAGAAGCTGACTACACCACATACGCTTACTTCATTTCCCAAAGTCATCAAATAGGTCACCTACTACAAGAGGTGGATTAGGGATCTGCATGTGATTGGAGACAGTTAGGGAAAACCTCTCTCATCTTGGAAACTAGAAGAAGAGACAAAGTATCCTAACCCCAGAGGGTTGCTCATACCCGTGGCCACATTTTGAACCCCAAAACACATGCGATCATTCAACTTTGGAAATCTTAAATTTGAATACCTTCCTCTCTGATCATTAATGTTTATTCTTTCAGATATATTGCTGCATGCACATCAGTTTCGTGGTCCCTCCAGTTCTCCCTGAGTTACCAGCCCCTGTTGATCTCATTCACTGCCCTACCAAGTCCATACCCAGAACACATGCTCCTCAAACCTTCATTTCCTTTGTAATTTTAGAGAATAAATTGGGAAGTATAGCGGTGGTCAGATCGTGAAGGGCCAAAACTGGCTCAGGGAATTAAATTTTATTGCGCAGGCTTTGCTGAAAACTTTGTGAGTTTGTGTTGTGCAGTAACATGTTCTCACTCAAGTAATTGAAAGAATAGTTCACACAGAAGGGTGAAAAGGCAGAATGTTGAAAGCCATGGAAATAGATGAGAGATAAATGCACAAATTAAGTTGGAAATGAGGTAGTTTTGAACAGAATTAATGGCTAGAGCAGTGGACATGAAGGACATGACCATGAGAAACCACAGAAGAGTAGGAAGCACAAAAGCTGATTCCTGGTGTTTAAGAAAGTACTTGGCATAGAAACAGTGACATTAATATATGTTGAATGTAATATAGTGTTTGTAATCTATATTTTAATAGGATTAACTTAATAGTAGGTAACTGAAGATTATGGAGAACTGAACATTTTTAGAATTGCACATAGTTTATGTTGCAATAAAATGAAATGTATCTTATCTATTTCTCTCTCTTACTTCCTACTTTAATATTTTTCTCATTGCTTCAATGTCAAAGGTCACTTCATTTTTATGCACCACAGACATTTAACTTATTTCTATTAAATCAACAAGAATTGGATGATGGCGTCTTCTAAGAAACTGCTTTAGATTATGTATAATTATGAAATTATAAATTCATACTGACAACTTAAAATGTACCAAGGACTTTGCTAAGCATCATCCTATTAATTGTCAGAACAACTCTCTGAAATATCTATTTATTATGCCCAATTTATGGATGTGCAAACTGAGACTCTTAGGGATAATTATATTTGCTCAAATCCACACAGCTGGTGAGCATGGGGCATGATGCCAATTTAGGTTGTTCTGATTGCACTACCTATATTTCTTTAGATACTGAACTTTTTTCCCCATGTGGTAGACTATAAAGTACAAAATTTGCCTCACCCCCTTTTACAATCATTGTTGTTAATTCCTGGATTCTGTTGAAAATTATTGCTTTGGAGAATTGTTTCCAAGTGTTTTATACAAACAAAACAAAAACAAAGATACAAAAAGGAGATTGTGTTGTATAAAACATGAAACTATGCCCTAAGCTATAATTTGAAATCTGACAAAACATGACTATATGTGAATCTTTTTTAAATAAATATAACAGTTTAATCAAAGATGCAAGGCTGATTCTTCTTCTACTCCGCCTCACTTAACAGCATTAAGAAGAATTGGTAAAGTCTGTACTCCTCAGTAATAACCCCAAGGCCATTGTTCTGTTTCCTTTACATACTAATCTCCTGTTCTTTTAAATTCATATTTTTTAAATTATTTGGTTTCCTCTTATTACTTAATGACTTTTAAATCTAGCTCACATACTTCTTCATTGTCAATGACTTCCACATTTACCACCTCCAAATATGTAATACAAGTACATTTGAATTTTCAATTCAATCACCAAAAAATATAAATAAATAAGATAAAACATTTCCAGAATATAAACTAAAAATTTCTCTCCTGGATTATAATAAATAGTTTTATTCTCTTTGCACACAATATTGTTCTCCTCAAAACTGACCTTATTTTTTCTAGAATTTTCTTCCCAGAGCAGAAATGAAGTCTTATTATTGATTTCAACAGCCATTACTTCCTGGAATCCACTATATCTTTGCCTTCTACCAACCCTACTTTGTCAGTTCTTTACCACCTACCATTAATACTTTCTATTTCTTTTCTCATACTACTGAATTGAGTTGGAAAATATTCTAGAATCACGCTGGCTTAGTCTAACATAAAATGAACGAATGGGTGACCCTCATAGCATTAACTTATAGAAATGCATGTAAAATTAGAGAAATGTAATACATAGCTGATCTCAGAAGAAAGAGAAATTTCCATAAAAATAATAAAATCTAAAGGTGTAAAAATTAGCTAAAAAAAAACTGACTAATAATGTTTTTGGATTCTAATAGAGCTGAGTACTCATGTTTTAATGTCTCTATGGGTGTAGCTCCTAGAATTGCTTTAAACTTGCAGATTTACAAAAATAAACATGCAAAACTCTGTCGAAGTGAAAAGCTTCTGCACAGCAGAGGAATCAACCAAAAAAAAAACAAAAAGACAACCTTCTGAATGGGAGAAAATATTTGCAAATCACATCTCTGGTAAGAGGTGGATATTAAAAATCTATTAAAAATTCATGCAACTCAATAGCAAAGAAAATCTGATTGAAAAATAGGCAGAGGATCTAAACAGATATTTTTCCAAAGAAGATATACAGATGGCTAACAGGTACATGAAAAGATGCTCAACATCACTAATTATAAGGGAAATGCAAGTCAAAGCCATAATAAATCAACTCACACCTGGTAGAATTGCTATTATCAAAAAGACAAGAGATGACAAATGCTGGAGAGGATGTGGAGAAAAGGAAAGCCTGTACACTGCTAGTGACAATATAAATTTGTGCAGCCACTATGAAAAACAGTATGGACCTTCCTCAAAAAAATTATAACTAGAACTACCATATGATCCATCAAAGCCACTTCTGGATATTTATCTGAAAAAAAAAAAAAAACACTTAAAAATATATATACACCTCCATCTTTGTTGCAGTACTATCTTCAATAGCCAACATATAGAAATAACATAAACGTCCATCAATGGATAAACAAGCAAAGAAACTGTGCTATAAAATATATATATATATATACACACACACACACACACACACATATGTATATATATATTTATATATATATAAATACACACATATATGTATATATTTATATATTTTAATTTAGCTGTAAATATATATATATAATATTTAGTTATAAAAAATAAAATCTTCCCATTTATTACAACATGGGTATATTTGAGGGCATAGGTGTATCTTGGTAGATGAGGGCATTGTGCTAATTGAAATAAGTCAGACAGAGAAAGAGAAATACCACATTATTTCACTTATTGTGGAATTTTAAAAAAAAATACAAATAGAAAACAAATTCCTAGATACAGAGGATAGGTTGATATATGCCAAAAGCAGAGAGTGGGAGAGTCAAAAGGTACAAACTTCCAATTATAAAATAAATAAGTCATAGAGATATAATATACAGCGTGGTGACTATAGTTAATAATAATGTTTTGCTTATTTGAATGTTGCTAAGAATATATATCTGAAAAGTTCATATCATAAGAAAAAAGAATTTTGTAACTATGTAGAGAGATATTAACTAGACTTATTGTTGGTGATATTTTTGCAATATATGCAAATATTGAATTATCGTGTTCTATACCTGAAACTAATATAATGTTGTCCATGGATATACCTCCATAAAAACAAACAAACAAACAAACAAACAAACAAACAAATAAATGAATCCCTGCAGATTTAAAAGATTCCCTAGTCTGTAAAGAGAAGATTAGACAATCTTTTCCCACTGGCTTAGGAAAGAGACAATGTGAAAAAGACTTGACGTGCTCTTTCTTAATTTGAGACAAAGAAAGTGGTCTATAAGCCAAGGACTGCAGTCACCCTCCATAAAAGAATGCAGACCTATTGACATGTCAATCTGTGCTTATTCACACCCATGCCAGACTTCTAACCTACAGAATTTTAAAATAATAAATTTGTATTGTTTTAGTCCACTAAATGTATGACAATTTTATGCAGCAGCAATACAACACATACACAATGAGATAACAAGAAATTAGACACAGCTGAAAAGAGAATTCATAAATTGGAAGATAGAGGCAAACATTCTGAGAAGAATGCATAAAATAAATCAAAATCTTGATACATAATGGTAAACTTGAAGAACAACAAAGACTGAATAAATATATCACTCATCAACATTGAACTCATAAAAATCGAACACAGAAGTATGGCATAGAACATCCATAGAAAGAACTTGCAAAGAAATTGAAAACTTGTAGATGATTTAAAATAAATAACAACAATAATTTTAAAATAAAGATATCTCGAGATTGCAAAGTAATTACTACTTTAAAATATTTTGTAGTTCAAGATCTGAAAATAGATAATCAAAAGTCTATATCTTGTAAAGTATGTATATGTTAATTTGCACTTATTTCCTCTTTCCGCATACTAAAATAAAAGGAGGGAAGAAATTTTTACCTGACTTATTTACTGTTGCATTTCCAGAAGCTAAGCAGTGAATGGAATATTATAAGTGATGAATAATAAATGTGCAAACAGATAAATTGGGCATATATCTTCCAGACAAGTAAGGAAGATATGATTTTCTTATATGTACAATTTAAAACAAAACAAAACAACAGAAACAGACTCACAGATACAAAGAACAAACCAATGTTTGCCAAAGGCAGGGGTGTGTGGGATGAGTGAAAAAGAGAAGGGAAATGGGTACAAAATTCCACTTATAAAATAAATAAGTCATGGGGAATGTAATGTACAGCATAGTGAATATAGTCACTAAGATCATAATAACCTTGTATGGTGACAGGTGATTACTATTCTTATGGTGATTACATCATAAGGCATATAAATGTCAAATTACTATGTTGTACCGTTGAAATTAATGTAATATTGTATGTCAAGTATACTTTGAAAAAAAAGAAAGAGAGAGAGTTAAACTGAATTCTAATAAGAGATAGAAAAATAAGAAAGAAGAAAAAGCATTGGAGAAACACAAAATAAGGTGGTAGATAAACACTTAAGTCAAAAGAATTTCCAATAAGCAGTTTAGAAGCGAACCCGAGAGAGATGATATTTGGTTGGTATGCAGCAGTAGGCTGCATCATTTTAATGTTTATATTTATTTTGATTAGCTATACGTTCACTGCATTTTGCCAGGAGATGTGCCATATTGGTTGTTTTTTTTTTTTTTTTTTTTTTTTAACTTTTTTGCGAGGCAAGTTTTGGTTGACCTCACAGATTTCAAGGACCTTGCCAGCTTACAATCTCTTATTTATTTTTATTTATTTATTTCTTTTTTACTCCTATGGCACCTGGTCTTCCTAGGTGGTCTCCCATCCAAGTACTAACCAGGTCTGACCCTGCTTAGCTTCCGAGATCAGACTGGATCGGGCTTGTTCAGGGTAGTTTGGCCATAGACTTAGAAGGGAATTTCTTATTGTTAAGGAAGAAAGGAAGGAAGGAAGGAAGGGAAAAGGAAAGGTAGGAAGGAAGAGAGAGAGGGAGGAAGAGAAGAAGAGAAAGAATGAGAAAGAAATGTATTTTATTATCTTTATTTGACTGAAGTCAAGTGAACCTGCCAATGCATTCTGGCTTTTGGTAATGGATACAATAGATGACTTCTTCCCACAGAGCTATGTATTTTTTCTGCATCATCACATTTTCCCTGTATTAAGAATAATGTATTGTGATGGTTCCTTACTAGTTTCAGGGAATGTCTGTCCTCTAGGCAGCAACCAAACCGAAGACCTCTCCCTCTCTCTCCTATTTCTCCTTTGAAAGTCAGGGTTGATCGACCTACATTCTATCCAAGAGATCCAGTTCTAAAATGCTCTTTTGAAAGTGGTAAGTTTTTGCCAAACAAAAAAAATTGAAAGTGAAGCCAAAGGCTATAGGACAAAGTTGAATTCTAAACACTAAGAGTAGCACTAACTATGCCAAGAATAAAGTGTAGTTCTATGAAATCTTCCTCAACCTCTACCATCACTCCCCACCACCAGATTTCACTTTCTTATTCTTATCCTTCTTTATCTCAAAGTGTTCTTTTTTTCCTTACTATCTCACTGACATGCTGTCTTCTCTTTCATTTCGGTTAGCTGTAAACTTGTCTCATATTCCCTACCAGACAGAAATATTAATGAAAAATCATCAGTTTTTAAATAGTTTTGGTTTTCCATTGTTGTACTTCAAAGCACCACAAATCTCAATGGCTTAAAATAATAATTTATTTTTATCACTCACAGTTCTGTAAGTCCACTGAGCTCAACTGGGTATTCTCGTGATGTTTTCGATGTTGTTATAAGCAATGTAGGCTGGAACTAAAGATCAACTGTCTGGACATCCAAGAGAGCTTGCTTAGATGGCTGACAAATAGTCGTAAACTGGGATCAAACTATAGCTATTGACCAGAACACCTACATGTGGTGTCTGGATTCCTAGCGAGAGCATCCAAGAGCAAATGTTCCGATTAAGGGAGATATTCAACTGGCAAGACACCACTTCCAATGTATTTATTTCTTTAATTAAAGCAATCACATGCTTTACTCAGGTACAGTTAGATAAATTCACTTCATCTCTAGTTGAAAAGAGTGACCATCTTTAATATGTCATGGGCATCATATTTACAAGCTTCCAATTCAGGCTTTGTCTTCTAAAATCTGTGTGATTCATTCTCTTCGAACCAGTTTCTTCATCTGCTTACCAGAGTCTTTCTAACAAGAAAAAGTAATATTTAGAAAGTGTGGCTCATATAGTAGACAATCAAGAAATGATAACTACTAAACACTGATAATCTTATGAACTACAATAATTTATTGTATGGATTTTGTGGGGAGCAAAACTATGTGAATGTGGAAAATTAACATTTGAGTAAAAGCATGAATAAATAAGCAAATCTCCAGCACAGTCATCTTGTCTTATTTATTTTTGTGGCATTCCAACAAATTTTTTCCTTCTTTATTGATTCTGTAAATATTTTTAACTAGAAACTGTTTTTTTGTGTGTGTTGTGCAGTTAGCACTGATATTGGCCAAAATGCATAGCATTAAATGTATTAACTTTGAAAAATCTGTATATTTTAAAAAATTCCCTACTTAGATAACTTCTACTTTGCATTAGTGCTGGGAGTAGAACAATTTAGTTGAAGGAAAAGGAGATAAGGTTATCTGTAACCTGTGATAAGGTTACAGATATATGGTTAAAGGCTTGTCTCAGTCAACCAGTAGATCAAGATGTGTCTGGGATTTTCAAGAAAAGGAATAATGTAGTTTACACAGAAATAATACCTTCTGTTCTAGTTCTTTTCATAAAAAGGCTAAGAATAGTGGCAGTATAAGTGAAATGAAGTAAATTCTTGAGACAGTTTTACTTTCTAACATTTAACATCTAACAGCTGTAAAATTCACTGTAAATACGTCTGTCAATTTCATAGCAGGTAAAACTAAGTTTTGTGTATATCAATAACTAATAGATTATTTTAAAAATAATTTTCTTGGTAACATTGTATACATCAGAGGTTTCAATGACTTTGTTCTTTGTTTTGAAGATAACATTATTAAAAATATACTGTGGAAAAGAAAATTCCCTTCTCTTCTATACTATTTATATAATTTTCATAGTGTCTTATAGTATAATAAATTTCTTTCAATTATTCATAATACAAGTAATAATACAATGATAAATCTATTTATTGTCTTTTCATTGACACTTTTGTTGTCAATGTAATAGATAGTAGGTTTTAAGTCAGGAAATTTTCCAGGATTGCATGTGGTAAAATCTGGTAGCTTTTCACAAAGATCTGTTCCTCAGCTAATAGAGGCTGAGGAACACATGCATAAAAGTTAATTAAACCAAGTCTTTCTATTTTATAACAATTGGAATAAAAAACTCAAACAAAAATATAAGTAGCATAATATCATATCTGTTTTTTAATTTATTCATATATCTTATTGTCAATAGACGAATCATATCTATTTTTTAATTTATTCATATATCTTATTGTCAATATTTTTCAGGTATTAGATACTGTACACGGACACACATAAGAATTACATGTCTTCATGGTATAGGATGAAAGATCATCTATTAATTTAGTTATATTGATAAGGATCAAGATAGCTGCATCAAAAAAAGAAACTTACTCTTTCAATAATTTATTAACCATGTGTATATCAACATGTATATTTTTAATTAATTACAATTGGCATTTGATACTATTTTATATTAGTTCCAGGTGTACAGTATAGTGATTAGACATTTATATAATTTACAAAGTGGTCCCTTGATAAGTTTAGTACCCAGCTGGCATTATACATTTATTATAATATTATTGACTGTATTCCCTATGCTGTATATTCCATCCATGAATATTTTTTAACTACCAGTTTGTACTTTTTAATCCCTTCATTTTTTTCATCTAGCCCTCCAACACACCTCCCGTCTGGCAACCGTCAGTTTGTTCTCTGTATTGATGAGTCTGTTTCTGCTCTGTTTGTTCATTGATTTTGTTCTTTTGATTTCACATTTAAGTGAGATCATATGGTATTTGCCTTTTCTATCTTACTTATTTTACTTAGCATTATACTCTCTAGGATCATTCATGTTGTGACAAATGTGAAAATTTTATTCTTTTTTATGGCTGAATAATATTTCATTTTGCATATACCATATCTTTATTCAATTGTCTACTGATGGGCACTTAAGTTGCTCCATATTGTAAATAATGCTGCAGAGAACATAGAGGTGCATATATCTTTCTGAAATTGCTGGGTCAACGAAACAAAAAGACAATTTACTGAATGGGAAGAGATATTTACCAATGATAACCCATATGGTTATTCAAAATTTATAAATAACTCATACAACTCAATGCCAAGAAAACAAGCAATACAATTAAAAAATGGGCAGAGGACCTTAACAGACATTTCTCCAAAAAGAATATACAGATGGCCAACAGACATATGAAAAAAATGCTCAACGTCACTAACCATCAGAGAAATGCAAATTAAAACCATAATGAGATATCACCTCACACCTGTCAGAATGGCTATCATCAATAAATCAACAAACAGCAAGTGTTAGTGAGAATCTGGAGTACACCTTTGTGTACTGTTGGTGGGATTGCAAATTGGTGCAGCCACTATAGAAAACAATATTGAGGTTCCTCAAAAAATCAAAAATAGATCAAGAAAATATTTTTGAGCAAGGTAACAATTGAAGGAGCGTATACAACAAATTCTTACTATCGATTTAATTGTTTAGGCGAGGAATGTACGAGAAAGGAGGGATAATTATTAATGTTGCTTTAATACATACTTATAGTGTATTATTTAACTTGTTATTACTTTCCAGATATTCTGTAATCTGGACTACATGGTATTTATCAAGCATAGTCTTCAATAGTTGTTAAAAATGTATATCTGTGTGACAACATCTGGTTTCCACTGCGTAGAACTGGGAGATAGAAAGATAGAAATTATTTCTCTGAATTTGGCAACAAAACAGCAGTCATGTCTTTTCAACTTATTTAATTTTTATCCATGTATGATATGAGAATGCTAATAACAAATAAGTGTGGGAGAAAACTAGAACTGTGGTATGCGAAGAGTAGACATCATATGCCATGTTTCAGAGCCCTTATGATCCCAGATTTATCATGACAGCATTCATTTCATACCTTGTGCTGAGACAACAAGCAAGTCAGCAACTTAGTGTGCTGACATTGTGGCAAAACGTGATTTTAATTAGCTCACACAGGGGACACATTGAGGAAAAAGTGATATTTCACTGAGGAAGGTACTATTAAAGACAACCCTCCTTGACCTGTCATTTATCAGGTTAAGAGCTGAAAACCATATGACTGGTTAAGACTTTCTCATTGTCCTTTAACCCAAGGGCATATGGCTCATTTGCAGAAACATTTATTTTGAAACTTTCTGAATTATTTGACCCATGACTACTACATGCCTTCATGTCACCATCTTGAGAAAAAAATTAAATTTTAATGAAATTTAAGGTATATTGCACAGATTTTGAAAAAAAGGTAGGTAGGCATTGAGAAGAAAGGCAGATGCAATTTGATTAGTAATAGGTCATACAAAACAATTTTTAGTTTTGGTTTTAAATTATTTTGGGAAAATGATTAACTTTAGACTTCCCTTAACAAATTTCCTCAGTTTGAAAACTTAATAAAAGTAATACATTATTATTTTTAAACTTGCTGAAAAACTTGCTTCCTGTTTTTTAGAGCTTTTGCTCTCATTGGGCTTTAAGAAATTCACTTAAACCCTGTAAATCCCCTTGACCACTTCCTCCCGCTCGTCTCTCAAACTAAGTCCATCAAATATATCCCATTTCTAATATGCCGACTGCTACTTGCTCTCTTCAGATATTTGTCATTTGCTTTACATGGACTTTTATAATGGCCTCAAAACTGGTTTTCTCCTCTCCTCTCTTTCATTCTTTACATCTTTTCCCTTATGGTCCTAAGAGTCAGACTTTGAAAACACAAAAATAAAGAAATGTCTGTTTGTTTGTCATGTTTGTTCGTTACTGTTAGTTTTATATCTCAGATAAGAGTGATATCATATGATTCTTGACTTTTCTGTCTGACTTATTTTGCTTAGCATGATAATCTCAAGATTTACAAAGACTCAAAGACATGGACGGTGGATTAGTGGTAACCAGAGGAAAGGTGGGTGAGGGGGAAGGTAAATAAGGGTAAGGGATGTCAAATATTTGGTAGCGGAAGGAAATTTAACTTTGGGTGGTGAACACAATGCAATATATGCATGATGTATTATTGAATTGTACACTTGAAACATTCAATTTTATTAACCGATGTCTCCCCAATAATATTAATAAATAAAAAAGAAATATACATTTGCTTAAAAATATTTAATGACTGTCCAGTTTTTAGGAATCAACCTTGAAGTACAACTTTTTTAAAGATGACATTTATTGTTAAATTTATTTTCAATTGCTGCATAACAGTTTACCACACACTTAGTGGCTTAAAATAACACCAACAGTTCAGTAGACCAAAAGTGTGTGAGATGTCCTGGCTGGCTTCTCTCCTTGGGGTATCACAAAGATGAAATCAAGGTGTTCGAGCAGATTAAGTTATCATTTTGAGGTTCTAGGGAAAAAGAAATATGCTTCCAGGCTTATTCTTGTTTTTAGTAAAAAAAGCATAGAGCTACATTCAGCTTCTAGAGGATGCTGGAATTCCTTGACACAGTCCCCTCCATGACATGTTAAATTTTTATCTATTTTAAATCTCTGACTTACCCCATCTTTGACTTTTAGACCTAGATTGATGGTGATCAAGTGATTTGTTCAGGCTTTCCTGGATTTCCTTATTTCAAATTCAATGGATTGGGATCTTAACTACATCTGCAAAATCCCTCCAAAGAAGTAGTACATATAATAAAATCAGTCTGATTAACAGGAAGACGGTACACGTACACCAAGAGTCAGTAGTCTTGGGGGCCATTTTAGAATTTTGCCTGTTGTAATAATGGCCCCAACTTAAGTTGGAAAATTCATTTTCTATACTCACACCCTTAAATCAGTGGTTTTCAAACTGTGGTTGCTGGACCCGCAGCATTGACACAATCCATGAACTTGTTTGAAATGCAGTTCTGAAGCCTACCTCAGACTTATGGCATCAGAAACTCAGGGGTGGGGACCAAAAATTAGCATTCTTAACAAGCCTTAAGGATGGCTTTGACACACTGTACCACTGAGAACCACTCTCCTATACTAGACTCCTATGCATAAGAATCACCTGGAGAAATATTAACCATAGATTTCTCTGTCCCAACGCCAAAGAGTGTTTCAACAAGACTGAAATTGGTCCTGAAAATTTACATTTGAACAATCTTTCCCACGATGCTAAAGTTCCTGGTCCACTCCCTGAGCTCTGTATGCTGCTGGACTAGAAAGTCAAAGCGAACTCTTCTCAGAAATAACAAGTACTTCCCAGTGTCTTTGATTTCATTCATGTCATCTTTTCTGTCTCAGATGACCCACACACCTTGTCTGCCTATGAGATCATACTTCGTCTTCAACATCCATTTCCAAAAACCATTTCTCTTTTGCAGACTTCTCCAGAAAAACATATACACACCCCCTTTTCCTGTATTTTACCAAAATTTTATACACAGATCAATGATAATATTCATGGTATTATAATTATTTAAATATCTCTCTTGTCCACTAAACCTATACATTTTCTATACTTGCTCTCATAAGTTTAAACACATTTGGCCCTCAAAATATTTGTTGACTTATATATGTATGAATTAATTCATGTCAGGCAAAAGAAAATTAATTTTATATGTTTTCAGAAAAACGTTTTTCTCGTATGTTGTTTATATCATCACAATATTTGAGAATTTAAATGTATGACAATGTACTCAGATTTGTGCAACTTCATTAATAATAAACATAGCCACATTCGTGGATGGCTGAATGCATGACTGGTTAGATAACCTGAAAATTGTCATTAGTAATCTTATGGCATGTGACAACAAGGGCTCGGAATGCAATTGTAATTGCATTAAAATAAGAGAGGCTAATGTTTGAATAACTAAAGTAGAAGATATACTATGTTGAAAGGCAACTTCTTAAGACTCATTACAAGTTAATTTGCAAAGAGAACTATTGGGAAACCCCTCAATGTCTTCTAATTTCCATAAAATAAACTGGTATCAGAATTGAGGGTAGACTGGCTCTGTCACTCACATTCATGCAAATTCAAGTCAATTCATGCCTTAGTTTAAAATGTTTTACTATTTTACAAGTGGTAACATTACCTTGGATTTCATAATTTCATTGTGTGTAATGTCATTATAGTTATCTTATTGAGCATTAGAATAAGCACAGGATGCAGATAATACCATATCTTTGGACCTTATAAGAATTAACAATCAGGACATTCCATAATTTTTTAGCCTTATTTTTATGACAACTTGTGTTTATGATGATATTATCATTCATACTTTGTAGTAACATCTCTATCATTTCTAAATCTTTAAAAAGGGATCAAATACATGTGATAAAACCTGATAAAAGTATAGGAAAGAGGAAGAGTGGGTATTAGTAAACACATTCTATTTCACTTATGTACTGATTCGTCATACAGTTTTTGAGCTACTACCTTCTGCTAAGTACTGGACTCATAAAGATGATTGGCACAGTTTCTGAGAGATCCAAGTCTATGCAAAAGTTAGTCATTGCTGTGTAACAAACCATAGTAGAACTTAGTGGCTTAGAACAGCAAGTCATTGGTCAACTGGCCATCTCAATGCCCCACCCTGCTCCTGCCTCCCCCATGCTCTCTCATGCTCTCGAGTTTGCCTATATGTCACATGGCTGATCCCAGGGCCAATGCGTGGGACAGAACTTCCCACATGATAGGGAAAGTGGAGAACTGGGGCCACCAACGCAGTCTACCATGTTAATAATGCATTTGAAGTAGGTAGTGATGATGGGAAGAGTGCTGAGTGGTTTACTAGGTAAAACCATGTGTACGAAGCCATGAAGACAAGGTGGGGCACATAAGTTTTCAATAATTTGATGTGGCTAAAATGTAGGAAGTATGTTGAAGGGTATACAGTGGGATAGCAGAGGTAGAGAGACTAAAAAGTTAGTTTATGAGAAGTTGAGGAGTGTGTTCTCTGCCATGTAATAAGCAATGAGGAGTGACATGAGGACGTGTGTGATTTAGGATGCTCAATAGGGCAAGTATGGGGTTTGTGGTGTTGAATTTACGAGCATGAAGGCACTTACAATGCATTCAATATTCTGACAGGAGATGATAAGCATCTGAATGAAGCCAGTGGTTCTAAGTAAGAGCAGTGAGAATGCTGAGGATGCATTTAAAAACTCATCATGGCTCCTACATCAGTTTCAAAGTCTTTATAGGACCCAAAATCAGATTTATTGAGCTCAGTAATGAACAAAAAGTAGAAATGCCAGGTGAAATATACAAGAACGTCCATCTTAAAGGAAACTAGAATTTTGGCATGATCACTTGAGGTACTTACATTACTAGCTTCTGTGAGCTTAATTCTTCAACATCTGTCCTACATGCATATGCTTGACCTGCTTTGTTTTGGATGACCTGAAACTCTGAGTCACCTTGCCTTGGCCTCTGACTCCTTCGTGGCCCTCCCGTGGAGGAGCCCTTCTTCTGGGATGCACTTTTCATTTACAAATCAGCTAATCCAGAACCCCCACCTCAATCATATCCCTTACCTGGCTTTCACACTCTGAGCCTTTATACACCTGCTTTATTACCCCAGGACCAGGTCAAAACAACTGGGACAGCCTCTAAAGCCCAGAGTCCTCTAAAATCTTCAAACTACCCAATCCTAAACCTGCTTATTTTGCCTCACCATTTTTTTCCTTGTGTGGAAACCACAATAAAAACTGTTGCCCTCAATTACTCCCTCTTCTCTTTTCCTGGTGCCTGACCCCAATGTTTACTGTATGGTTCTTCATGGCATAGTGTGACACCCTCCTTTGGAGAACTGTAATAGACTATCTTTTGACTGGCACCAATCTTCTGATCCATTGGCCTTACTGTACATAAGATTTCCTAATAATACATTTTCTATTAATACATTGTATTTTAAAACACTTGAATTAAAGACAATTTTGAGAAAATATTCTTTTTTTCACACTTTCTTATATTTAAATCGAGGTTAATGTGAGATTAGGGAGAGACAGTAGTAAAAGAAAGTGGAGAGCTGGAAAAAAAAGTAAAATAGTTAACATGTAAAACAAGATTTTAAAGGAAGTCAGAAAAAAATGAGCAGAACTAATTAACTTTGAGCAAGGGAAGAGAATTCTCATAAAAAATAACAATAATTTTGAAGTAGAGCGGGCGAGTATATTTAGTAAATTCGAGACTGCTGACCTCCATTTATTTTTGTGAAGCAGGAAAAAAAGATTTCCCATGAGTGTGTGGGAGGTGCCTGAAGAAACCTGGAAGCATTGCAGTAGTGAAGAGGGATAGGCCGGTGCTGCCAAATGCATGGAGGGCTGAGGGCGTTGAGGCCCAGGGGAGGGGTCTTGTATGGGTAATCGCACCACAGCGTAGTAGTACACAGGACGTCCGTCACACACTGTATGTGGCTGGCTTATTTTATAATATATTTTATAATAACCATATTACAGCACATTCATATTTCATCCTGGTGTTATCATTACAGTCACATGGCTTACTTCAGTTTCTTCTATGAGAGAGGTTTAGACTCAAGTTCTTAAATTTTCATTTCATAAATTTTATTAAAGTACAATTTATATTTCTCCAAAGAAGATATACAGATGGCCAATAAACATATGAAAAGATGCTCAAGTTCACTAATTATCAGAGAAATGCAAATTAAAACCACAATGAGATAGTACCTCACACCTGTCAGAATAGCTATCACCAATAAATCAAAGAACAAGTGTTGGCGGGGATGTGAAGAAAAGAGAACCTTCATATACTGTTGGTGGGATTGCAAATTGGTACAGCCACTATGGAAAACAGCCTGGATGTTTTTCAAAAAATTAAAAATGGATCTACCTTTAGACTCAGCAATTGCATTTCTGAGTATTTATCCAAAGAAAACCAAAACAATAATTCGCAAAGATCTATGCACCCCTATATTCATGACAGCACAATTTACAATAGCCAAGATATAGAAGCAACCTAAATGTCCATCAATAGGCGATTGGATAAAGAAGTTATGGTTCATATATACAATGGAATATTATTCAGCCATTAAAAAATAAAATCCTATCATTTACAATGACATGGATGGACCTAGAGGTTATTATGCTGAGTGAAGTAAGTCAGACAGAAAAAGATAAATACCGTATGATTTCACTTATATGCAGAATCTAAAGAATAAAAAGAACAAACTAATCAATAACAGACTCACGAATATAGAAGACAGTCTGATGACATCCAGAGGGGAGGGGGTTTGGGGGCTAGGAGAAAAGGGTGAAGGGTTAAAGAAGCACAAATTAGTAGTTGATAGATAGTCACAGGGACGGGGAGCATGGCATAGGGAATGTAGTCAGCAGTAATGTAATGGTTAGGTGGAGAGTCAGAGGAGAGAGAGAAAGAGCAATCAGGGGAATCATTTCATAAACTATATAAATGTCTAATCAATATAGTATATACTTGAAACTAATAATAAAATAAAAAATTTTTAAAAGTAAAATTTATATAGTATATATATATATGTTCATATAGTGCATCATTTAAAGCATACAATTTAAAGACTTTTACCACAAATATACAGATGTGTAAACATAGCCACTACCAAGATACAGTATCCACAAAACTTTTGTTACTCCTTAGAAATGCATGATTCCATCCATCCCAAGTTCAGGGAACCACCGATCTGCTCAATGTCACTTTAAATCAGTTTGAATTTTCTAGAATGTGATATAACTTATATTGCAGGTAGTCTTTGGTTTTGCTTCCTTTACTCACATAATGATCTTGAAATTGATCTTTATTACTATATGTAACAGTTTTCTATTCCTTTTTATTTCTAGATTATATCCTAATCTATAGGTATACCTCAGCTTATTCATTCACCTGTTGGTAAACCTTTAGATTATTCTAGTTTTTGGCTATGGTGAATAATGTTGCTTTGAACTTTGATATACAAGTATTTATGTGGACATATGTTTTTATATCTCTTGGACAATTATATAGGAGTAGAATGACTCGATTGTATAGTAGGTATATATTTAAATTTTTCAAATGCTTGTCAATAGTTCTCCAATATTTGATATTTTGGGTCTTTTTAAATTTCAGCCATTCTAGTGGATATTAGAGATACCTCGTTGTAGTTTTAATTTTCACTGCACTGATTTCTACAGGTGTCTTCATGTGTTCAATGGACATTTGTATACATATTTTCTTTTGGAAAGTTTTTCTCTCATTTTATTATTAGTTGTTTTTATACTTATAATATTGCGTTATATGAGTTATTTATATATTCTGGATATGAGTTTTTTGTCTGATATATGTGTTGCAAATATTTTCTCTCATTTCATACCTTGATCTTTTCTTTTTTTGATGATGTTTATTGAAGAGCAAAGATTATTAATTGTGATAAAATCAAATGTAATCTTTTTAATCTATGCTTTTCATATTCTATTTAAGAAATCTTTTAATCTCCAAGTTAGTGAAGATTTCTCATTTCTCTTCTAATAGAAGTTTTCTAGATTTAGATCTATGGTGTATTTTTAGTTAATATCTGTGTGTTCTGCAAGATAAGAGCCAAGATTTTTTTTTTTTCTACATGGATAGCCAGTTGTTTCAACACCATTTATAGAAAAATCTTTCCCTGTTGAATCACCTTGTCATCTTTGTCAAAAATTAATTGACCATATACAAGTATATCTATTTCTGGAATCTCAATTCTGTTTCATTAATCTATATATCTCTGTTAATGTGCAAATCTCACTGTCTTAATTGCAAAAACCTTATAGTAGTTCTGGAAATCAGGTAATTTATAAGTCCTTCAAATTTATTTTAATAATTTAGCTATTCTTGATCATTTGCATTACCATATACATTTTAGATTCTGCTCATTTATTTCTATAAAGTGCATAGTGATAATCTGAATGTGACAGCCTTGACTCTATAGATGAATTTGGAGATAATGGACATCTTAACAATAATGAATCTGTCAATCCATAAACATGGTTAATTACTCTACTAATTTAAGTTCTTGAATTTCTCTTAGCAATGTTTTTATACAGTTTTTAGTGATGATACAGTGTACATCTTTTCTTATTCATTCTGAGCATTTTACATTTTTTTTTACAGAATTGTAAATGTCATTGTTTTTTAAGTCTAATTTTTCCTAATGTTAACTGTTACTATGTGAAAATACACTGATATTTTTATGTTAACTTCTTATTCCACATTTTTTGTAAATTTTACTTGTTAGGTCTAGAATTGAAATAAAGCTTTCTATATAAACCATCTTGTCATCTACAAATAGGAATAGTTTTGTTTCTTCCATTTTCATCTTTACATCTCTTATTTCTTTTCTCATTTTACTGCGCCAGCTAAGACTGATAAAAATATTGAATAAAAGTGGTGAGCATGCACATTTTAATTCTCACACTTGGGGGAGGAGGATGTCAACTGTAGATTTTTCTTAGATGCTCTTTATGTGTAGAGAATGTTTTCTTCTATTCCACATTTGATGAGTTTTTTTAAAACATGAATTGGTGTTGCACTTGTCAAATGTTTTTTCTACATCAATTTAGATTATAATATAGTTGTTCTCTATTTTTTTAATTTATTGAATTCTTTGGTTATCTTAAAGTTAAACCATAACAGATTCTCCCCAAAATTAGCATATTGAAACAACAAATATTTATTATCTCACAATATTTGTGGATCAGGAACCCAGGTACTGCTTAGGTAAGTGTCTCTGGCTCAAGATTTCTCATGAACATTCAGTTGAGCTATTGTTTGGGGCTATGGTCTCATATGAAGTTACAGCTGGAAAATTTTCTTCCAAGCTCACTCATGTGGGCCTCTATTCCTGGTGAACTACAGGCTGAAGGATTCAATTAATTTCTCACTGGCTGTTTTAGCATAGAACTGCCTTATGACGTGGAGGCTGGCTTCTCCAAGTATGAGTAGTCCAAGAGAGAGGGAAGGAGAACAGAAAGACAAAAACTGTAGTTTTTTTAGTAACCCAATATTAGAAGTTAGAAGTGACTCATTAAATCCTGCCCACAGTCAAGAGGAGCTAATTATAAGAACATAAACACCAGCATTCAAGGATTATTAGGAGCCATTTCAAAATCTGCCTACAACACAGATTCCTGTGCTAAACCCCAATTTAGTAACAAAATATTTTATAAATCATTGGGTTTAATCTACTAACAATATGCTAAGATATTTTACATTCCTGATTATGAGGAATATTGGTCTCTACCTTTTTGTTTGTTTTATAAAATTTTTGTGAGGTTTCAGTGTACAATTTATACCCTCCTCATGAAATGAGTTGGGAATTATATACTCTTTCTCTATTTTCTGAAAAAGTTTGTATAAAATTGGTGTCACTTACATTCTCAGTATTTTATAGAATTTATCAGAAAACCATAATTTACAGAAAACCTAGAGTTTTCATGATGGATAGTCTTTTAATTTTAAAAAATGAATAATATAGTGCTATTCATATTTTGTTTCATCTTGTGTCAATTTTAACAATTTATGTCATTGAAAGAATTTAACTCTATTCAGTTTACCTAAATTCTCAAATGTGTTGTTGTAAAATTAGTATCCTTTTAATCTGTAAGATATATAACAATGTCACATCTTTCATTTTGGAGAATGGCAGTTGTGACTTTTGTCTTCAAGCTAAAGCTTTATCAGTTTAATTAATCTTTACAAATAACTAGCTTTGGTTTCTTTGCTGATTTCTATTGCTACCGATTTTATACTTTATTATTTGTTGCTTTGGTCTTTATTTTTTTCCTTTCTTCTACTTATTTTGTATTTATATACTCCTTTTGTCTCAGATTCTTAAAGTGAAAATTTAATTATTGATTTTAAATCTTTTTTATTTCCTAATATATCCTTCAAGATCTATAAATTTCCCCATTAAATTATTTTAGCTTAATCTCATTAATTTTAAAATGTTGAGTTTTAATTTTAGTTCACTTCACGATATTTTATAAATTCCCCTGTGATTTCTTCTTTAAAAGATATATTATTTTGACGCATGCTGTTTAACTTTCAAATATTTGGACTTTTTCCAAATATCTGATTTTTATCAATTACTATTTTAATTTCACTGTAGTCAGACAACATACTCAATATGATCTCAATCATTTAAATTTATTGAGCCTTGTTTTATGATCTAATATACTGTCTGTCAGTGCATATTCTGTAGTTATCATGTATAGTTTTCTAGATTTATTAATTAGGTCAAGGTTTTATATATATATATATAGTGTCCAGATCCCCTATGTCTTTGCTGATATTTTTGTTCTTTTCAATCAATTGGAGTGTTACTATGATATAAAATTCTGACAATTTTTGCCTCATGTTTTGGGGCTCTGTTATGATCGCTATGTCTTACGCATAAATTGACAATTTTATGATATATCTTTGTTATCTCTGGCAATGCACTTTGTCTCCAACAGTATTTTATCTGACACTATGTGTTGTTGTAAAATTAGTATCCTTTTAATCTGTAAGATATATAACAATGTCACATCTTTCATTTTAGAGAATGGCAGTTGTGACTTTTGTCTTCAAGCTAAAGCTTTATCAGTTTAATTAATCTGGCTATTCTAAGGCTAGAATATATACATTCTAGCCTTTTTGTACTTATTGTTTACATATTATATCTTTTTCCATCCATTGATTTCCAACATATCTATATCTTCATATTTAAAGTGCATATTTTATAGATAGCAGACTCTGAGGTGGGCCTTACTTTTTAAAGTTGTTCTGAAAATATCTGCATTTTAATTGGAATATTTAATTCATTAATAGACAATGTAGTTATTAATGTGGTTCTATTTAGATCTTATGTTTTCCTTTTGTCCACTATGTCTATTTTCCTCTTTCTCCCTTTGATGTTGTATTTTGTATTAGATAAAATATTTATTTTAGATTTTTATTTTAATTCAACCTTTTTTAGCTTTATCTTTTTGCTTTATTTATTTATTTAGATGCTCTAAGTAGTACCATAAACTATCTCCATTTTTCATTTTTCATTTTTCATAAACTATCTCCATTTTTCATTTACTTAGACTTTATCTTGTATCACTTCTTTAAATGTAGAATCATTGACAACATATTTTTTTATTTATCCCTAGCCTATCATCCTTTATGCTAAAATGTTGTGTTACACATAATAAACTTCATAAGAAAATGTTATAGTTTTGTTTTAAACAAGGTATGTGTATTTTTAAAAGAATTAATAGGACAATAATATAACTTTTTTATAGTATTTGCCATTTCATTCATTCCTGAAGATTCATATTTTCTACTAGTCTTTTATTCTTTCATTCTGAAGAATTTCCTTTAGCATGTCTTGTAAAAGTGATGGGCTGGCCATGAATTCTCTTAGTTTTCTTGAATTTGAAAATGTTTTAATTTCTCATTTATTCTTGAAGAATAGTTTTACTGGCTATCGTGCGCATTGTCTGTGTTGGTGAATTTTTTTCTTCTTTCAACACTTTAAAAATATCTTTACATTATCTTTGGTCTTCATGGTTTTGATGAAAAGTCTGTCACCTTTGGAATTAGTTTTGCTTTTAAATGGTGTCATTTTTGTTTGGAATCTTTCAAGATTTTCCCTTTACGTTTTATTTTCACTAGCTTGACTATAATGTGAGGTTTGCTGAGCCTCTTCAATATGTATATGGTGTTAACCCTATAGGGTTCTAAAGAACTGATAAGATTGAGACTAGAGTACAATAAAAAATTCAGCTACGAATTTGAGAAAAGTCACAACCTGTGTAAATTTTTTTGCCCACAGCTGTGATTACTTGATCTCTGTTGGCTTTCCCCTGACACACTCCACATGCCCCCCGCATGCCAGAACACATATGTAGACTCAGCCGCAAGGACATATACCTGTTCTACTGGTCAGGTACAATACAATCTTTAGCCTAGAGGGTTTTTAGTAGTTCTGAGCTAGTATTGCTGGTCTCAGTAACCAGTGATTCTTGCTTCTGCTTATTACTAACTATGCCGGCTTCAGTACATTTGGGCCCATCAATAACAAATGCTACTTAAATTTAAAAAGTGAATAAAACCTATTGGCAGACTATCATGAAAAATAAATTAACTTTTAAGACCGTGAACTTTATTAAGCATTTATGTAAGAAGTTTAGAGTAAATACTTTTAAGACGTGATATTGTGTTCATAGGAAGGCAGTTACAAGCTATAAGGTACTGAGAATTCATCAAAAGAGGGTAGTGACACTTCAAAATCAATACACATAACGGGGTCCTCCTTCCAACTATAATGAAATGCAGGAATGGTTTGTATGTTTACTGAGATTATACAGTCTTGGCTTTTTGAGGTGACAGCAGATGGTCCGATAAGAAGTGGCAGGACTAAGTGCAGGCAACCAGCATCTCATCTCAAGCTCTCTTAACCATGAAATCTATGAATTTATGCTTAACTAAGTGATGAAAAAAGAAAATCGTGTACAGTCTTAGGGCAAGTCAGGGTGACTGAGTGTGTCCCGTACTTCTCAAAAGTAATTAAATCTTAAACATTTTATCTATCTCACATTTTAAAAGAGAGTGTGCATTTCTACTTTTTAAAAAATGTCACTCATCAAAAAATGTCACTTACACATGCTTGTACTGTTTCATTTAGTTTTAGATACTTTGTGACTTGGCTTGGATCATTTTTATTTCTTATTTCCAAGCTTCAGATCCTTAGCCAAGTAAGCATCAGTGCTGACTCGATTTTTTAAATTCTATCATTCTTTAAATATCATTTAGGGCGAGTTCCAGTATTTCATTGATTTTCATGTTTTTCTCCTTTGTTTTTCACTCAGAATAGTAGTAGCGTATGCACACATAGTTTTTAGCTTCAAATATATAATGGATTA
>NW_006442124.1:1887821-1891314 GCF_000325575.1 Pteropus alecto | reverse complement strand
AGAACATAAAAGAATATTTACACAGTTCTCTCTTTTTGAAGAGATAAAAGACCATTTTTAAGGAAAAAATCAAGTAGCACCTACTAGATTAATAAATGTCATAAGTTCTTAATAGCTTCGGAAAAATAAAATATTTTAAACTCATGCTTATCTTTCTCAATGAAATCAAATTACGTTTTTTAAAATTAACAGTGGATGTTATTTCCTCAAAAGAAATTGTTTCTGCCTCTTTAAAATCATTAAATTTATGCCAACCCATCAGAAAAACAAACGTTCAATCCAGTGTATTTTATGATTTAATTTCTGTATTATATTATTTGCATAATTTAAACTGCTCATTGTTATTTCTATTTTAGTGTAAGACCAAATATTGGAGAGATATTTTGCTGCACTTGCAAGTTATATACATAAGGTTTTATGGCAGACTGTTGAGAATAAAGCTTTTAGACCATGATATTAAAGACGAATGATCAGTTTTTAAGGTGAATGATCAGATTTTACAAGGGAGAGAGAGTCAAAGCTAAAGACAACAAATTGATAGATTAAAGAATTCTTTATTACTAGATATGGCAACCAAAATGAAACATCTCTTTTTTTTAATGTGATAAAATTACATGTAGGGAAGAACTAGAAATTTAAAAAAAGCCATTTGAATAAATGCATTTCCTTTTATAAGACACATTTAAAATAAATTAAGATGCTTTTAGCCTTTGGATATGTCTGATAGCAAAAGCAGTCCTAACTTCAAAACTGTCTAAAATGACCTTACATTACTTACATTTAAGTCTCTGGGAGTGACAGTGACTTTGAGGGAAAAGTCAAGAGCATGATTAATTGTATCTTGATTTTAGTCAACAACAAGCAGCAGCGTCTTCTGGAAGACTCAAACCATCTCCTTGATCTAAATGCTGCTCTCTTCAGAAACTCATTAGCAACTGAATAACTGGAAACTGTTATTAAATTTTAACTTAAGTAGCTTTCCAGATCCAAAAAGTATTCTGATACTAACCCTCATATATCCAATTTTTATCACAGGTAGTTAAATTTATAAAATACATTGCAATAATCATAAGATTTTTGCCATTATTTTTAGCAAATTATACATAATGAGGAATTGTTAATTTAGATGGATAGAAAGATAATGAGTGAAAAAAAGAGATAATGAATTACAGTGAAAACTTAATTAATACTCTATCCAATCTACTCCAATTCTCTCTATTCCCACTGCCATTGTACTATAGGCCCTCCAACACCACTTCTGAAATAAAGCCAGAACTAGTAACTAATGACCTGCCGTCATTGTTTCTTCTCTGGTCCATCCTGTACTTCTAGACTAATCTTTATTAAGTCAAGTTAAAAATAATAAAAACAACAACAATTCCTTTCCATTTTCTATGGGAAAAATATCTTAAAGTCATTGACCTAACAGTTATAGCTCTGACTCCATTTCTTTCCTGCATTATTTCTCATTCCTACCTCCCATGCTTATGGCTCAATCAAAGTAATAAATATAGTATTTCCCAAACATACTTCTGTGTCTCTTTTCAAAGGAATCCCTGATGACTTGCAAGGCTTTCCCTTTAATCTTTGTAGGTTAAATCTTAAATTCATCCAGAAAACAAAACAAAACAAAAGAAGTATCTCTCCTCTGAAATCCTTTAGAACTTTACCTGTATATCTTTTTATTCAGAACTGAACACTTTATACCTCTTGTTATATTAATTTAAGTGTTTGTGACCCAGGCATATTATATCACGTTCTCTATGGCACTTCTTGTGGGGGCTTTGTAGATAATAAACTTTAAAACAATGAATTGGTGAATGAATAAATGAACCAATAGCCTAATTTGAGGACATTTTCCCCTAGCTGTCCTTGCTGTTAGTGGAAGTTATTAGAGCTTGAAGGGCAGTAAGAAAATTGGAATTGAAAGCTGGAAAAATATAACCCCTGTTATGTAGTAGAGGAAAGTTTAGCAACAATGAGATAATGAGGTAATAGCAATGAGATAGATAGAAAATGTACCTAGTGACCTTGAGTATTTGGCTAAGAGATTTTCAGGTAGAACATTCGGTCTCAAATTACTTCTTTTAGCTGCATATAATAAATACAGTTAAGTAAATTTTTAGTTTTCAAGTAGAATTTTTTTAAAAATGTAAAAGAGAAAAGACTTGTCAGGTTTAAAAATATAAGTTTCATCTTCACTTATTTTTCTATTGGCAAAATTCTCTAGGCTCAGGGAAAATACCCAATCCAGGGTCTACTAGTAAAGCATGTTATGGAAGTAAAGCTCTCAAAGATAGGGCTTTACAGCCCTTTCATGAGACTTTAAAAATGTATGTGTGTTTTGCCAATGTAAATTGCAAGATCATTAAGGGTGTGCCTCTTAGACCCTCTCTGCTAGACCAAAAGACCTCTCTGAACTTTAATGGTGTGCATTGTAGATTCTTGGAATCAGATAAAATCCTTCTAAGTATCTTAAGTACAGCACTAGGACATTCAGCCCAAGGTATAGAAAAGTCTGTCTTGAAAAGAAACATTGGTATAACTGACTTGTGACTAGTAGAGATGATTATAATTCAGTACACAGAAAGGTGGCAAAGTTTTCAAAGGGATTCTATCAGCCTGAATTAAAAAAGGCAGAGTCAGTTCAAAGTGAAGAGACTTTTGGACTGCCAAACTTCTGCAAGTAAGAATCAGGATGGAAAAAGCTACATAGTTGCAAACGTAGTCCATTTCTTAAAGAAAAGGAGAAATGATTCAAAGAGTGAATCCAAGAGCCCAGAGGATAGATCTCAAGAGCCATGGGAACCATTCTCAGAGACTCAGCTTGAGCCCTAAGCAAGGTCATGTCCATATATTTTTGGCTAACTTTCAGAGCTTTTATGGATCAGTGAGTTATTGGTAACTCCTGTCCCCACTTTTTAATTATTATGAGTGTTTATTGCAGTTGTCCTATCTCTGTTTCAGCATTGTAAGTTGGGAAGGGACAAGCAACTTGTGTCTCCTTAATTCAGGAATTCAAAATTCAGGGAAGAACCATAATTGAGGAAATGGTGTCAAAGACCCTAATCCATACCTAGACGGCATTTAGTTGATAAGAACCTACACCTCAAGCTTGAGGTAGTTGTCCCAATGGATCTATCTTGCACATGTAAGGAAGCTAAATAATTTGTAGGCTGATGATTTGTAGACTGTGATAGCCTGAACATGGCCATAAATATTTTGCTACTTCTCCCATTGAGAGGTGGAAACTCCATCCTCTTCCTCTTGAATCTAGGACAACCTTAATAGCTTGGTTGACAAATAGGGTGACCGATCATCCAAGTTTACCTATCATAAGGGTTCTCAGAACGTGAAAACCTCCATGCTAAAACTGGGAATGTCCAAGACAAATGGATGAGTTGGTCACAATGCCAGAATGGCATATAGAAATTATATTATGAGGCGTTTGAAGCTGGGTCTTAAGAATGCTTGTGGCTTCTGTCTAGGTCTC
>NW_006442124.1:1861578-1887781 GCF_000325575.1 Pteropus alecto | reverse complement strand
CTCCTCTAACACCATCAGGCTGTGAGAAACTCAGGTAGAGATAGGCCCTGAACGATGAGACACCATGTAGAGAAAAAGAGTACAAGCAGCACCAAGATGTTAACCATACTATTGAACAAGCTTCTGGAGAGTAAATATTCCAGTTGTATCACCCGAGCTAATTTTAAAATGCCCAATTGAGCCCAAATTCCTGATTCATAATATCTTTAACAGAATATAGTTGTTGTTTTAAATGTGTTAGTTTGCTATGTACCAATAGACAAAGTAGAACTTTATTTGTGAAAGCTTAACAATTCGTATACTTCCCCAGAGTACATACAACAGTGATATGTACAGTTATACACTCTCAAAATCTAATTTGAGATGAATAAATGAACCAATTGGCTGGTGAGAAGACTTTTTTTTCCAATAATTATTGCCGAAAATCTATTTCAAATGTATTCTTATTACACTTTCCTACTTTAAGTACCAAATACAAACTGTAACTTTATTTTCGATGATGCTAACTTTTAGTATAGACTTTAAGATTTAGTTTGAGGTTATTTTTAATATATCTCTCACTTTTAATGTATTTGTAAACTTATTTTATATGTTTCTTTTGATTTAAAAGTCAAATATTTACAAAGTATCAATTAATTTGGGTACATTGGATACAATTTGAGGTTTTGGCATATTTTGAGCATTTTGAATTATCTGCAAGGATTGATATTCATGATTTGTGTTATTTTTTAGACATGCTTCAAAAAACAAAGATAAAAATTAACTTAAACATTAGAATAAAGCCCATTCTGTTTTACAATTGCCATACTAGTTCACTGAATACTTGTATAAATTTTTGATAAATATGTCATCAGTCATTTTATTTTGCCTAAATCTCAAAATATTTTGGTGTTGTATTATGCTAAAATACATGTAATCCTCACTTGTTATTACTTATCAAGTACAAGGAATTATACCATAAAAGACAAAAAGAAAATGTAAGAAGTTGAAATCTCCAGGAAGGATGATACAATACTGAATAATCATCACTTTCTGTTTTATTATGATGTAGCCTAAACTATTATATCATCTTTTTAAAAATAATTTTTTTTATTGTTTAGTTATAGTTGATGTGATATTATATTAGTTTCAGGTGTACAACATAGTGATTAGACATTTATATAACTTATGAAGTCATCACTCCAAGAAATCCAGTATCCATCTGACATCATACATAGTTATTACAATATTATTGATTATATTTCCTATACTATACTTTACATTCCCATGACTATTTTGTAACTACCAAATTGTACTTCTTCATCTCTTCCACTTTTTCACTTATCTCCCCAAAACCTCTCCCCTATGGCAACCATCAAATTGTTCTCCATATTTATGAGTTTGCTGTTGTTTTATTTGTTCAATTATTTTGTTTTTTTAGATTCTGCATATAAGTGAAATCTTATGGAATTTTTCTTTCTCTATCTACTTACTCCACTCAGTACAATACTGTCTAGGTCATTCGATATTGTTGCAGATGACAAGATTTCATTCCTTTTTATAGCTAGGTAATATTTCATTTATATATATAAATACCACCATTTCTTTATCCATTGATGGACATCCAGGACATACCTTTATTTCTTAGCTATTGTAAATAATGCCAAAACACTACTTCAAAGGGACATGTGTATCCATATGTTTATTAAATCATCTGTTAAGAAGATATAAAAGGAATTTAGATACACTGTAAATGTGTAATTCATTCTTAGCTTTCATTAAACACTACATAGAATTTATAATTGTTTTATTTTTTACAATGATATGAAAAATAATTAGATGAAGATGTTTCATAATTGACAAATTAAAATATGAATGCGGGGAATGCAGCTCTGTAGATTCTTCTCACAAGTGAAACCTTAGATTACGATTTCTCAGATGCCCATATCCTGCATAAATTTTCTTAAACTTCAGAGTAGATTAAGTATTAAACAATGCTTGTTCATGCCAATTTAACACCAACAGGAAGAAGGAAATTGTATTCAGTGCAAACAGTTTAACTGTGATATAGCATAGTTGTGAGAACAGCACAGTTATGGAACAGCTCGATAGTGTTACAACTCAATTATGAAACAGCAGTGCTGTGGAACAGCAGGACATCAGGTGGCCCTTGGGCAAGGCCCCTCTCTGGCTAGATAGCTCTGCTCTGTTCCTATCTGGTTCTCTCCACTCTCCTCTTTTCCAGTCTCTTCTAACAAACTGTCTTCACAGTTGGTGTTTTAGCTCCAGCTCGGAAATGCAGTCTTCAGTCTTCTATGGGAAGGGAAAGTGTGCTCTCAGAGCTAGAAGGGAGTTGACTTATACAGAGAAAAATCCCTGTCGTTGGTCCCTGATTAGTATGCTATCATGCAAATGAGAACTCCAAATCTTCTTAGTTTAATTGGTCCAAAATGTACTGACCTGATTGGTTAGAATGAAGCTACTCTGATTGGTCAGAGAATATGCTAATGGAGATATAGCTGTGCAGCTCCAATTGGGAAAGTCTCAGTCTCATTGGTTGAAATACAGTTCCAGGAACTCCTTTATTTGGGCAGGGATACAGTGTGGCAGGCAGTTCAGTCCAGGTAGCATACAGCTTAGTGCAGGCTTCTCCCTGAAATGTTTGCCTAAGAGACACCTGTTTAGAAACAACCACTAGACTTTGTTTTTAAATTTGAGCCCAGTTAGCCACCAGATCTTCTTGATAGGTATCTTCTTTCTTTGGGTCGACATAAGGAAACTATATAGTTCTAAAGCTAAAAATAAATTATATTCTCATTCAGTTAGCTATTCAATAAGAAAAATTTTAGCATACAATATTTCGCAACAAGAACCTGAATAATTTTGTTTTGCTAAAAGGATATGTGACAGTATTTACTTTGATATATGTGATGCACCAAAATTTACATAATGCAAGAGGATCTGCTAGGTTTAATTTTTTTAAATATGTTATTTAAAAGTTGCTAAAATAAAACTGTTCTTTTTTGTTATCACTTCATTCTTCTGTAAATTCTTGTAAATAAGATGATTTAAAATACTATTTAAAAAGAGTCAGATTCAGGTGGCAAATGGTAGTGTCAATTTTTTTTATGGTAGCCTGTTACAAAAAATGTAAAAAAAAAAAATTAAAGAATGTAAATAAAATTATTGAAGAAAACTTACAATATTTTTTCCTCAATAACTTTCTTAATTAAGAAATGTCTCTTAGTCTATCCTTCAGGGGAAGTTGGATACCCACAGTGAAGGAGAACAAACTGCCTCTTAAAATAGCCCATTATCTGTGTTGGAAAGGTCAAACTTTTTTTATATTATCAAATATAGTTGTGCATAAGCATCCCTCTAGTTGCCAAGAAGGAAATTCTGCACTCTCTTATTTTCATGACTATTGCTCAAGTAAATATTGCTCTAAAATTAAAGTAGTATAAATAATGAAAAAGTCTCCAGATTTATCTTGAACATTTAAGAATAAAATCTGGTTATAGATTTTTGTAAACTAAAATTATACTTTATTAATAACCCTATAATTATAGCATTCAATACACTTATCACAGTGTTGGCTCATATTAAACTTTTAATCAACTTAAACACTGATGTATTTTATATGTGTATGCTGCCAAAGCTGATTTCTCCCTTCTTGTACATGTGATTTTTTTTATATAAAAGGAATTTAAAATTACTCTATTAAATTTAAATACATCAATTAGCACAATTTCCAGCTGGTATCTTCTTTATAATTTGTCAGTCGGTATCTTCTTTATAATTTGATGCCCAAGTCCTAGTATTTACTCCTTTTCCTTTCAAAGACTTCCTAGTAGAATAGCATATATAACTTGATAAATGACAAAACAGAAAAAAATTGATTAACCATCAAGTAAACATTGGATACCCAAATGAAAACATATAATAAAGCTATTTTGGAGAATATAACCTGGGCTTACATCATAAGTATAGCATCCTAAATTCCAACTTGAAGCTAAATCTTTGTACATGTATAATTGAGCTGAGAGAATGATCACCTTGTCAGCTCTACACAACTTAGACAAAGATTTCTTTTCTTTATTTAAAAAGTTTCTGAAGGCAAAAGAGAGAATAAGAAATAGCCCTTCGCATGAATATTGGGGATGAGGGAGATCTATAGAAATTCTTTACTTTCTAATCAAATTTTTCTTAAACTAAAACTTATCTTAAAAATAAAGTTAATGATTTAAAATAATAATTTTAATAATAATTATTATATTGTCCATTAACAAAAATCACCATTCAGAAAAAGGGTATGCGAGCCACAGACGGAAAATAAATACAAACAGAAATTTGACAAAGATGTATTTTTAGAACATACAAAGCATCTCTACATATCTTCAAGACAATAAACCCAATAAAAATAAGCAAAATTTCAAACATAAGACAGAAAATATATCCGATAGCAAGCACATGGCCAATAGCAAAAAAAAAATAAAATAAAATAAAAAAAGTGCTCAACATAATTAGTCATCAGAGAAATGCAAATTTAAAACCACAGTCAGATGCCATTAGAATAGCTGGAATAAGACAGACTAAATGCTGGCAAGGATTTAGAGTGACTAGATTACTGATGGGAGTATGAAAGATGACAAAAAAGTAAGAGAACTATTTGGAAAATTTGTGTCTATTTATACTATAACTATTGTTCAGAAATAATAAAGAAAAAACAAACTAAACCTACTGAATATATAACATGAATGAATCTCATAAAACATTGTTTTGCAAAAGCATTCAGACATATGCACAGCAATTACATATTGTGTGATTCTATTTATATTATGTCCAAGAAGATGGAAAATCTCTTGCTGATTGTGGAAGCCAGAAACACTTCCATTAGATGTGTTGGGACATGGCAAGACCTGAATGGAAAGAATCATGAGGAAAGTTTCTAAGTAATGGAAATATTCACTCTCTTGTTTAGGTGGTGAATGTATTCAAGTATTAAGTCTCCAAATTTACAACTTTACATTCTTAAAGTCATCAACTTTATCAACTTTAACCAATCACTGAAGTGAAAAAAAATCTGTATATTTTTATTTTATGTGAAATATACTTCCTTACAAATGATTTAAAAAGTCTGTATATTTTATTTTATGTGAAGTATGCTTCATTACAAATATTTTTTTAAAAAATACATGCTGAAATAATTTTGCAACTCACACATGAAAAATTTCCAAGAAGCATTTCTGTGAAAGGGCTTTTATACTGGGATGTTTTAATTATTTATGGGCTGATGTCCACACAAAGGGATACAGAATATCCCTATAGATAATAAAATCCATCATTATATGATTAAGCTGTGAGTCATGTTATTTGTCTATAGACTGTCATCACACTAGCAGCAAGGATGCTGGAGTTAGTATGCAGTGATCTGCCACTTGATTATTGTATGATCCCATCAAACCCTGTGATGTGTCTGTGAAACTACTTGTGTTTGTGACTTCGGCACGAAATACAGAGTTAACACAAGCTGGATAATTCTTATAAAATTCCTTGCTAGCATTATGAATTTAAAGTGTAAACTACCGAGAAATACTGTAAATCCATGAGCTCAGGCAAAAGAAAATGTAGATGCTTCATGTGAGGCTTAAAAATCTCCTCTTTGGTGATGTCTATGGCAATACTTACTAAAATAAATGTGTCATACATATAATATGAATATGCTAATAATAGTAGAAATAATATGCTGAATCTTAAGTACATATTTGTAGAGTTACCCATGAGTCTTGAAAATTTGGTATAAGTTATGAGGAACTAATTTAAGCAGATTGGTAATTGGTAATATCGAGATTAATTTTATTTCTTTGTATTGTTTTACAAGTAACAAATGTGATAGGAATGAGCAAAGGAGTGAGATGCTGCTGTGATAAAGTTTGGTAACATGTAGTCATTCTCTCTAGTTCTAGGTATATTCTATTTTAGAAAAATCTTTAAAATCATTGTCTTATGAAAACCTTAAAGTCTCATTAATTGCTTTTTTATATGTCCTCTACAAGAAATCCAGCCCTTTGAAATCAACATTGCTTTTTTCTTATTTTTTACATGTATAGTTTAAAGCTTAAACACATTGAAAAATTGGAAGCTGTCTTGCAGAATGCTTAATGGATTTTTAGTATTTATTGGATAATGATTTGCATCCTAA
Source organism: Pteropus alecto (assembly GCF_000325575.1). Taxonomy (NCBI): domain Eukaryota; kingdom Metazoa; phylum Chordata; class Mammalia; order Chiroptera; family Pteropodidae; genus Pteropus; species Pteropus alecto. Next base: position 1,881,600 of record NW_006442124.1, on the reverse strand, counting down.
AATTTAGATCTTTTTTCCTAAGGACCAGTTTTAATATGTAATTTGTATGTATGTTGAAATTACTCTTCTCTTTGATGTTCTTGTGTCTACGTTTTTATTTTTTCAGTGTTTGCAAACTCTTATTCTTTATCCATCTCTCACCTGAAATGGTGGTCAGGTTGTTCTTAGAATACTCACTTAAAGCTTTCTTATCTCTTTGTAACAGTGCCTGATCACATTTCATATGTCTCTTTTATCTTTTCACCTTAATTAGCCCCTTACAAATAATGTAGGAAGCCAAATCACTATAAAATGAACAAATTAGTATCATTCTCTAGAAAACTTAGAGAAACAAGCAGATTAGGGAAACAATGTGAAAGATGAGTGCACTAACCAATATTTGCAATGTATATATCAGTATAATTTTATTTTTAATGAAAGAGTTACCATAAATGCTCTAATGGTTAACAATTACTTTTTTTTAATTTCTGGATCGTCAGATTCGTTTATTTCACAGAGAAGACATCTTAATTTTTGGACAGGTCGTAATTGTGAAGTATTCTTATTTTCTATTTTAGCAAAGTCAGTTTCCCTTATGTTATTAGGTGAAAAATAAATGCAAGAGAGCAATAGAAAAAAGAAAAAGGTAGGTGACATTACCTGAACAGATGATAGGAGATGATAGAAGTCAAACATACGATTCAATTCACTTTACTCTCATAACGGCCCAGTGTAATAGTTATAGTTATCTACATTTCAAATGTGCAGAAATTGAAATTTAGAGGTAAGTCCATAATCATACAAGGCGGGCAAAGCTGAAAATTGATGACTAGACACTCTGATAACAAAAGTTATGTTCTTGTCATTATGGACCTGTCCTTTCAAAGCAATTATTTTAATGCCTAAAGAGAACAATAAGTATTGTGTTTCTGTTCAGTATTTAGTAAAACCTCACTACTCTAGAGCTCTTTAGTAAATGTATTAATTTAAATCCCTAATTTTTAGTTAGTGAATGGTGGGCCATAGAACATTTTTCATTAACTGAATTGGAAGTATATAACTACCTTCACAATAATATCAACAGGAGATACTTAAGTGTTTGTTTCATGTTTCCTAACTAAATGCAATAATTTCAAATGATATTTTACTGCAAAATAGTTATTCTATCAGGTAATAGTATTAGGTATAAAAGTATTTGCTACAAATGGCCCCATTTATACTAAATGACCCAATATATTTGGCTTTTGGAATTGTTTTTTGCCTAATGTAGTTTTCCTGGTGCAGTGTCAGTTGTCACTTCTTCCTGACCATGTGCTTACTGATATATCCCACCTTCTCTTTCCTAAATTAAACCTCATATGATTTAAGATTGAGAATAAAGCAATCAAACCTATTAAATTTTTACTTCAAACAAGATTAAATCTTGGTAAAGGATCTAAAGGACTCCTTTGTAAGTGAACTTTGTGAACTATAGTGAATTTTGTGACATCATTACTCAGTTCTCAGATGTAATTTTATTACAACTTGTCTCTTAGTTGAGTTTCATGGAGATGAAGATGCTGGAGAGTGGAGAACCAAGATCAGTTGTTATCACATATAATTTGTAACTACCATTTTGGTTTATATGCCATCTTTTAAAATGTTTCACTTATATACACTTATTTAAAAAATAACAAATCTTATTTATTTTATAATTTAAGATAAAGGTCAATTTCTATATGAGTTGGTAAATTAAGCACATTTATACAACCCACAATTTTTATTTACATTTTTGTTTATATTAAGAAATATGTTTAAAATTCTTAATAGTCAAAATGTTTTTAAAAGATTTCTATTTTAACAAAAATCATTTTTAATAACAACTTTCCCCAAACTTGATGATTTTTGTGGGCTACTTTTTATAATCATTCTGCCATCATATCTCAGTTTATCTTCTAATTTGATTATGAAATTATTATTACTATAATGTTTCTTATTTTCTGCTCTATCCATAACTTCAAAACAAATAGATTTGCTAAGTCTTAGAAAAAAACCTTTTATAAATTCATTGCTATAATATTTTTTAACTGAAAAGCATATTTGTCCTACTTCTTGTTTTCAAAAGCACAAGTGCTCAGTTGAAATTTTTATATAGAGGTATCTTCCCTCTTTGAAAGTTTACATTATGCCATTTCATTTTTATGAAAATCTATATTAGTCCTTGTTTTTTTCTAACAGAAAGGAATCTGAGGAATATTTTTGCTTTTGCCAAAAAAAAAAAAAAAAAGGTAAGAAATAAAAGTAGCTTTCACCATTCTTTTTGCAGCAAGCTGTTACAGAGGCAGCATGCAGTCCCAGCAGCGAGAATGGCATCGCCAAGCTCCTTCCCTGGAAACTACCTTCGGCATGTCAGCATCAAGACACGACAGCTCGGGACTGCATCTGTGAGCATCTGTGTTTCATCTCTGTCTGATAGTGGGGTAAACATGTCATGGACACCGTAAGAAGAAGGTATCTTAATATCAAAGAATAATGCAGGTGACTACAGAGAATATAACAGAATTTAACATAGGGTAATTTACTTAACAGAAAGATTGGGTCAAATGGAAGACAATCCAGCAATCTGCAGATATTCTCTACTCACAGATTTCTGTTATAGTATTTTTTTAAAATAGTGTAATTCATGTACTAATGATTGGCAAGACAAAGGGACAAAGAGCAGTATGCCCCATGGACTATACCTCCTGGTGGTCTTGTGGTGGATGATTATTTATGATTGATACTATCACCAGTTTGATATTTATCTCAGTTGTCATGCCATTCAGGCTGTTACTAACAAAAATATTTATGACTACATTGTATAAGTTTAAGGAACACAGATAACCATCAACTGGAAGGCTTTAACATGCTTGCTAAGAATGGTAAGGTGGGTTAAAGGTCATATTCAGGACACAAAGGTGGAGTTGTTTTTTCTTTACAGTCACCTCAATACAATCTCGGTGTGTTTTGTGCATTTTCTAAGATATCAGAAAAGCCAAAGAGGACTCAAAGAGAGGGTTATATTTAGTGTAAATCTGAAAGTAATTAAGCATTTTGATCATGTACAAAATCAAGACATTGAACATGAATTAAATCTTGGGTCTGAGAATGCTCAAAACTGTTTCTATATAAATTAATAGTAAGCACTTTTTTGCTTTATGCCATTTGGCTTATGAAAGAATTCATAGGATTACTCCACTTTTGGACAGTAGGAGAAACCCATATTACAAAATGAAACTTTAAGTAAAACCTGCCTGATATGACATATTACAAAAATTACACTCTCTAGAACTTTAATGAAAAGAAACAAATGACCAATAAATACCAGAGTTGTAAAGTCAATTCATAAGTTTTTGCCACCTTCTTAATTAGAGCCTAGGTAAATTTCAACCGTATCACTTCTAAAAGTCTCATAAAAACATACACAAAAGTACTTATTATAAATACTTGGTATTGAAAATTTATCAATTATAAAAATTAGCAGATAATGAGTAGCTTATTACAAAATGGTTGATATAATATCATGTGTTATTATCAAAATAGTCTATATATCTTAGAAGCTTTACATATACATTATGAGTATGATTTGTAAACATACTATATAAAATACCTTTTTAGGAGGTGTACTGTTAAAAGTTCATTTTCATTGGCATACAATGGATATAATATTTCTTTAGATTATCACTATTTGATAAAGGTGCTTAGCCAAAATAAACAAGTCATTAATGCATATTAACAAGGATTTAGGGTTCTCTGAAACTTCCTACAGGAAACACAATATTTATTTTCAATTGGACACTAAAAGCAAAGGCAACAAAAGCTAAAATGAATGGGACTACATCAAACAGAAGAGGTTCTACACAGCAAAGGAAATCAACAAAATGGAAAGGCAATCTACGGAATGGGTTAAAATACTTTCAATTTATATATCTGATAAAGGACACTAATATACAAAATATATAAAGACCGAATACACCTCCACAGCAATAAAACAAACAAATAAACAAATAAACAATCTGATTAAAAGGTGAACAGAGGCTCTCATAAGATATTTTTTTCAAAGAAGACATACACATTGCCAGAAGGTACATGAATATGTGCTCAACATCATTAATGATCAGGGAAATGCAAATAAAAACCACAATAAGGTATTACCTCATACTGTTTGGCTGTCATCAAAAAAAAAAAAATGATATAATAAATGTTGGCAAAGACGTGGAGAAAAGAATGGAAAAAATGTTGTGCAAATTTAGCAGGGATGTAAATTCATACAACCATTAGGAACAACAGTTATGCAGTTTCCTCAGAAAATTAAGGACGTAACTACTGTATGATCTAGGAAACACTTATGAGTGTTTACTCAAAAGAAACAAAATCACAGTTTCAAAGTGATATTGGCACCCTCATGTTTACTGCAGCATTATTTACAAGAACCAAGACATTGAAACAACCTAAGTGTTCATTGATGGGTGAATGAATAAAAAAAATGAGATGATTATAAATATATACACACACACATTCACACATATCACGATGTTTGTGACCACATAGATGGACTTTGAAGGAATTATCTAAGTGAAATAAGCCAGGCAGAAAGACAAATACTGTATGATCTCATTTGTATGTAGAATCTGAAAAAACCAACTCGTAGATACAGAAAATAGATTGGTGGTTTTCAGAGGCAGAGGCTAGGGGTTGGGAGAAATGGTTAAAAGGAGCTTAAAGGTACAAACTTCCAGGTAATAAGATAAATAATATACAGCATGGACTATAGTTAACAATATCGTACTATATATTTGAAAGTTGCAGAGAGTAAATCTTAAAAGTTCTTATCACAAGAAAAAAAATTGTAACTATGTGTGGTGATGGATGTTAATTAAGCTTATCGTGGTAATAATTTCACAATATATACATATATCAAATCATTATGCTGTATATCTTAAATTAATACAGTATTGCATATCAATTATATTTCATAAAATTAGGGAAAAAATAAGAAAATGTAGGGGATTAATGAATGAATTAAAGAAGGAAAGAAGATAATAAAATTAGAGTATATTCTTGACATTACAGTAATTAAATTAAAGCAATTAAAGTAATTGCCAAAATACAACTCCAAAGATTCTTATATACCTGAACAAAACATTAAATTTACTTATTAATTAATAAATTTAGAGAAAAATACTACTTATGAAGGTGTCAGAGGTAGATATTAATGTGACCTCTCATTTACTACGGTAGAAACATAAAAATAATTCGACTACTTTTTAGACAAAACTAATGACACACATTGACCTGTAACACAAAAATAAATTTTTCACTTATACTAAACAAAAATGAAGTAAAATTTAAGAAAGAATATAGTAAAGCTAAGAGAAATCACTGATGGCAGAGAAACAAATAATGATTGTGTATCTGGACTGGTAGACAAAACTATATGGCTCTTAAAAAGCCAATATTTAAAGTTATAAAAAGTTCTGTTATTCGGGAACCAAAAATAAACCAAGAAGCTCAGGCAAAAATTAAGATCATTGTGAAGAACAGGTCATTTGACACAATTTCTGAGAGTAAGTAATGGAAAAAACGCAAACTTCAGAAAAGCATTCTGAATCCTACGTAGGCCTCTAGGGACATAAGTACCTCTCTCACAAAGTTCAGCATTTGTTTTGATTCGAGTGACCGCTTAGGAAGCTTTTGCTTAAGATCTGAACTTAAACTTGCAGACTTACTGAGTAAAGTAGTATGTCTTGGTGGAAAATAGAGGGTAAAACCAACCAACCAGAGGGTAAAACAAACCAACTAATGACTATAAACATAAAGCAGAAATGTAATATGGTATGAATAAATAATGAAAGAGGACAAATAGTAACTATTCGAGACACACGCTTTAAAAAAAATCAATTTATAAGCTTTCATAACAATACTGAAAGAGAATGTCCTTGATCTTCGATAGCATTATATATAAATTTATATTATATATAAAATATATAAAACTATTTTTCTCCATGATTTATTTATAGATGCATAAATTTATAGCCATATATACATAAAATTATATCTATATAATATATAAATTATATTTTGTATTATATTTTATATTATGTAAATATATACAACATATATTTATATAATATAAATAAAAAATTTAAAATGTCTTTCTTTTCTCCATGGTGCATGTAAACATATATATGATATATATCACATTTTATAGACAATTATTCCTTCCTTTCTTCTCCTCCACCTCCTCCCTCTTCCTTTTTCCTCCTATTCTCTCTCTTTCTTTTCTTCTCTTACCTTTTTCTTCTTTTTCATGCTCATCAATTTGTCATTCTATTCTTGTGCTCTCTTTATTCCATTAGCTTCTGAAATTGTTCGTGTATTTTAATATATGATAGAATATTAGAGCTTCATGTTACTTTCTATACATTTTTGGGGGAGAGGATTTTGTATTTTTGATATTTTTTAACAAAATGTTCAATGTGTTACAAGATATATTTGCAATATACTAGCTATTGTAGGATAAATGCTAAAATTAAAAAAAAAATTCAAAACCATGTAATAAAATATCTGATATAAGTCAACATTAAAATATTTCCATCAGACTATTTCCTAGGATATGATATCTGACTATGACTTGCATAGGTATTAATGTGTAAATATTAAATTTGTATGGCAAAATTAGCACTTAAGGAGGTGAGTAATAAAGCACAGAGACAAAGTTTTGGTATATCATTGAAATTAATTTGTTATTAGTCCAAACTTGATTATTACAAATTAAGATATTAATTATAATCCTTAGAGCAATCACTAAAAATAATTTAATACAATACAGTAAAAGAAACAAAAAAATTAAAGTAGTAAAATATAACTATGTATTTAACACAAAAAGTCAGTAATTGAGAACTACAAGAACAAAACCTATGAAGACCTAAAACAAATAATGAAATAGTATACATAAATCCTATTCTATCACAGTAATTCTATTAAATAAAAATGGATTAAAAAGTCCAAGCAAAAGACAGATTAACAGAATGGATTTTTTAAAAATGATCCAAATTAATACACTGCCTAAAGGAGACACTTTAGATTTAGAGACACAAAGAAGTTGAAAATAAAAGATAGAAAAAGGTAAATTACTCAGACATTAACCAAAAAAGAGCTAGACTGGATATACTAATAAAAGTCAAACTTTAATTTAAGAAAAAAATTGTTACTAGAGACCAAGAAAAGGCCAATCCTTCAGAAAATGTAACAATTATAAGCATATGTGAACCTAACAATAGGTTCCCAAAATAATTGAATCAAAAACTGAACGAAAAATAGATAATTTAACAATTATAGCTGAAAACGTCAATGTCTCACTTATTTATCAATGTGATAGGTCACCAATATCTCAATTATTTGTGTATTTAGTAACAGTACAACTAGATAGAAAATTAACAAAAAATAAAAGACTTAACCATATTATTAACCAACTAGACATAACAGACATCTCTATAATACTCAACCCAACATAAACATTATTTGCAACTGCACATATGATAATATGGTAAATCATAAAACAAGTCATCATAAATTTAAAATGATTGAAATCATACAAAATATGTTCTCTAACCACAATGGAATAAAATGATAGTACATTAGCAGAAAAATCTGAGAAATTTGCAAATATGTGAAATTAAATAGCTCATTCTTAATCAATATATCAAAGAGAAAAAAATCACAAAATAAATTAGAAAATACTCAAGATGAATAAAAATTAAATTAAAACACAACAAACCTTAGGAAATAAAACCTAAAACAATGCTTAGTGAAAAATTATAGCTGTAAAAAGCTATATTAAAAAAGAAACATCTCAAATAAATAATCTAACTTTCTACCTTAAAACGCTAGGGGGGGAAAAAAAACTCCAATTAGCAGAAAGAGAATAATAAAGATTAAAGTAAAAATAAATATTTGATAGAAAAGCAATAAAGAAAATCAACAAAACTAAATTTGTTCTCTGAAAATATCGGCAAAATTGACATATTTCCTAGATTGCCTCCAAAATGTGTAAGACTTAAATTACCAATACCAATAATAAAAGAAGGAATTTTACCATCTCTTACAAAAATTAAAAAAAGAAATGTATAAGGGGATAATGCAAATAATTACATGCCAACAAATTAGATACTTAGATTGCCAAATTTCTAGAAAAGTCAAACTATTAAAATGGACTCAAGACGAAATATCTAATGCAAATAGACAAAACGAGTAGATTTAAAAAGTAAAAAGGCAACTTAAAGAATGGCAGAAAATATTTGCAAATTCTGAATCTGTTAAAGGAATGGCATTGCGAATAATATGAAGAACTCTTCAACTCAACAATAAAAAGACAAATAAACCAATAAAAAATCAGCAAAGTATTCATATAAGCATTTCTTCAAAAAAAATGATAAATGTCCATGAAAAAAAAAAAAGTACATGAAAAGATGCTCAATATTAGTCATTAGGGAAATGAAAATCAAACTACAATGAGATATTTTATATTTACTAGGATGGCTATCATTAAAAAGAAATACAATAACAAATGTGGGCTTGGTGGGGAAAAGCTGGAAGTCTAGCATTGCAGGTGACAATGCAAAATGAAGCTGCTCATTTGGAAAACAGTTTCACATTTCCTCAAATAATAAATGTATTGTTACCATATAGCCCAACAATTTCACTCCTGAATATATATTTCAAAGGAATAGCAAACATATATCTACACAAAAACATGAACATGAATATGTATAGCTGCATTACTCATAATAGCCCCAAATTAGAAACAACTCAAATGTTCATCACCTATGAATGGATAAACGACATGTGGTACATTTATAGAATGGAATATTACTTGGCCTTAAAAAGTACTGCAATCCTGGTGGATATTACAACATGGATGATCCTTAAAAACATTATACCAAGTAAAAGAAGCCAAACACAAAAGGCCATGTATTGTATTATTCCATTATATGAAGTATCAGAATAGCCAAGGCTGTAGAGATTAGCGGTTTCCAAGAGCTAGAGGAATATGAGATTGAGATTGTGAATGCTAATGATCATAGAGTTACAGAATTTCTTTTGGAAGTGATGAAAATGTGTAGGTGTGGGTGAATAGGAATGGTTGCATAACTTTGTTAATGTACTAAAAAAACAATGAATTGTACACTTTAAAATAATCACTTTTAAATTATTTAAATTATATTTCAATAAAAACAAAACTCATACACAAAAGTTTAACATAAAATACAATAAATAACGATATGCAATATTGATATGGTATAAGATAAGAACAGCTAAGATACAACTAAGATAAAAACGTGACATTTGCACATGTATATATATTTAAATGGAAGTTTTGTTCAGCAAATTTTAAATTTATAGGGAAAAATAATAAGATTTAAGAGTTTAAAACTTATTTAAAAGTCAATTAGAATTCCTCTTGGCCTAAAAAACTTTGTGAACTATAGAACTATAGATAGTAAAGAAGAAATACAATGACTTAAAGAAGGCATAAGACAAAAATATGGAAATATGGGTGGTGGTGTTAGGGGCAGTAGTAGATAATTGATTCTGAGGTGGTGGTGGATATTCTTTAGGAAAAGAGCAGAAATGATAATTACGGAAGCAAGATATGTTGAGTTACCACTAGGTGCCTGGTGTTCTAAGGGCTTAACATATTAGAGTCAATTTAACTTTCCAAATACTATGGCATATTTATAACTGTCCCACAATTCCTTGTTCTCAATCCTGAATACCAAAAGTCCCTTCATAACATCAATGAGCAAACAATTCTGAACTGACACACTGCTACTTGCAGTCTTAGTGCATCTGACTTAGCACACATATGCATTTGTTTTACTAAAACATTATTAATGTTTTTGATTAGAAGCAAAGCTCTAAGTCCTTCTGAGAATCGTACATAATATTGGGTGTGTGCACCATATTACCTTTCAAATAAATTTTAGAATTCTTAACTCCAAAAAAATCTGAACCCAAGAGTTTTGTAAGAAATTGAAGACCTGTATAACTATCCCCATTTTATAGATAATGGCATTAAGTCACAATGGTACAAAGTAACTTGCCTAGAGTCACATAGATAATAAATGCCAATGTCTTGATTTGGAATAAGACAGGCTGTTTCCAGAAACTGTGCTCTTAATCACTACACCACAGTTTAGAATACTTAAAAAAAAATAGATTGAGGCGAGGTTGTGTTGTTTCATTAGTTGTAACTAAGGAAGTCAGGCTTAGTTTTCCTGAAAAAAAAAAATTATTACATATATATTCAGAAGATGAGTCAGGTAGAATTATATACCTGATATGTTGAGGGAAGTAAAATTTTGTGCCAAGCTAATTAATATTAAAAGTATAGCAATCTGCATTTTGAAATTTACCAGAAAACAAATAGTTTTCAAAGAGAGTTAGTTCAAAGATTAGATGGTATAGGTAGATTCATATTGCCATGATATATAATGGATAAAATACATTTCCCAGTGGTTTCCCTCCATGCACAAAAATGACTTATGCTGTCAGTGGAACAGTGATTATACCCATCAGTGAAATGTAAAAATTCAGCTCAATTAAATTACTTATGCTATTTTTTTCCCTTTCCTATGAATATATTTTGACATTCAAGTACAGCTTCATGAGCTAACAGAATTTGAAGCAGCTACAATTTATTCTGTTTCTAATTGTGGTTAAATGATTATGTGATTCATCAATAAACAGATAGCTAAGTTTCACAGTATATCTTAGTTTATAGAAAGATTATGACACCATGACATATAGTAATGCAGTAGAAAGAGGAAGTTGAATGTAGATTTGTTATTTCACAAATGCCTTTGTAACTTAAAGTTTAATTTAATGTTTTAGATGAAAGCTGTTATCCTAGAAGAGTACTGAAAAATAAATTTGAAAACATAAATTTCATCTCACTCAAGAGGTAGTAGTTATTAACAGCCACTTAGCAAGGGAAGACATGGATAGCAAATGCGAACGATTTTTAAATTATTTCACACCCCCTTAGTTACACTGTAATAATTGAATCAGGAGAGTTAATTATAATACAGGTATTAAATCCTTATTAGTTTGTAAAATCTATTTTAGTGTATTTTTCTTAGTGTATAGATTAGATTAATATTTATTGATTTGCATGAATATTCTGTACACGGCTTTGTACACATGCCCGAGAAGTTCAAACAATCATGTTACTTCTCTTTGATATTATTGAGAACACACACACACATACACACACACACCTGCTAATGAAAATTCTACAATCACACTGGTAATTTTTTATATAATCCAAATATCTCTACCAAAACAATTTGAGAAATAAATAAATATTCAAAATTTATTGTTTCAACCTGTTACCAAATCCAAGATGATAGAGAGGTAGAAGTATAATGTATTATTTTAACACCACTCCTGTCTTTGTTTTTACATGCACAAAATATTTGATTAATAAACTTTAATTTTTGAATAATTCTAGATTTATAAAAAAGTTGAGGATAACATAGAGGTCTCAAATACTATACACCATTCCCTATTAAAATTATACAAAAATGTGATTCATTTTCACAATAGTAAACAATATTAATACAGCATTATTAACTAAAGTTCATGTTTTATTCAGATTTTCTTAGTTTTCACCTATTACTTCTTCTGTTCAAAGATTTCACCCAAGATGTATTATGTTTAGTTACCATGTCTTCTTAAGCTCCTGTTGACTATGACATTTTCTCAGATTTTCCTCGTTTTTGAAGGCCTTGAGAGTTTTGAGGAGTACTGGACTTTATTTTATACAATGTTCTTCAACTGAGATTTGGCTCATTTGATTTTGCCTCAGAAGTAGACTGTGGCAATGGACTTTCAGAATGATCACTGAAGTAAAGTGCCATCTTATCCAGGGTACATGCTACCAACATGATTTATCACTGTTGACACTAATCTTGATTATACAATTTAGATAGTATTTATCGGACTTCTCCAGTTTAAGGTTATTCTTTTCCCCCTTTCCATTCTGAAACTTTCAAAGGCAGAGATATGAGCAGCTTAAATAGTGAGAAGTTAGGTTCCACTAACTTAAGGGTGGAGCATTGAAAAATTATTTAGAATTCTCTGTAAGGGAGATTTGCTTCTTCCTTTCAATTTATGTATTCAATATCTTTATATATATTCATGAATATATATTTTATACCTTGCATTATATTCCAATACAGCGTTTTTTATTTAGTTCCTCAAATTGTTCAAATGTTGGCCATTGGAAGCTATTTCACTTGGCTGCAGTGCACAATCTATGTATATATATATTACTTTCTTACTTTATAATCTATAAGGTGTTCCAGCTCATCGTGTATATTTCTTACCCTAGTCCTAGAATCAGCCATATTTTCAAGAAGGCTTCCAATAGTAATAATAATAATAATAATAATAATAATAATAATGTATTGAGGTGAAATTCACATAATCTAATAGTGACAATTTTAAAGTGAAAATTTCAGTGTCATTTTGTACATTTTGTAATGTGATGCAACTACTACTTGTATTTAATTCGAAAGCATTTTATCACTCCAGAGTAAAACCCTTATCCATTAACAGTTTCTCCTCATTCTCTCTACCCTACAGACCCTGGAAACCACAAATTTGCCATCTGTCTCCATGGTTTTATCAAATTCTAGATATTCTATATAAAATTTGATTATTCAATATGTGATATTTTGTGTCTACTTTCACTTTACATAATCATCTCAATTGCATCGATGTTGTACTATGTATCAGTACTTAATTTTCTTTCCTTTTGACAGCTAAATATTATGTCATTGTATGTATCTCCCACAATTTGTTAATATAGTCATCCACTGATGAATGTGTGGACATTTGGGCTATTTCTATGTTTTGGCTATTATGAATAATGCTGTTATGAACATTCATGTACATGTATTTGCTTTTTATTTTTTTTTTTTGGATACATACCCAGGAATGAAATCACAGGTCATATGGTAATTCTGTGTTTAACTTATTGAGAAACTGCCAAACTGTTTTCCACAGCTGTTGAATTATTTTGCATTCCCACTAGCAATGTATGAGGTTTCCAATTTCTTCACATTTTCACTAATATTTGTTATTTTCTGTTGTTTTTCTTTTAACAGTCATCCCAGTGCATATAAAGTAGTATCTCATTGTGGTTTTAATTTATATGTCACTTATTTTAGTGAATTGTATTGTGTCTTTCCAAAAGGTGTTGAAATCTTAACCCCAGCACCTGTGTATGTGATATTCATTGGATTATAAATAAGATGTGATCTTATTTGGATTTTGGTGGATGATCAAGGTAAAATGAAGTCATCAGGGTAGGATCTAATCCAATATGACTGATGATTTTATAGAAAGGGGGAATTTGGGCAAAGTAGTTGAAATGTACAGAGGAAGATGTGAAGATAGAGAAGAAACACCATATACAACCCAAAGAATACTTGAGTTTTCAGACTTTGGGAGACAGGCATGTAACAGCTTCTTCCTCACAGCCTTGAGAAGAAATCAATCCTGATGAAAAATTAATCTTGGACTTTTTATCTCCAGAAGTGTGAGACAATAAATTTCTGTTGTCTAAGCCACCTAGTTTGTGGTACTTTGTTATGGCAGAACTAGAGAACTACTACAACTAGTGGATAATGATGCTCATCACCTTTTCATGTGCTTATAGGCCATTCGTATAATTTCTTTGGAGAAATGTTTATTTGTGTCATTTTCACATTTTAAAAATTGGGTTGTTTTTATTGCGGTTGAATTAAGAGTTAATTATCTAGTTATACATGGATATTATTACTTTATGAGATATATAATTTTCAAATACATTATCCAGTTTTGTAGGTTATCTTTTCACTTTCTTGATAGTGTCATTTGATACCCAGGAGTTTTTAATTTTATAAAGTCTAATTTACCTATTTAAAAAAAAAATTTACTCATGTTTTTCTTATCTTTTTACTCATGCTTTACTCATGTGTCATATGTAAGGATTATTTGCCAAATTCAAAGTCATCAAGATTTACTTTGTTTTATTCCAAGAGTTTGAAGGTTTTACTCTTATATTTAGGACATTGATTCATTTTGAGTTAAGTTTTATATATGGTGTGAGGAAGGAGTCTCACTTTATTCTTTTGTTAGTTCCTGTGCAGTTGTTAAACACCATCTGTTGAAGATACTATTTTTCCCCATTGAATGAATGGGCTTGGCACTATTTTCAAAAATCTTTTGGCCATAAATGCATGGCTTTATTTCTGGGTTCTCAAGTTTGTTTCATTGGTTTATGTGTTTATCCTTATGTTTTGATTACTGCTGCTTTCTAGAAATTTTTGAAAATAGAAAGAGTAAAACCGTCCATATTATTTTTCTTCTAGAGTGTTCTGGCTATACATATAAATTTCAGAATAGTTTTTTCCATTTCTACATAAAAGGCCATGTGAATTTTGATAAGATTGTATCTTACCTGTAGAATGCATTGAGTAGTATTGATATATTAAAAATACTGTCTCCTAATCTATGAATATAAGATGTCTTTCCATTAATTTCAGTTAATAACTTTATTTCACCAATGTTTTATAGTTTTCAAAGTATACCTCTGTCATATATCTGGTTACATTTATTCTTAGGTATATTATTTTTGAATGGCATTTTAAATAGAATTATTTTCTTGATCATTATTAAGATTATTCATCGCTGGCATATAGAAACACAATTTATTTTGTACCCTAAAACTGATTTTATATCCTGCAACTCTGCTGAATTTGTTTATTAGCTGTAGTAGCCTTCTTATGGATTCTTTGGTATTTTCTACATAGTCATTTACGAATAGATATAATTTTATTTCTTCCTTTCCAATTAGAGTGCATTTAATTTCTTTCTCCTGCATAATTGTCTGGCTATAAATTCTAGTACACTGTTGAATAACATTAGTGAAAGCAGACACCCTTGTCTTTTTTCTTGATTTTATGGGGAGAGCTTTCAGATCACTTAGCAACATTGAATATAGTTATCTGCAGGCTTTTCAGAAATTCCCTTTATCAGCTTAAATAAATGTTCTGTTATTTCTAGTTTTCAGACACTTGTATCATGAAAGAGTATTAAATATTGTCACATGAATGTTCAGTATTAATTGAGAGATCTAAAAATTTGTGAGTTTTTTTTTTTCCTTAATTTTATAATGTGGTGATGATTTCTTTGTCATTCTCTATTTTTTTAATTTTGATTTTTCAATTACAGTTGACATTCAATATTATTTTATATTAGTTTCAGGTGTACAGCATTGTGGTACATTTATATAATTTATAAAGTGATCCCTCAAATTAGTCTAGTACCCACCTGGAACAATACATAGTTATTACAGTATTACTGACTATATTTCTTATGGTATATGTTAGATCCCTGTGACTATTTTGTAACTACCAATTTGTACTTCTTAATCCTTTCACTTTTTGCACCCAGCCTCCTAAATCTCCTCCTACCTGACAATCACCAGTTTGTTGTCTGTATCTATGAGTCCATTTTCATTTGGTTTGTTCATTTATTTTGTTCCTTAGATTACACATGTAAGTGAAATTATATGGTATTTGTCTTTCTGTCTGACTTATTTTACTTAGGTCTATCATGTTGTTACAAATGGTAAGATTTCATTTTTGTGTGTGTCTGAGTAATATTCCAGTGTCTCTGAAGGTATGCCGGCCAAAGCCTATTGATTGCTAATGAAGAAACTTCTTGCTGAGAGTGAAAGGGTAGGGCTGGTTTCCTAGTAGCCACCGGAAATTGTGAAATGTAATTTCCAAGTTGGGTGGGGTGGGGTCTCAGGGAGTCATGGGGTGCAGCAGAGCCACTCTCACTGGCCAATGCAGATTCAGTTTGGGCCATGTGGGGAGGACTCAACACAGGCAAGACAGTGCCCATCTGCATGCTGCACTGGAGGAGGGCTCAACAGGACAATGGTGGCTGTCCCTCTAGCCTTCACCATGAAGCCACACAACTTAGTCTTTCCCTGTATGTCTCTGGCACCTCCCAAGCTCCCATTGGTCTGCCAGATCGCAGAATGATTGTCTGCAAATGAGTCTATGTAAGAGCGGACCTCTCAAAGAGAGATCTGGGTTCTAACTGCTTTCTAATTCAAAAGGTCAGAATTTCCACTGGTTTTCACAGCCAGATTTTGTGTGGACTCCTCTTCTTGACACTAGAACCCTGAGCTGGGGAGTCTGGTGTGGCCCTTCACAGCCGAGATATCACTTTTGATGCATTGTGAGTGTGAGACCAGCCTGTTTCACCTCTCTGCCTCTCCTACCGGTCCCAATGTGACCTCTTCTTTATATTCCCAGTTATAGGAATTCTGTTCAGCTAGTCTTTAGATTACCCTCTAGGATGACTATTTTATAATTCAGTTCCAATTTTAATGCAGTCATGGGAAGAGGAATGCATAACATTTACCTACCCTGCTATCTTGACCGGAACTTACATCTGTGATGATTTTCTTAAATGTTAAACCACTCTTGCATTACTAGGATAAATTTCACTTTGTCATGGTGTAAAATTATTTTATGTGTTGTTGAATTTGGTTTGCTAGTATTTTATAGAGGAGTTTTGCCTCTGTGTTCTTAAAGGATCTAAGCTCATAGGTTCTTATTTTTATTTTTTCTAGTGATACCTTTACATAGCTTTGGTATCAGGGTAATGTTCATCTCATAAAACGTGTTAAGAAACTTTTCCTCTTCTATTTTTTGAAAGACTAAAGAATGGGTGCCATTTCTTTATTAAATGTTTGGTGGAATTAAGTGTAAACATATGGTCCTGTGCTTTATTAGAAGAGATTTTGTTCTAAATCAATCTCTTTACCTTTTATAGATCTGTTCAGATTTTCCATTTTTTTCTTAAGACAATTTTAGTAATTTGTTTGTAGCAACTTGTCCATTTCATCTAAGTTCTCTAATTTTTCGTGTATAATTATACATAGTATTATCTTTTATTCCTTTTTATTTTTTATACATAGTAGCAATGATTTCACTTTCATTTCTGATTTTATTTGTGTCCTCTGATTCTTTGTCAGTTCAACTAGAAATCTGTCAATTTTGTTGATTTTAAAAGTACTCAATTATTGGTTTCATCATTTATCTCTATTCTTTTTCCATTCTCTATTTTATTTATCTCCAGCCAAGTTTTTGTTATTTCTTTCCTAGCTGTGTGTTTAGTTTGCTTCTCTTTTTCTAGTTCCTTAAGGTATAAAATTAGATTTTTTATTTGAGTTGATTCTTTTCTATGTAGAAGTTTACTTCTATAAATTTACCTCAAGAGCGCCTTCACTGCATCTCATAAGTTTTGGTATGCTGTGCTTTTGTTTTAATTTATCTCAAAACATTTTCTGTGATTTCTTCTTTGATACATTTGTTTTAAGAATGTGTTGTTAATTTCAAAATATTTGTGAATTTTCCTGTTTTGCTTTTGTTATTTATTTCCATATGCTTTATTTGATGTCAATCTTTTAATTTTATTATCACCTCATATGGTCTAACCTGGAGAACATTCCATGTTCACTTGAATACTCAGTGTGTTTGGCTGTGAGTATTCTATGGGTCTCTTAGATTGTGTGATATTTAGTGTTTTTCAAGTACTCTCTGTTCTTATTGATCTTCTTTCTATATGTTCTACCATTATTGAAAGTAGTGTTTTGAGGTCTCCAAATATTATTGTAGAACTCTTTATTTCTCCTTTCAAATTTGTCATTGTTCACTTCATATATTTTGGGGCCTGTTGCTTTGTGTGTACAGTTGATCTTTACGCAACACAGGTTTGAACTGCATGGATCCACAATACATGCAGATTTTTTTTTCAGTAAATATACAGTCAACCCTCTGTATCCCCAGGTTTCACATCTATGAATTCAACTAAATACAATGTCTGGAATTCCTCAGACAATGTATTTTGTTCTTTTGATAGGCCATACTTTCCTGATTCTTTGTATGTCTTGTGATTTCTTTTCTTGAAAATTAGACATTTGGATATTATAATCTAACTAAATAGCGGATAACCCCTTTGATATTTAAGAATATTTCTTTATATTTTTGAAGGCCGAAAACGTTTAAGTGAACTTCCCAAACTCCTCTCCTTGTCATGTGTCATCACTGAAGTCTCTGTTCATTTAGTGTTTTTACAGATTTCTTTGAATATCAGGTGCAAACAAAACAAAACAAAACAAAATGAACAAACAAAAAACCACCACACATACATACACATAAACAAAACCAGAAACAAGTAATAATAATAAACACTTCTCTTAGTCTTTGCTGATTGTCCCTGTGCTAGGGGAGTCCTTCAACAGTTAGCCAGCCTTCCAATGAGCCTCATGATTAACCTGAGGTGAAAGTTTAAGGTCTTCTCAGGTTTTTTTCTGAACATCAACTTACCCTGGGCATGTCCATGGCTTTTCAAATTTCTCATATATGGATGTTTTGAATGTCTCAAAAAATTCTGCCCAGGTTTTGTTCCCAGTTCTGAAAAGGTATAGTCTATGCCTTGAATGTAAATCTTTTGTCCCAGGCTCATTCATGTTGTTAGTTCACTCTCAGTGTTCTCAAGAAACACTCATTGCCTCTCCAGCCTAAA
The DNA here is from genome assembly GCF_000325575.1 of Pteropus alecto. Taxonomy (NCBI): domain Eukaryota; kingdom Metazoa; phylum Chordata; class Mammalia; order Chiroptera; family Pteropodidae; genus Pteropus; species Pteropus alecto. Next base: position 1,862,943 of record NW_006442124.1, on the reverse strand, counting down.
TCATGAGTTAGCAAAAACAGAAAAGAACACCTTGTGTTAGTCCTTCAAGTAGTTTCCAGATAGTTTATAAAAGGCAGATACCATTATGGGAACAGGGGTCCACTGTGGGAACCCTCATGTTCCTTTCTTCATCCATATTGCCACGATGTAGGGGATGAAGGTAAACAAAAGTGTCACAAAGCTCCCCTTGCCTTGTTCATTGTCTTGGCTTTGTAACCCTTTGATTGTTTTCCAGAGTTTTGTATAAGTTGGTTCTGACAGTTCTTTCTAATTTTTATTGATTCTGTGGGGAAACAAATGAGAACTTGAAGCTGCCTATTACCATTTTGGTGGCCATTCCTAATTTTCTTTTTTGAAAAAATTATCTTGAAATAGAATCATGGGTTAAAATTCTTTCAGCATATTAAAGATATCATTACTTCTGTCTTGCGTACCATCTGATTGGCCTTCTTCAGCTGTTTCTTTTTTTTTTTTTCCCCTATAGATGTAACGTGCCTTTCTCTACAAGCCTATTACTCATTCACTGCTGGCCATTTGGATGATTTTTTTCATCACCGATTTTAAGAAACTGATATTTATATGCCTTGATGGGTACATGTATGTGTGTGCATGTGATGTCTCTATGCATGTGGAAACATACCCAATCATGCATGTATATGTATTTATCATGTTTTGAGTTTATTGAATGTCTTGTGTCTGTTGATTTTAATTTTTATTCATTTTCGACTACTTTTGGCTATTTCTTCAGATATTTTTGGCTATTATTTTTTTCAAATAATTTTCTGCCTCCACCCTCTGTGGGTATGCACTTATACTTATATTAAACATGTTAATTTTATCTTACAGGTCATTGAGGCTCAATTTATCATTTTTTTTCCCATTTTTTTTTATCTCTCTGCTTCCTTCTCCCTAGTGTCTATGTTTTTGTATTTATTTTCACTGGTATATCTAATTTGCTCTTAGCACTACTCAGTGAAGTTTTAATTTTAGGCATTATGTTCTTCATCTCTGTAAGTTTAATGTTTTTAAAATGTCTCCATTTAATCTCCACCTTATATTCATATTTTCTTCTAATGTTTTATATAGTTATAGTAACTGTTTTAAATAAGTTTGGTTATCTCTTAACTTTTTTCCTTGGGCACTAAATATTTAAAATAATAATTCATATTTTTGATGTCCAAGTCACCAGTATTTTTAATGTATCATATACCGTATTTAAAATTTATTCCCTTTTCTCTTGTTTTTAATAATGTGGAAGTAGAAATTCATAAAAAGATTTGTTTATAGGGAACTAGCACAGGATGCTCTCCTCACAAAATTACCTTTTTTATTTTTGTTTTAATAGCAACAAAGAGAATTATATAT